>NC_092875.1:26685286-26994453 GCF_028372415.1 Notamacropus eugenii | reverse complement strand
TATGAATTGCAGAATTTGGGAGCTGAAAGCAACTTCAGGGGGCCATATAATTTAACCCTCTCACTGCAAATGAGGAAACTGAGGCTCAGAGAAGTTAAAAGACTAAGGATCGTAGTCTAATAGCTGTAAGGGGCCTCAAAGGTCCAACATCCTCATTTTACAGATTGGGCAACTGAGACTCTTGGAGGTTAAACAACTTGTTTTAAGGTCACATAGGTAATAAGGGACAGGACTGGGATTCAAACCCAGCTCCTCTGACCCCAGATCCAGTGCCTTTCTGACTATCATGATGCCACTCAATGAGGCGTTAGCATAGGATTTTAATGGAAGTTGTAAGCTTTAAAACACAATAAGAATGTGAATCATGATTCCCCCAGAGTTCTGTCCTGGGTCCTCTTCTCTTCTCCCTGTATGCTACTTCATTTGGCAATCTCATCAGCTCCCATGGATTTAATTATCTCTCTGCTGGTAATTCTGAAATCTACCTATCATGCCCCAAATTTTCTGCTGACCTCCAAGATTACATCTCCAATTGCCTTTCAGACATGTTGAATTGGATGTCTGGGAGACAATTTAAACTCAATATGTCCAAAACTGAACTCATTATTTCCTCCTCCAAAACCTCCCCCCTCCCCTCTTCCCTATTACTGTAGATGGCATCACCATCCTCCTATTCTTTCAGCCTTCCAACCTAGGAGTCACCCTGGATTCCTCACTCTCTCTCACCTCTCATATGCAAACTTTTGTCAAGTCCTGTAGATTTCACTTTTGCAGTAGCTCTTGAATATATCCCTTTCCCTCTCTCCAGCACTGCTCCTACTCTGGTGCCTCCTGTGTCACTGTAGCCTGTTGGTGGGTCTGACTGTTTCAAGTCTCTCCCTACTCCAACCTATCCTTCACTCAGCCACCATAATGATTTTCCTTAAGTGCAGATTCAACCAGGTCACCCTCCTACTCAATAAACTCCAGTGGTTCCTATAAGAAAAAGAATAAACTCCTAATACTTCCAGGACTAAATACAAAATCCTCTGGCATTCAAAGCCTTTCATAACCTACCCAGTCTTATCTTTCCAGTCTTCTTACACCTTACTTCCCAACACATACTCTTTGATTCAGTGGCACTGGTCTCCTGGCTGTTCCACAAACAAGACACTCCATCTCTAAGTTCCTGGTATCTAATTCGGCAGGCCCCCATGCCTGGAACGCTCTCCCTTCTCACCTCTCTGCTTACTCAGTTCCCTGACTTTTTAAAAAGATTCCAACTAAAATCCCACCTTCTACAGGAAGTCTTTCCCAATCTCTTTAAATTCTAGTGCCTTTCCTCTGTCAATTATTTCTTATTTACCCTGTATACAGGTTGCTTTGCATATTTGTTTGCATGTTTTCTTCTCCATTAGATTGGAAGCTCCTTAACGGATTGTCTTTTGCCTCTTTTTGTATCCCTAGAACTTGGCACAGTGCCTGGCACACAGTAGGCACTTAATCAACATTTATTGATCGATTGACATCAGTGGAAGTTTCTCCCTTCCCTCAAGGTCCAACACTATTGTAATGAAATGCACCCTGATCACTTTTGATAGAAATGAATCATCCCCTCCTCAAATTTTCCCAGGTACTTTCCCTGGACCTCTCCAAAGGAACTTATCTCATTATTCCTTTTGTACCAATGATTTGTGTACTTGTTTTTCTCTCCCCCCACTTAAATTACTAAAGGTTAGCTTTATGACTGGGGTATCTCTGTACCCCAAGAGCCTAGGCACAGCCTAATGGACAGTAGCTACTTAAAAAATATGAATGCAAGAATGAAAGTACTGAAGATTTTTAGCTGCAAAATACATTTTCCCAGCTCCCTCTCCCTAAACATGTTTTAATAAATATGTTAAATGTTAAATAAACATTTAAATACGTTTAACTTTTGTTAAATGTCAAGGTGCTAGGGACTGCAGTGATGGATCTCCTAAACTTTCAATATGGGCTTCTCCACAACTCCAGAATATTAAAACATTAAGAACTAGGGTGATCAAAGGCTCATAGAAATGTAATTTTGGAGCTGGAAGGGACCCTAGAGGTCATAATCAAGTCTAGCCAGCAACCTCATTTTACCCACGTCCTGGGCAGATCATATCTGATTGATTATATTCAGTTCTGGGAACTGACCCCAGTTCAGGACAGCCATTGATAGCCTGTCTAGAGAAGGGCTACCAGAATGGAGAATGGTCTTGAATCGACGCCATCTAAGAACAGCTTACAAATAAATGTGCTGTAAGGTTTGCAAAATGCCTTTGGTATATTACCTCACTAGATCTTCACAATAACTCTGAGAGGTAGCTGCTATTTTACTGATGATAATCATATATATAGGAGCAAATTTGTTCCAGACACTATGCTAAGTGCTTTGCAAATATTATCTTATTTGATTTTCACAACAACCCTGGGAGGCAGGTACTATTATTATCCCCATTTTATAGTTGAGGAAACTGAGGCAAACAAGATTAAGTGACTTGTCCAGGGTCACACAGCCAGGAAGTGTCTGAGGCTGGATTTAAACTCAAGTGTACCTGTCTCCCATGGCATCCTGTTGAGGAAACTGAATGACTTGCTCAAGGTCATAAAGCTATTAAGTGTCCAAGGTAGAATTTAAATTCAGGACCTCGTGACTCTATCCACTATGCCACTTAACTTGGCTTGAAGGAACCAGGGACTTTTGACCTGGAGGCAAGGAGACTTGGGTGTAGGCAGAGCAAGAGAGTTACCTTCAGGTATTTGGAAGAAAAGTTAGATTTCATTGAATGATAGATTTAAAGCTGCCTCAAGAGCAATTTGGTCCAACTCGGTCATTTTACAAGTGAGGAACTGAATGTCAGAGAAAGGAAGTGACTTACAAAAAGTCATGTTCAGCGTGGCCCCGAGGTCACAACCAGGAACACTGGGTAGATTTGTTGTTGTTGGTGTCATTCAGTCCTTTCAGTTGTGTCTGACTCTTCAGGACCACATTTGGGGTTTTCTTGGCAAAGATACTGGGGTGGTTTGCCATTTCCTTCTCCAGTTCATTTTACAGATGAGGAAACTGAGGCAAACAGGGAAAAGGGACTTGCCCAGGGTCACCCAGTTAGTAAATTCCTGAGCCCAGATTTGAACTCAGGAAGATGAGTCTTCCTGACTCAAGGTCCTGCACTCTATCCAATACAGTGCCACCTTAGCTGCCCACTTTTGGTGGAAGTTTCAAGGATTTAGATTTTGGTTCTATGCACAGGTGAATTTATTAATAGGTAGGAAGTTTAATAGGCTTCCTTGAGTCCACATGCCTTCTACTTCAGTGGAGAGCTTTATATCAAGACTGGATGACCACTCGTTGGGGGTGTTCTAGAGGGCCTGATATTCCTTCCATCGCTGAGATTCTCAACTTCTGTGAGTCTGTGCATATCCCTTTCTCCAGAAATATCCAATGCCCATGAAGAGATAAGAGCTTAAGGGCTGAGGGTTTCTTTTTCACCTTGTTGCTTTGAAATGGGATATGACCTGACTGTGATGGTGTCTGCTATGCATGAATGTATGGTGGGTCAAGTTTACAAATAAGTTGGAAATATTTACTGGCTCATAAAATTATTTTTACCAGCCTGGCTTCCCTCCAGAAAGCACTCAGGTAGCAGATGCTCTGGCCTTTGAATATAGGGCTGAGGTGGATGACTCATCACCAGGAGGAAATGGATTTTCTAGTAGTAGATACAATTCTTTCTTGAGGTACCCATACTTCTGTCCCCCAGTCATCCTTGTGAACTGATGCCATGTTTTTTTTCCAGAGCCTGGCCGCTGTTGGGTGTTCTATCTGTGATAGAGGAATGGGAGCAAAGCTAATTGAGTCCTGTAGGATTTGAACTGGTCACTTTGACCCAAATTCACCCTTCAAGACCCCCCTCAATTCTTCCCTTTCCATGAAGGCTTCCTTGATCATTTCAACCCTCCATGATCTCTCCCCTTCCCGACTCCTATAATTCATTGTTCATTATTCAAAAGTCATCTCTTAGGTGTTATTCATTGTTATTTAACTCTTGTACTGTGGACCTTTATATAGGTAGTGTAGATAGATAGATAAAGAATTTATTAAGTGCTTACTGTATGTCAGGCACTGTGCCAAGTGCTAGAGATACAAATATAAGCAAAAAAAAAAAAAAGAAATAAGTCCCTGCTTTCAAGGAGTTCACATTCTAATGTGGGGAAGGCAGAAAATAAAGGGGAGTTACAGAGTATATGTAGAGGAGGGTACTTGAGCTGGGTAAGGCTATTGGAAAGGAGGCAAAAAGGTCCAGAATGAGGAGTGAAGCTGACTGTGAGGCCCCAGTTGCCTCATGAAATGGTAGTTCAAGCCAGGGTAATTGTAAGAATAGCTAATATTTATATAGCACTTAACTGTGTGCCAGGCACTGGGCTAAGCATTTTACAAATATTATCTCATTTGATCCTCATAATAGCTCTGAGAGGTAGATGCTACTATTATTCTCATTTGATGGACGAGGAAACTGAGGCAAACAGATTTTTTTTTTAAGTGACTTTCCCAGAGTCACACATCTAGTAAGTATCTAAGGTGGGTTTGAATAATAATAATAATGATAATAGCTAACATTTATGTAGTGTTTACTATATGCCAGGCACTGTGCTAAATGCTGGGGATACAAAAAGAGACAAAAGATACTCCCTGCCCTCAAGGAGCTCACAATCTGATGGGGGAGACAACATGCAAGCAAATGTATACAAGGCGAAGCTGCTGTTGTGTTTGTCCATTTTTGAAGAGGGCCACAACAGCAGAGATATGATGACATGACTTGCACTTGACTTTGTTTTGAGTGAGGGAGGGCTGTGCAGGTCACCAGCCTCACTTTCTCCTCCTGAGCCATCTGGATCCAGTAGCCAGATATTCATCAGAATGACTGGAGATGGCCCAAGATGCAATGGGAGACCTTGGCCTCTTTGGCCTTGGGTCTGTTCAGGTACTCACTTAGGGTGAGGTAAGTCCCATACAGTGAATAGACCTGTTTAAGAAGTAGTCAAGGAGTGGCCCCTTTAAGGAGCAAAAGAAAAATAAATAAATCAAGCTGGAAGGGTCGGGAAACACATTTGATAATCACTCATTGGTCAGGATGGGTCCAGGAAACAGGCTTTAAGTGGAGTTTGGGTAGGGTCCTAGTCTATGGATTTCAGAGTGCAGTAGGGTTAAGGTTTAAGGTCTGGAGGGGAAAGGACAGTAGAGGAGTGGACAGAAGAGGGCAGGACAGGAGAGGGCAGGGCAGAAGGGGGCAGGGCAGGAGAGGGCAGGACAGGAGAGGGCAGGAGAGAACAGGGCAGGAGAGGAGAGGGCAGGGCAGGAGGGGGCAGGACAAGAGAGGACAGGAGAGGGCAGGGCAGAAGAGGGCAGGGCAGGAGCAGGCAGGACAGGAGAGGACAGGAGAGGGCAGGGCAGGAAAGGAGAGGACAGGAGAGGGCAGGAAAGGAGAGGACAGGAGAGGGCAGGACAGGAGAGGGCAGGAGAGAAGAGGGCAGGGCAGGAGAGGGCAGGGCAGGAGAAGACAGGGCAGGAGAGGGCAGGACAGGAGAGGGCAGGGCAGGAGGGTGAAGGGCAGGAGAGGGCAGGACAGGAAGGGGCAGGGCAGGAGAGGGTAGGAGAGGATAGCAAAGAGAAACAAAGCAGGCCAGTAATCCCCAAGTTAACTGGGCATGTCTGGCCATTCAAAATTACCTTCCTTTGCAGAGGAGAAGTAAGGGGAGGGTGAGACCGATGGGAGAGGATGAGCTGAGTTCCCTAGCTGAGTCCCCATTCAGGCAGTTCAATCTACTCACAGGTTGTGTTTGTCCATTTTCAAAGACGACCACGACATCAGAGAGATGATGACATGACCTGCACTTGACTTTGTTTTGAGGCCTGTGCAAGGTCACCAGCCTCACTTTCTTCTCCTCACAAAACAAAGCTATACACAGGACAAATAGGAAATAATTAGCATTCGGAAAGCACTGGAATTAAGAGCAGTTAGGGCAGTCTTCCTGGGGAAAATGGGATTTTAGTTGGGACTTAAGGGAAGCTAGCTAGGGGTTCCAAGAAAAGGTAGTGAGAGGATGAAGCCTTCTTGGAGGCATGGGAGATTCTAATGGGAAGAACATTGTGTCTGAAATTCAAGGACGTGGGTTTCAGTCTGGGCTTTGTAACTTATTATCTATGTGACCTAATAATTGGTTTCTCTTCTCTGAACTCTACTTCACTCAGTTGTAAAACAAAATGATTGGATCAGACTGTCTCTAAGGTCTTTGTCAATTCCAAATCATATGATCAATGATCATCAGTTGATGATTCTGCCTCTTCTCATGCCAGACTGGTAGTAAAAGGAGTATCAAATCATGCATGACCTCAGGCAAATCACAGCCATCTCTTTGTTTTCATTTTTCTCTCACATGATATTTAACTCAGTCTTGGATACTCAGCACCTCCAGACTCCCCCAGCCTCCTCTTCCCTCTAATTAGACGACTGGAGGGTGGAACACTCAATTCCACTCCAATCTTTCTTTATAGAGGGCTTGACCTGGACTTCGTAGCTCAATATGAAGTTTCCATCTGCGTCACTGTTTGCTCTGAACTCTGCAGAATCAGCTGCCCCCATAGGGGTATGCCCTGGCAGCCTTCTGACTTCAAATTCAGTGTTTTCCCCAGCATACCTCACTCCTAGGGGAATATTTATTCTTTCCTATAGGACAATGTCAATTTCATTTTTGATTTTTCTCCTGGGAAACTAGGTGTCACAGTGGATAGAGCACCAGATCTGGAATCAAGAAAATCTGAGTTCAAATTTGGCCTTAGATAAAGGTGATCCTGGGCAAGTCACTTAATCATGGTTTGCCTCAGTCATCTATAAATGATCTGAAGAAGGAAATGGGAGACCACTCCAGTATCTTTTCCAAGAAAACCCCAAATGGGGGCACTGGTCACCAACTCCAAAACAACAGAACAGGAGCAACAATTTGATAGGTAGTCATCAAATTGAGTAGAATGAAAGTCTTGACATGTCCAGGAGTTTGACTGTTACTAAGGAAGAATCAGGCTTCAGGGCAGTTTCTTACTTTGCTATTTGCTCTTCCAATCATACAGTTTGCAAGTATTATTGATCTGACACATTTTCATAGATGTATCAATTCCAAACTGGCTTGATGAACATTTTTAACCTAAAGGGTTGAGTCTTGTACTTTTGCCTCCCATGGAAAGATGGGCTTGTATTTATAGTTTTGTTAAAATGATGAAAGGGAGCCTCATGGAATGAGTTGGCTCACTCACTGTTTACCCAGTAGTGTTGGGAGGAGGTGTCTTATTGGTTTCGTGATGATTGATCTGAAAGTGATCAGTGGACATCACTCTTATCCCGAAAGCCCTACCAGCTCTGTAGAAGCCAGACTAATATATACTCTGCTGAAGAATCCTCCTCCCCTCCCACAGTCATGCAGCAGGGATTGAGGGAAGGTCTTTCATAGAAAAATGTATAAATTCAATTCTTTTAAATCTAATACTTTATATAGTGAATTTAATAAACTTAGTAAAGGAGCCCTATGCTGAGTCATTGTGCAAAGGGAAGACAGATAACTGAGTTACAATCTGGGAAGAAACAGGAGAGATTGGTTACATGGTAGCATAGTATGGGAGATTTGGAAAGGGATCTCACAGGAAAGAGTCCTGGTCTCAAATCCTGGCTCTTCCACTCATTACTGGGATATTACTTTCTCATCTATAAAATGAAGGGTCAGTTTAGATGACCTCCAAAATTCCTTTCAGCTATAAATTTGTGATCCTACTACATCACCCCACCTAGAGCTACCTTCCCAATCTGGCATTCATAGGTTTGTAGGTTGGGTTCCTAGCAAGTTGACTATTCTCAAAAGTTCCAAGGGTTTAGGGGCTATCAGTCCTAAAACTATAACTCATAAGCCCCCATTGATGAGACTACTTTTAACAGTCAGTCAGTAGACATATTCTGCTAAAAAACAAGGATTTACTAAAATGCAAAATAAAAATAGTAGTTACAAAATATCTTTTCCTTCTCTTCTCCCCCAATAAAATTGAAGTGAATTTTGCTGCAATTTTATAAAGTGTCTGTAGGAAGAGTACTTTAGAGTATGCATATGCAACACATGTAGTCAAGGAAACTTAGACCTCCAATACTGCAATGAACCAGTGTGCTTTCTCTTCCTGTGGAGTTCTCTTGATGCTTCCTCTCCCTTTACCCTCAACCTTGGCTATAGTGTTGCTGCTAGGACACTCAGCTGAGCTCCATGGGTCTGCTTTTCTCCATAGGACAACTGCCCCCAAATCAGAACTAATTCTATCTTAAATCCACATTTGGCTCTCTTCTCTGTTGCTGAGGGTCATGCCCTTTGAAGATGCGTCCTGCTTTGAATGGTTGACTTTCTGTGATTATGTCCTTGCTACTTGCTGGGTATAATCTTTCCTACTGGATGAGTAGCTGCACAGCAAGTCACAGCTGATGGGGGGTGGTGGTGGAGAAAGAAATAAAATGCCATAATACTATATAATTAGTGAGGAACAAAATAAGGTAATTGGAGGATGGGGCACAGCAGCTGGAGGAGGGGGAAATAATTGTAGACCACTTGAGAACAGAGAACATTCTTTTGTCTCTATTTAAATCTTGAACATTCAGTACAATATCTAGCACACATTTAATTAGAAGGGAATAAGCATTTATTAAATACGTACTATGTCCCAGGCATTGTGTTAAGCACTTTTGATCCTCACAACAACCCTGTGAGGTAAGTGCTGTTATTTTCCTCATCCTACAGATGAATAAATTGAGGCACACAAAAGTTGTGACTTACCTAGGGTCACACAGCTGGTAAGTGTCTGAGCCTGGATATGAATTCAGGTCTTCTGACTCCAGGCCCACTATTCTATTCACTGTCCCACCTACCTGCTTTTGTTTATTTGTTTTCCATTTCATTTTAATTTTTTCTCAGTCACGTTTAAATTTTTTTAACATTTAAAAAAATTTTTGTTTCAAATTCTTTCCTTCCCTCCTTTCACTCTCTCTTCCTTGAGAAAATAATTTGATATAGATAAAAAATGTCATATAAAAATATGATAGAGATTATAAATGTGAAGTCATGGAAAACATTTTCATATTAGCCAGGTTGTAAAAGGAAACATATACCAGCTCCCCCCTTCCCCTCTAAGGTCCCCCTCCCCCACTAAAAATAACAAAACAAAACCCAACCCCAGAATGATAAAGTAAAGGGAAAGTATGCTTCAATCTGTATTCAGACTCTTTCAGTTCTTCCTCTAGGTATGGAGAGCATTTTTCATCATGCACCCTTTGAAATAGTCTTGGACCATTGTATTGCTGAGAATAGCTAAGTCGTTCACAGTTGACTATCATACAATATCGCTGCTACTGTGCACAATGTTCTCCTGGTTTGACTTAGTAAGTCTTGCCATGTTTTTCTGAAAGCATCTTGATTGCCATTTCTTATAGCATAATAGTATGTCATCATAATCATATACCATAAATTGTTCAAGCCATTCCCCAAATGATGGGCAACTCCCAACTTCCAATTCTTTTCCACCACAAAAAGAGCTGCTATACGTATTTTTGTTCATATAAATTCTTTTCCTTTTCCTTTGATTTCTTTGGGATACAGACCTAGGAGAGATATTGTTGGGTCAAAGGATATGCACAGTTTTATAAACCCTTTGGGCATAATTCCAAATTCTACTCCAGGATGGTTAGATCAGTTCACAACTTCAGCAACAATTAGCAACATTTGACATTTTTCTTTTCTTTTTTTGGTGTCATATTAACTAACCTAATATGAATGAATGTCATATTAACTAATCTAATATTGACTAATATGGCATCATAACTAATATTAACTAATCTAAAAGGTGTGAGGTGATATCTCAGAGTTGTTTTAATTTGCATTTTTTAACCAATAGTGAATTAAAGCATTTTTCATATGACTATGGGTAGCTTAGATTTCTTCTTCTGAAAACTGCCTGTTCATATCGTTTCACCATTTATCAATTGTGGAGTTACTTATATTCTTATAAAAAATTTAACTCTGTTTCCTATATATTTGAAAAATAAGGCTTTTATCAGAGAAACTTGCTGTAAAAATTTCTCCCTGGTTTTCTGCTTTCCTTCTAATCTTGACTGCACTGGTTTTGCTTGTACAAAATCTTTTTAATTGAATGTAATCAAAATTATTCATTTTACATCTCATAGTGCTATCTTTTGTTTGGTCATAAATTCTTACCTCATCCATAAATCTGACAGGTAAAATATTTCATGCTTTCCTAATTTTCTTATGATAGCACCCTTAACGTCTAAACTGTTTGTCCATTCTGAACTTATCTGAGTGGTGTGAGATGTTGCTCTATACGTAGTTTCTGCCAAACTGCTTTTCAATTTTCTCAATAATTTTTGTCAAATCATGATTTCTTGTCCTCAAATCTTGTATCTTTAGGTTTGTCAAATGCTAGATTACTAGGGTCATTTACTACTGTGTTTGTTGAGTTGTTCAGTCATGTCTGATTGTTCATGGATCCCTAGGATTTTCTTGGCAAAATGCTAAAGTGGCTTGCCATTTTCTTTTCCAGTAGATTAAGGCAAACAGAGGCTAAGCAACATGCCCAGGGTCACACAGCTAATAAATATCTGAGCCCAGATTTGAACCCATTTCTTCCTTATTCTGTACCCAGTGCTCTATCCACAGAGTCATCTAACTGCCCTTACTACTGTTTACTATGTACCTAATATATCATGCTGATACACCACTCTATTTCCTAGCCAGTACCAGATTATTTTGATGACTACCACCTTGTAATGTAGTTTGAAGTCTGGTACTGCTAAACCATCTTCCTTCACATTTTTTTCATCACTTCCATTGATATTCTTGACCTTTTGCTTTTCCAGTGTAATTTTGTTATTATTTTTTCTAGCTCTCTCTCTCTTTCTCTCTGTCTCTCTGTCTCTGTCTCTGTCTCTCTCTGTCTCTCTGTCTCTCTGTCTCTCTCTGTCTCTCTCTGTCTCTCTCTCTCTCTCTCTCTCTCTCTCTATCTATGTGTATGGAATTTGATTGTTATGGCACTGAATAGGTAAATTAATCTAGCTAGAACTGTCATTTTTAAAAATTAGCTCAACCTAACCACGAGCAATTATTACTTCGGCAATTGATTAGATCTCACTTTATTTGTGTAAGAAGTGTTTTGTAATTGCATTCATATAGTTCCTGCATTTGTCTTGACAGGTAGACTCCCAAATATTTTACATTGTCTACAACTATTTTAAATGGAATTCCTTTATCTCTTCCTGTGGGGATTTTGTTGGTAATATATAGAAATGCCGATGGCTTATGTGGGTTTAATTTCTATCCTGCAACTTTGCTGAAGTTGTTAATTATTTCAACTAGTTTTTAATTGATTCTCTAGGATTCTCTAAGTATATCATCATATCATCAGCACAGAAAGATAGTTTAGTTTCCTCATTGCCTATTCTAATACCTTCAATGACTTTTTCTTCTCTTATAGCTATAGCTAACACTTCTAGTACAATATTGGATAATAGCGGTGATATTGGGCACCCTTGCTTCACTCTTGATATTATTGGGAAAGTTTCTAGCTTATCCTATTACAGATGATGTTTGATGATGCTTTTAGATAGATACTACTTATCTTAAAATTCCATTGATTCCTATGCTCTCTAGTGTTTTTAATAGGGATGAATGTTCTATTTTGTCTAAGAGTTTTTCTGCATCTATTGAGATAATCACATGATTTCTGTTGTTTTTGTGACTGACGTGATCAATTACAATGATAGTTTTCCTAACACTAAACTAGTCCTGCATTCCTAGAATAAATCCCACCTGATCATGGGATATATCTTTGTCGTATATTGCTGTAATCTCCTTGCTAGTATTTTATTTGAAATTTTTGCATCGATATTCATTGGGGAAACTGGTTTAAAGTTTTCTTTCTCTGTTTTTGCTCTCCTAGCTCCTTCTACTTTAAAGTATTATGGGTGTTTACTGACTGAATGTAGAGTGATCAAAGGGGGATAATTTGAAAACTATCCAGGAATATCGTTGGACACCAAATCATGAAAGTCATTAAATGTTGAACACAGGAGTTTTAATTTTATCCCTAAGGTAATAGGCAGTCACTGGAGCCTCTTGAGCAATAATGATAACAACATAGTAATGATGTAGTTAGACCTGTACTTTAGGAATATCACTTTGGCCACTGTGTAGACAGTAATGTCAACCTTAAACAGAAATGGGGACCACTAAGCTATACATAAGAATTTTTATGACATGCATATTGACTTCGCTTTAAAATGTAATATTGCCTATGTTTTATCATACTTGTATTTATTTTCATAAATAATTTCCCATTACATTTTAATCTGGCTCAGGTAGCATTAGGGAGGGTTGTGAACCAGTTGTGGTCCAGTTTTTGATACCTCTGGTGTAGACAGTGCATTTGGATGGGGAAGAGATTGGATTCAGGGAGACAAATTAGAAAGCTATTGAAGTAGTCTAGGTAAAAGCTGTTGAGGACTTGAACTTGGGTGGTGGCATGTGAATGGAGAGAAACCTACACAGATATTTACTTCTTTGTCCTCTGCCTTGGGTCCTTATCGTGTCTTAGAATGTGAGATCTAAACAGTAAGGGATCTGATAGATATCTTCACCCCCGTAGTGAGGTGATCTTATTCTTTACCAAGGCTAACCCCTCCCAAGTGATCCCCTTCTTATCTTATCTCCTCCAACTGATTGTCCCCTCTGCATCCCACTCTTTCACTTTTCAATCTCTTTTTCTCTACTGGTTCATCTCCTACTGCCTACAAACATGCCCATGTCTCTCCTATTCTGAAAAAAACCCTTGCTTGATCCTTCTATATCAGATAGGATCTAAGACTGTTGTCTTATATCTCTTCTGCCCTTTGTATCTAAGCTCCTCAAAAAAGCTGTCTACAATACGTGACTTCACTTTTTCTCTTCTCACTCTCTTCTTAAGAACTCAGCTTCTGACTTTATCATTCCACTATTACTACTCTCTCCAAAGTTACTAATGGTCTCGTAATTGACTTTATTCAATCCTCAGGAAATAGGAAATAGATTGTCTTATGACAATCATGGTGGATCTCTTTCTTAGATATTGCAAGCAAGATTCTCTCCAGAGTCCTCCTTAACTGGTTGATCCTTCACTTGGAAGATGGTCATCTACCCGAGAGCCAGTGTGGCCTCAGAAAGGGCAGAGGAATTGCAATATGGTGTTTGTTGCCCAACAACTCCAGGAGAAATGCCAGGAGCAGAACAGAGGTCTGTACACAATGTTTGTTGATCTAACCAAGACCTTTGATATTGTTAGTTGTGAGGAGATCATGGTAAAAATTTGGTTGCTTGGAGAAGTTCATCAGTATTGTACAACAGTTGCACAATGGCATGCTTGCATGGGCTTTGAATAATGGTTGAAGTTTTCATGCTTTCCCAGTCACCCATGGAGTGAAGAAAGGTTGTGAGCTTGCTCCCATGCTTTTTTGCATGATGTTTTCGGCAGCGTTGTTGGATGCCTTCAGTGAGGACAAAAATGACATCAAGGTCAGCTACTGCACTGATAGTAAATTATTTAACTTGTAAAGATTATAAGCCAAGACTAAAGTGGAGGGAGAGTTGGTTCATGACTTTTTTTTATCCACAGATGATCGTGCACTCAATGCAGCCTCTGAAGCTGAGATGCAAGAGTAGGGATCAAATCTCTGATGCTTGTGCTAATTTTGGCCTAACAAGGAACACCAAGAAAACAGAGGTGCTCCATCATCTACTACCACACCATCCATATGTGAAACTGTAAGTTATAGCAAATAGAGAAACTTTAAATGCTATGAATAAGTTCGCTTACCTTGGCAGTGTACTTTCCAGGGATGTCCACATAGATAATGAAATTGATGGACATATTTTCAGAACTTGCTCAGTGTTTGGGAGGCTCCAAAGGAAAGTGTAGGAAAGAAGAAGTATTAGACTGGCTACCAAACTGAAGGTCTACAGAGCTGTTGTGTTGACCTCATTGTTGTATGGCTATAAAACATGGATAGTCTACCAGTGCTATGCCAGGAAACTGAACCACTTCCATTTGAATGGTTTTAGGAAGATTCTGAAAATCACCTGGCAGGATGAGGTACCAGACAATGAGGTCCTTTCTCAAGCTGAACTACCAAGCATTCAAATTCTTCTGCAGAGAGCATAAATCCGTTGGGTGGGCCATGTTGTTCCATTGCCAATTGTACATTTGCCTAAAAGACTATTTTCTAGAAAACTCACACAAGGCAAGTGTTCACACAGAGGTAAGAAGAAGCATTACAAGGACATTCTTAAGGTCTCTCTGAAGAACTTGGGAATTGATTTGAGACATGGGAGATGCTGACACAGGACTTCAGAGCATGGTATGCTTGCGTCAAAGAAGGCACTGTGCTCTATGAGTAAAACAGGATCATAGTATCTCAAAAGAAACATGAGATATGCAAATTTAGAGACATCTCCACTCCAAATATTCATGTGATCTATTTGGGCCCAACGTATGGTAGAGCCTTCCAAGCTCATATTGGTCTGATCAGTCACAGTTGGACACAGTGTATCTTGACTCCAGCATAATGATGTCGTTTTGGTGCTCTTTGAGAATGAAGGACAGCACCAATCAGCTGTGTGACTCTGGGTAAATCACTTAATCTCTGAACTTCAGTTCCCTCATCTGTAAAAACAGGATAATAATTGCACTTACCTCATAGAATTGTTGTGAGGATCAAACAAGATAATGTGTAAAGTGCTCCGAAAATCTTAAGGAGAAATATGATATATTTATAATATATTATAAATATGTAATTATATTATTAATATTAGTACTATCATAACATATTAATATCATTACATTATTATATATAATAATGTTAATAGGAATAATGATAATAATATTCCCCAAACTTTTTTAATTTCCAGGCTAAATATTCCCATTTTCTACCACCAATTTTCATAAAAACTTGAAGCCCTTCACCATCTTGGTTGTCCTCCTCTGAATGCTTTTCACCTTATTAATATCCTTCCTAAAATATAATGTCCAAAACTCAATCAATTTATCAGCAAATATTTGTTGCATATAATATTATCATTTTTCTTTTAATTTATTTTACCTTTTTAATAAACAAAAATCTGATCTCTCTCTCTCTCTCTCTCTCTCTCTCTTTCTCTCTCTCTCTCTCTCTTTCTCTCTCTCTCTCTCTCTCTCTCTTTCTCTCTCTCTCTCTGTCTCCCACTGCCTTCCTCCCATGGGGTGGGAATAGGCTATAACAAATCTGCACAGTGTCTATATTGGTCATATCTAAAAAAATATGTCTCAGTCTACAACTTGACTCCATCACCTTTCTGTCAGGAGGTGAATAACATGCTTCATCACTGGTCCTTCGGAATCATAATTGGTCTTTGAATTGATGAGAATTCTAAAGTCTTTTAAAATTTTGTCCTTAAAGCACCATTGTTCATGTTCTCCTGGTTCTGTCATTTCCCTCTGAATCACTTCAGAAAAATAGAAGACAATATTCTTCCTCATTTTACAGATGAGAAAACAGAGAAAGTGATTTATAGAGTCCACTCAATCAAGAGCCAGGACTAGTGGCCAGAGCTCATGTCTCATTGTTTAGAGATCTTTCTAGTGCCAGCTGGTCTTGAGGGCAAGGATTGTTACTCGTCCTTCATTCTCGAAGAGGACTGTGATGTCAGGGAGATGATTCCATGATATGGGTGGTGATGATAAGAATGAAGGGAAATGATTCATTTTCTTCTAGCATAGTGCCTGGAACATGGCAGGTATTTCATAAATGCTTCTTGATTAACTATCTCCCTAGGAAAACCAAGCAAAGAAGAACACAAATAAAACCTTTCTCCTTCTCCAAGAGCCTTCTGCTACTTAGGAGGTGGGTCTACTCATTCATTCATTCATTCAGCCATCAATCATTCATTCTTTGATAACTGCTTATTGAAAATTTGTATAAAGAATCATGCTCAGTAATACATGGCATAAAGAGAAAGTATGGCATTGTCTTTCTTTCTCTAAGGTGTTTCTAATCTAATTAGGAAGATGGCATAAGACATGGTCTTGTGAAGTCTCACTAGATTCCAAGTCAGAAAACTCACAAGTGCAAGATAAGGGCAGCATGGTTAGTAGGCAGAAATTGTTCTGAAAATTATCTGGGGATGTCAGTGGACTGCAAGCTCAAAAGGAGTCGGTAGTTGTTATGGTCTCTAAAGAAAGCTAATTTGATCTTGGACTGGACTAAGAGAGGGATAGCTTCAGTGAACAAGGAAAGGACCATCCCACTGTGTTCTGCACTTATCAGACCTCATCTGGGGTAGGATGTTCAGCATTGGGCATCACGTAACTTCTTTCAAATAAAATGTTCATGTTTTTGCTTTGTTATTTTTCAATCATGTCCAATTCTTTGGGACCCCATTTGGGATTTTCTTGGTAAAGATACTGATGTGGTTTTTCATTTCTTTGTCCAACTCACTTTATAGATGAGGAAACAGGTGAATGGGGTAAAGTGACTTGCCCAGGGTCACACAGCTAGGAAGTGTCTGGAACCAGATTTGAACTCAGGAAGAGGAGTCTTCCTGACTCCAAGCCCAGTACTCTATCCACTGTGTCACCTGCTGCCCATGTTTTAAAACCACCTACATTTGCTCAATGTGTTTTCCTCCATTTTCAAAGAGCCACACCTCTAACAAAGAAGGAAAAAGAAGCAAAAGCATTCTAGGCATCAAGAAAGTTGGATATTCAATGCTGTGTTTCATACTCATAGCCCCTTACTTACAAGACAGGGAACTATTATTATCCCTATTTTAAAGATGAGCTGAGACTAAGATGAGCCAAGTGACTTGGCCAAGGTTGCTTTACCAGTGAAGGAGCTGAGTTGAGATTCGAACTCAGACCTTTGACTCCAAACCCATTCCGCATCTGTATATTGATCAGGCTCTCTGTCCCAAGAAGGAAGGGGTGGCTGCACATCTACCCCCTCTCCACCTCAGCCCTGTGGCAATCCAAAGGAAGGATAGAGAGGAAGAGGAAGGAAGGGCTTTCCACAGTGGAGGTGTTTGATTTCTTTACTCTTCTTTGACTGCACCTCATATGATAATAAATAAACTCGATTAAGGCGTTGCAGCATTTCCAAGTTGGGGTACTCTTTAGGTGGATTTTATTGCTTTGATAAAAACTGCAATATCTGAAAATTGTCTTGGGCTCTGAAGAACTCCCATTTTATGACTTCCACATGCCTGGGATAAATTGCTTTTGGTGCCTTGTTATATATAATTCAGATCCTTATGGATGCTGCTGGGTTGCATAATGCTCCGTCCTAATGATTTATTCATTTGGGGAAGCAGGGTTCAGTCACTGGGCCCAGCCCAGACTGCCTGTCAGGGTGCTTGTGCAGGGCCCAGCTCTGCTAGCAGAGGCTTGACTTTGTCTCTGCTGGGAGGAGTCTTGCTGAGCTGCCAGAGTTCCTCTGGCATCAGAGCTGGCTGCAGACAGTCAAAAAAGAGTTCTGTTGAGTTAGGCTTCTTTCCCCTTTGGTCTTTCTTACCTTTTCCCTTCTTCAGTGCTCTCAGCCTCCACCATTTCCTCTCCTCTCATCCCCCAACCTAGTGCTTTGGAATCAGTAAGTCTGGTATTCTGAGTTTGGAATTCTTGGAAATATTAATGGGATTATAGAAATGGGGATTACATATTATAGAAAGATTATAGAAAGGAGCTTGCCCATTTTCTCATTTTAAAGATGAGGAAATGGGTCAAAAGAGGTCAAGGGATTTGCTCAAGATTCCAACTCAATCTGTAAATGATAAAACTGGTGCCCAGTTTTGGGGAAATGATTCACCCAAGGTCACATAGGTAAGATTCTAGATCTGGAATAGGAAGAGGCCTCTAAGGACCCTCAAGCTTAAATCCCCTCATTTTATGGATGAGAAAAGTCAGATGAGGGGGTGCTTGCCTGCCTTGGCCGAGTTTTCTTGTCCTAAACTCTATCAGTAAAATTCCAGGTTCAATCCATTTCCCAATAAACAGCATCCATGGGCACCATCAACGTTGATTCAGTCAACTAAACATCAAACAAATGGCTGAGTCATGTATATTTCTGTTTGGAGAGTGGTGCAGTAGAAAAAGGTACTGAACCAACAGTAAATGGATCTAAGTTCAAATACCAACTCTACGCTCACTGCCTGTGTGAACTTTGGCAAGTCTTGGACTTGAGTTGCCTTATCTGTAAAGTGAGGGAGTTGAACTAGGTGAACTCTAAGGCCCCTTCTGACCCTAAGTCTATGATGACAATTGAGGACCAGGTCATTGCCACCAAAAAATAGAGAAGGATGGTCCATAAGAAATTTGGACTGAGTCATCAATGCAGATTGTGCAAGAGAACAATAGGAAACAGACAACACTTGACTGTAGGTTGTAAAAATTTGGCACCTCCAAAATACCCAGCAAGACATGATCTGGTGGCTCAAATTTCACAGCTGAAGCTCACTATCTTTCATGGACTGACAGATGGTGATTCTCCACACTACAAACACAGACCTCAAGATGTACTAGAGATTTCAACAAACTACCGAAACCAGACCATTGCTATCATAGACCAAACTATCATAATCACCCAGACAGAACATCTATCCATAAAAATGTAAGCATGTTTACAACAGATGTCACTCTGTTCCATAATCTTAATTTCCAGACTACATAAAATGAAAAACTTTCAATTGGCAGAAGAAATCAAAAGCACATAAGAGCAGGGTGTGGTACAAATCATCCTCATCCTCCTTTCTGCTACTGCCACTGGAGACATCCCAAGAATCCCTTTACTGAGTCTGCAGAAGATGATCTTTGTACCCTCATAATATAATTCACCTATAAAAACAATCATCTTTCCTTTTATAGTATCATATAAATAATATTGGTTAGTTGTTGTCCTTTGTTTTCAAAGAGGACCAAAATGACATCACCATGATAAAGTGAAGTTTCAGTGTATCTGACTGTGGCTGATCAGACCAATACAAGCTTGGAATGCTCTACCACAGGTTGAACATAGATAGTCCGTATGAATTTTTGGGGTGGATACTCCAAATCTGTGCATCCTATGTTTACTTTGTACAGTCTTAATTCTGCTTTGCTCAAAGAGCACAGCACCCTTTCTTATGTGAGCATGCCATGCTGAGTGGTCCTGTGACAGTGGCTCTCATGTTGCACAGTCAAATCCAAAGTTCTTGAGAGAGACCTTGAGAGTGTCCTTGTATCACTTCTTCTGACCCCCATGTGATCTCCTGCCCCATGTGAGTTCTCCATAAAATAGTCTTTGGCAAGCATATATTTTGCATTCGAACAACGTGGTCAGCCCATTGGAGTTATGCTCCCTGAAGCATAGTTTGAATGCTTGGCAGTTCAGCTTGAGCAAGGACCTCAGTGTCTGGTACCTTATCCTGCCAGGTGATCCTCAGAATCTTCCTAAGACAGTTCAAATAGAAACAATTCAGTTTCCGGGCATGGCGCTGGTAGACTGTCCATGTTGTTTCACAATGAGGTCAGCACTACAGTTCTGTAGACCTTCAGTATGGTAGTCAGTCTAATACCTCTTCTCTCCCAAACCTTTCTTCAGAGCCTCCCAAACCCTGAGCTAGCTCTGGCAATGAGTGCATCAACCTCATTGTCAATATGTACATCCCTGGAAAGTACACTGCCAAGGTAAGTGAACTTATCCACAGCATTCAAAACTTCTCCATTTGCTGTAACCGATGGTTCCATGTATGGATGGTGTGGTGGTGACTGATGGAGCACCTGTGTTTTATTAGCCCAAAATGAGCACAGGCAGCAGAGAATTGATCCACACTTTGTTGCATCTCAGCTTCAGAGGCTGCACTGAGTGCACAGTCATCTGCAAACAGAAAATCATGCACCAATGCTCCCTCCACTTTGGTCTTGGCTTGTAGCCTTTACAAATTGAAGAACTTGCCATCAGCAAAGTAATTGATCTTGATGCTGTGTTCATCCTCATTGAAAGCATTTGTCAACATGGCTGAAAACATCATGCTAAAAAGCATGGGAGCAAACACACAGCCCTGTTTCCCTCCATTGGTGACTGGGAAGGCACGAGAGCACTGTCCATATAAATAATAATTATTAGTATAAAAATAATAAAAATGTTAATATTAGAATAATATAGCTGGAAAGCAACTTGTCCTAGGACAGTCTCTATCTGAAACTTCCAAAAAAGTTGAGAATGAGTTAACAGCAACAATCACAACAATGAATATTTTTCATGGCATTTAAGAGATTGTAAAGTATTCTACCTACATCACTTTCGCTTGTGTGTATATCATTCTTGAAAGATTTTTTTTTAAAGAGATGAGAAATTAGGCCTGTGAATCATTGCTTACTCATAGCTTCTCATCTGCCTTGATTGTTGTGTTTATGTTGTCCATGATTTTTGCCCAATCTTTTGAGATCCTCTCCTTGAAATTTTGAAAACTTCTCCTGCTGGATCTTTAGAACACGATTTTCTGAAGTGCAGATTTTTTGCTTACTTATTTATATTCTGTATATATACAGAAGAATACATATATATGTGTATAAGCATATACGTATTTGTCTGTGTATATACATACAATTATTTGTGTGTATATATATCTATATAGGTATATATGTGTATGTATATATGTATATATACATATACATATCATATATATACACACATATATATCATATATATATATTTATACATGATAGAACATAAGCTCATGTAGGAAAGGGGCTATCATGTTTTGTCTTTTTATCCTCAGCTCTTAGCATAGAGTTTGGCATGTAGCAAATGATTTATGCATTCTTATTGACTGGTTGATTGATCAAATCTAGCCACTTTTCTGGATTTCATTTTCTTGAGCCCAATTTCCCTTTCTTCTTGGGCTCATAGATTTAAGATGAAAAGAACCTTAGATGTTTATAGTTCAATCTCCTAATATTACAGACTGGGAAACTGAAGCCCTTGCAATTTAAAGTCACATAGCTAGTAAATGGTGGAGCTGATTCTAGCTTTGATCCTCAGACTCAGAATCTAGGACTATTTTCACTGTATCACAATTTCTTTATATAGTCTATCAGACAGTGAGGTGGAAGGGTCCACATGTGGAGATTCTGCTGTCACTGATGACAAGAATGGATGATTGAGAGATGCTAGCCGATTTCTCCCATTTCACCCCTCTATGTTGTCCATTAGTTTTCTCTCTAAATGCTTTGAATATTCAACCTCATTGAGTTGAGTCGCAAGCCAAGATTCCTTTGGACTTGGTTTTCCTCCCATTGATTTTCATAATTTGAGAGATGGTATTGCCAAATCTTTCTCCAACCTCGACAAGAATATTTTGCAAGTGATTGTGGACTCTAAACCTGAAACTTCTTTTTATTTGCTGATGAGATCAAGGTGCCAATATGATGAGTCTACAGGAACAGAAGTAGTGGTAGGGAAACCAGGCTGCCTGAGGAGGAATGCACTAGCCTCAGGTCTGGAAATAGAGCAGGCCAAAGCTCTTACATACTAGGCAGTAGTGGATTGGACCTGTGAATGGCCACTGAGCTTCCAGTCTGGGTGAAATAGGGAGACCCATTCCAAAGAAAGAAAGAAGGAAAGGAAAAAAGAAAGGAAGGAAGGGAAACAGAGATAAAAGAAAGAAAGATAAATAAGAAAGAGAGAAAGAAGAAAGAGAAAAAAGAAAAAATGAAAAAGATCTGGCGATCACCAAGAACATGGATGGCTTTATCAACAACAAGCAGAGCCAAACTAACCTCATTTCTTTTTTTGACAGTGTAATCATGGGCAGCGTAGAGTTGGCTGGCTAGTACTCAATCTTTTTGGCTCCCTCCTCCTGACTGGATAGAGGCACGACTGAGTCCTTCCCCTCTCCATTTCTTATTTTTTTTTCTCTTTGTAGATTTAATCAGTCATGCTCTATTCCAAAATACAGAAAATATAATGACCCTCAGGTCTACATGAGCCCCTCTGCTATTTTATATCAGATGAAAATTTGTAGTACAATCAGAGCCCCCAGTTAAGAAAATCCCTAACATTTGGGCAGAGGGTTGAGTCTCTGTCCTAATTTAAATTTTTTTTTATTATCTTTAGCTAACTCCTGACTTCTTCATGTTAGAAGAAAAAAATCAGGATGCAAGAAATATCTAAGTAACAGAAACAAGTAGTGTCTGTTATTAGACAGGAGAAAAAGTTGGTGAAACAGGAGGCATTCATTCATTCATTCATCTACTGATTCATTCACCTACTCATTCCTTCCTCTATCTCACTCTTTGGGAAATGTCTCTCAGTTCTCAAAGTGGTGAATATAAGCAATAGCTTCAGCCTGAATCTTTTCCTTTGAGATGTCCAAAGAGACCCAATGACCCTTCTTGATCCCTCCCTTCTCTGCTGCAGTTCTGCTCTCCTTTCATTTCCTCTTTTTAGCATCTCCTCCATGTTTCTCTTTTCATTTCTTGTCCCTGTGTTTCACAGGCTAGCTCTTTAAGCCCTGACCAGGTTGAGGGGCACTGACTCCTCACTGTTTCTGCTACTCAGCTGTTAATGTCCCTACTCTTTCCTTCTATTCCAGTCTTTTGAAATGTGAGTCAATAGTATACATGGAGGCTAGAAAGCTCCTACAATGGTAGGATGCATAGTGTCCAGGACAATGGATTGAAGTGTTTCATCCTTGCTACTCTACCATGGTCAGGGCATTGATACGGTGAGAAGTGTCCAGAGAGGGCAACTAGGATGGAGATAAAGGCATATGAAGGACCTGGGGTAGTTAGTTTAGAAAGGGAGACTTAGATGGGGAAGAAAGGTACCTAAAAGTATCTTTAGGTATTGGAAGAGTAGTCTTAAAGAAGTGGGAATAGACTTTTTCTTCTGGGCCCCAGAGGACAGAACTAGGAGTGATGGTTGCAAATTGTAGAGACACAGATTTTAGGCTTGATGTAAGAAAAAAAAAGCCTTCCTAATAATTATCACCATTCAAAAACTGAGTGGGCTGCCTTCCATAGTGGGTTCCCCCTCACTGGAGAAGATCCTCAAGTACAGGTTGGATGACCACTGGTTGGATATGATGTGGTAGAGATCCTTGTTAAAAGATTGCTTGGACTAGATGCTCTCTGAGGTCAATTCTACCTTCGAGATTCTGGAACTGTGTTGAGCTACAAGGCACCATGGCCAAGTGTCTCTCTAGGGACAGTTTTTTCCTGTGGCCCTTGACTGCAAGATTCAGCCATCAAAAAACTCTTACTATTGAATGATAAATGACAAAATGCTTATTGAAGCAGCGAGGTGGCACAGTGGAGAGTGCTAGGCTTAGCATCCAGAAGGCCTGAGTTCAAAACTTGCCTCAGATACTTATTAGTTCTATGAACCTGGGCAAGTTTCTTAAATTTCCTCAGTCTCTGTTTTCTCATGTATAAAATAGCACCTCCCTCTCAGAGTCATGAGGAGTAAAGGAGATCATGTATGAAAAGCACTTAGGAAACCTTAAAGAGCTATATAAATACTAGGTTTTTTAGTAATAATAATAAGTATCATGGGCACAATAACAACATTTGTTCTATATTCTAATAATAATTAGAATACAAATAATTTAGCCCATGTTCTAATATTGTATATTTATTATATTAATAATATGTTATAATACAGTTTGCATTAAATGACATATCATGATGTTATATTCTTCATTATAGTTTAATTACATTATATTACTAATATACTATATAATATTTATTGTTCTTCAGTCATTTTTCAGTCCTGTGTGACTCTTTGTGACCTCGTTTGGGGCTTTCTTGGCAGAGATACTGGAGTGATTTGCCATTTCTTTCTCCAGCTCATTTTGCAGAAGAGGAAACTAAGGCAAACAGGGTGAAGTGACTTGCCCAGGGTCCCACAGCTAGGAAGTGTCTGAGGCCAGATTTGAATTCAGGAAGATGACTCTTCCCGACTCTAGGCCTGGTGCTCTATCCATTGAGCCACCTTGCTGCCCACTATATAATATATTATATGATAATAATGATTAGAATATAGATCATATTAGAATACATGTTACAACATAGAATGTCATTATTATGGCACCTATAATACCTATTACTATTATAAGCTAGCATTTGTATAGCTCTTTGAGGTTTGCAAATAGCTTTATTATATATTGACAATTTATTGTTAATAAAATATTACAATATACTGTTATAATTATCATCATCATCTTACTATGTTCCAGGCACTGTGTTAAGTACTGAGGATAGAAATTCAAACAAGCGAGATGGTTGCTTCTTCCAGGAGCTCACATTCTAAAGGGGGAAGTCAAGTCATAAAGGCTAAAACTGGGGGAAGGGATGTGGCAGCCAGGACTGGAGATGAGGGGGAGGCCTGGATACCAGCAATCTAAGGTAAAATCTTATCTCTCAGTTATCTCACTTATCTCTCCGTGCCCGTGGACCTAGGGTCCAGATAGTCCATTATGATGGGCTGGGTTTGAGGAAGGTGCCTAGAGTGGCAGCTGCATGGTCTAGACAGGGCTGGGAAATATTGGGAAGTTTAGTTCCTTCAGTAGTCATTGGATAAAGTGCTACATACGCCATCTACAGAGTGCCAATAACTGAATTAATGTTTATAGGGAGTCAACATTCTAAGCTTCTGCTTCCCTTTCTCCTAATCTGCCACAATCATTATAGAAACACAAGGTAGATGAATAGGGTTGTTAGGTATCTTTCTTTCTCTCTTTCTCTCTCTCTCCCTCTTCCTTCCTTCCTTCCTTCCTTCCTTCCTTCCTTCCTTCCTTCCTTCCTTCCTTCCTTCCTTCCTTCCTTCCTTCCTTCCTTCCTCCCTCCCTCCCTCTCTCTCTCTCTTCTCCATGGCCAATTAAATCATTACCCCATGACTAACCTTTTAGTCCAGAACTCCTTTATACTTAAGTGGGTCCATGCTCAGACAGCAGCCACAATAGTGAGTATATATATGTGTGTGTGTGTGTGTGTGTGTGTGTGTGTGTGTGTGTGTGTGTGTGTGTGTATGTATATATATATACATATATATGCTTAGGTTTACATAGTTATCTCAGTTAGTTTACACAGTTACCTCAGTTAATCCTCACAACAACCCTAAGTGCTGCTCTCATCCTGCCATCCATTTTACAGATGACAAAACTGAGTCAGACAGAGGTTAAGTGACTTGACCAGCATCATGCTGCTACTAAGTGTCCAAAGCTGGATTTGAACTCCATTTTTTCCAACTGCAAGTTCACTCTATGCACTGTGCCACCTAACGCAGTCTGTTGCCAGGAATAAACCTGACTTTTGTTCTGTTGCCATATCATCAGAGAGCTCATGTCCGTTTGTCATCATTCATTGAGCTAACACTTTCTGGAGAAAACTAGACAGTAAAAACACCAACAATAACAATGAACATTTATTAAACACCAACTGAGATATAAGGCACTGGACTAGGCACTGCTGGTCATATAAATATGAAATCAAACAAAAGTCCCTACCTCCATCAATCAGTTGATGATTTACTAGTATTTATCAGCTACCTACTATGTGTCAGCTACTGTATTAGGTGTTAAGGATGCAAATATATAGGTGAAACAGTCCCTTCCTTCAAGGACTGAATATTCTACAGGGAGAGACAACATGTACACATATAATTACGTATATACATGTAAAAGGGATATACTATACCCCAATTTCAATTAGTATAATTAACAAGATTTTTTTAGGCCACATACCCTAATGCCTCTTTAATCTAGTGACATAATGAGAGATTTAAAATAGGTGTGAACCATTTTCCTAGACACCTCTATTGGATAGATAAATCATTCAGAAGCATAAACTAGGTTTGAATGACCTAGTTAATCAGATTAGGAAGTGGTGAAATGCTTCTAGCCATTGGAGGAAATCAGATGATGAAACGTGTTAAGATTGATGGAAAGAATTAGACACACCTCTGAGCCCGGCTATGTATATCAGAAATGGAGATCCTAGAAAGAAAATTCCAGCAACTTTTTTCAGTCAAGTTTTGGGAGTGCTTTGATAAGTCAGATCCTTATGCCTGTAACTACAGCAAGGGGGTGGAGAGGAGGAGTGAACTCAGAAGGAATTTTGCACTGCCCCTTTCCTCCCTGCCCCCCAAACCCTGACATTGAGCTTGTCATTGGAGAGGCTGGACCAGTAACAAACGATGTGGTGAGAAGACAAACTGGAGACACTCTTCATGGGATGGAGAGATGTTCACCTTCAGGATTCTACAAGTCCTTGACCCTTGGGACCCAGCAGAGAGCTAATATAGCTCAGGGGAATTTCAGAAGGACTTCAGGAAAACACAAAAGGACTTTCCTCCAGCAAAGAGTTATGAATCATCCCTTTACTTCATATGCTCTCTGAATTTGATCCCAGACTTATAAAGTCTCTGATGCTCTCTATGCTTTTCCCTGGACCCTGTATGTACTTGTAGAAGTGTGTGTTCTCAGACTTTGGGGAGGAATGTTTTGCACCAACTGTCTTTACTATACAATCTTAGAAAATAGTCTTAATTAAAAGCTAATTATAACTAGCTGGCTAATTGGTATCAACTGGAAAATCAATGAAGAGTACACCAGTGGGTACCCTTGAGTGGAAGAGTAATCGACTGTTCTCTGGTGATCTGACCACCATTGTGAATAGGAGTTGGGAAGTATCCTCAGAGGGGTTACTAAAAATATAAATACACACAAATATGTGTGTGTTTTCATCCTTCGTTGCCAAAGAAGACCATGCCATATATATTCCCATACATTATAGATAGATAGATAAAGTTGTTGTTTGTCCTTCATTCTTGTAGAGGCCCATGACATCAGGAAGGTGAAGTCAAGACTTGCATGTGAATTGAATTTAAGAGTTGTGCAAGGTCACCAGCCTCACTTTTTCCTCTTGAGCCATCTGAGTCCAGTGGTGACATAAAGATAAGGATGACTGGTGATAGTTCTGGATAGATAAAGTACGTACTCATTAAAAGAGCAGCATAACATAGTGGACAAAGCTGGTGGCAGGAAAGTTTGGGTTCAAATTTCACCTCTTCCAGCGGTACAATGACCCTTTGTCATACATCTCTCATACGCTGATATATATGTACGTATATATAGCTGTATTTCTATCTCTCTCTCTGTCCATTTATCTGTCTCTGTGTCTCTGTCTCTGTCTATCTATCTGTGTGTCTGTTGGTCTATCTGTCCATCCATCCGTCCATCCATCCATCCATCCACCCACCCACCCATCCATCCATCCATCCACCCACCCATCCATTCATCCATCCATCCACCCACCCATCCATCCATCCATCCATCCATCCACCCATCCATCCATCCATCCATCCATCCATCCATCCATCCATCCATCCATCCATCCATCTATCTATCATCTACCAAAGTTTCTGGAGACCCCCCACAAAAATCTCCAATCACTTTGGGATTAAATACGCATTTAAACAAATATAAAGTGATTTTGGGGGCAACTCTAGAGATGTTGATCAGGCTACACCTGCTGTAAAAGGGCAAGGTGGCATCTGAGCTGAGTGTTCAAGGAAGCTGGGGATGCTAAGGCAGTCAGTATGAGTTGGGGTTGGGAGAGCAGCTCCAAAGCATTAACTGCCCACGAATAGGATTTCAATAGTTCTAGAGGAGAGGGGAAAGCATTTCGGGTTGGAGGAAGAGTATGAGCAAAGGAAAAGAGGAAGGAATAAATGTAATTAATTTGAGGGACAGTGAGGAAGCCATTATCCTTGCATCTTCATAGACTGATGGGTTGTGTCGGCAGGGACTGAGTCAGTGATGGGAAGGTCATTCAGAGATCATTCTGATTGCATTTTGGATAACCCACTGGTTCTGAGACTTGACTTCGAACAGAATAAGGATGTGTTTTGGGAACTGATAATTAATAAGTTAGGGGCAGAGGTTTTCTGTAAGGGAAGTAGGGCCAAGAGAGGTGGGATGAGAACTGACCAAGGAAGGCAGTGAATGCTGATTTAGCTGTTGCTAACATGTATACGATGCTTTCAAGTTTCCATACATTGTTTTCATTGATACTTCACCAAACCTGGTGAGGTATGACCTGTAGATATTATTCGTTTTATTTTACAGTTGAGAAAACTGAGATTGAGAGAAGTTCATGGGTCATTATCAGATAGCTCGTAGAGGTGGGATTCAAACCCAGACTTCCTGCTTCCAGCTTTTCCACTATATTTTGTTACCTATTGAAAGAGTATATACTTTTTCATGGCTTTTTCTTGCCTTTGAGTTCTTTGTACCTTCTGAGATACCAACTAACTAATTTTATGTACTAATTAATCCTTGACGAGATGCTAATGGGAGAGGTCTGGAGACAACATGTTCAGTTATAATGATGATGTTTGTTTCCACACATAAGGATCTCTAAGGGTGAGAATTTGAGGCCAGGTAGGAGGAGGGCAGGCTGGTGGAGTTAGCTGGTGTCAGGAAGGACCTTATGTTTCCTTTTAGATTATAAAATACAGGTGGCCAGTTCTGCCTGGCACCCCTGTATTTCCCACATGAAGGCAGGAAATTCTAATATGCAGAGATGGGGAGTGAGAGTAAAAGGCAGGCTCGATTTAAGTTGCTTCTGTGCTCAGCGATAGATAGAGTATGCTGAATAGGGAGAAGGATAGCCAGTCCTATGATGGTAAATGTTTAACAATCAGCTCTTTGGGGTGAAAAACCATGCAATGACCCACTTTTAAGTTTTATCTGCAGTATTAACACTACATTGTCACTGTCTTAGGTCTAGACAATCAACAAATTAATAAATCAAGCCCTAATTTGTAGCATTTGCCAATTTCTGAGGTATACGTGATCACATTAGAAATTTAACGTCGGCCTCTCTACCCTGTGAGCTGTCTCCAGCACATCTCGAGGAAAAATCATTCCTCAGGTGTATGTGTATATGTGTTTGTGTTAATGTAGGAATGGAGTTTAGTCTTAGGCTAAAGCTTCAGAAAAGGCAGGGGAAGTGAGCTCAGCCATGAGTCAGAAAATGTAGGTCATTTCATTTCTCTGAGTCTCACTTTTGTCATTGGTAAAATAGAGATTCTTTCCTTCTTTCTCCCTCCCCTTCATCCTTACTCCCCCTTCCCTCCTTCCTTCCTTTCTTCCCTCCTTCCCTCCTTCCTTCCTTCCTTCCCCTCCCTCCCTCCCTCCTTCCCTCCTTTCTTCCTTCCTTGATTCCTTCTCTTTTTTTGAAGCTCTTCATGGTAGGTATGTCATGGTTTCTAAAATTTCTTCCAACTTTACATGAGAAATTAACTGTTTCTTTCTTATATTTAATAACTAATTATTGAATCAAGACCAAGGTTTTTCCTGTTTTCTACTTCCTCATCCAGAAACCAACCAGTGTGGGAAATCTCACTTAAAGATTTTACCCAGGTCAAGATCTAAAAAGACAGAAAAAGGAGTTCTAATTTTAGGCTGATAGGTGCAGTGCTGCTTACTGCGTTTGCTCAGATGGGTCTGAGAGGTGTGGATTCTCTCTTTTCTCAGAGTAGGTGATATGGAAATTGATAAGTTCTCCTTCAGTCAAGATTTGGATGACCTTAGTCACATACCCCAAGACTCTTATTTTAATATATAACCCACCTCTCATGACAACATTTATTCTCTTGTTGGCCAATCAGAGTTGATTGCCACCCCTCAGGAACACCTATTCTTTAAAGGGTACATAAACTTGAGCCCACTGCTACAATTACCTTTGGTCTAAGAGAGATAGTCAAATAGCTATTCTTTTATTCATAACTTTCTGGCCAAATTAATAAAAGGATTAAATTACCCAGAAACTATGTCTCTCAAACCTTTTTAATCATCACAGTTAGAGCTTGCATCTTATGAACTTTGGGACAGGGAAGATGTATCAGCAAAGGTCTCACAGAAGGAGTTGTTTTTGACCAGAGCCAGATGCTGAGATAATGAATGAGACCATTACACACATCAAGAAACAGCCCATGAAAAGCATGGAGACAGGATAGAATGTCCTGCAAATAGGTGGGGAGGGAGAAGGGAAAAGGCACATAGCAAAGAAATGATACTTTCAATAACTGCCTCAGAGTTGTTAAATGGAAAGCATTTTGTGAATTATAAAGTACTATAGAAGGACTGCTAAGAGGCACAATGGATAGCGCCCCAGGACTAGAGTTGAGGAGACATGAGTTCAAATCCAATCTCAGACACTTACTAGCTGTGTGACTCTGGGAAAGGCACTTAATCTTATATGCCTCAGTTTGCTCATCTGTAAAATGAGCTGGAGAAAGAAATGGCAAACCACTCCAGCATCTCTGCCAAGAAAACCCCAAATGGGATCACAAAGAATCAGACAGAACTGAACAACAAGCAACCAAGTCCTACAGAAATATGAGTAATTGTCATTTCCCTTCTCCAACCTCACCCTCCAGGATTTCAAAGCACCCCAAGGGCAACCCTAACCATTGCAGTAATTTGCTCCCTTGGGGAGCAAGGGTACTCTCTGGGAACATTTGAGAAGGAGCAAAGAAACCAGGAATTGAAGCATATCTCAGTGCGACAGCAAGAACAGAATTCTGGGTCTAAAAATAGACTGAAGGAACCAGGCTGTCACCACTTCAGTCTTTTCCTGTCTGATGAGGCTTCTCGGGTATAGGAGATCAAAAGTTATTTAAAACTAGACAAGACTCTGAGTAGATTTGACAGAACTGGGGTCCTTGTTTTGAGTTGCCTGAGGCTTTCCTAGCTAACCTGGCCTCTCTTCTTTGGCTAAGGGGCTTTGGGTTTGTTGAGAAGGGGTGGGGTAGGGGAGGATGGTATTTTAAAAATTAATTTATTTTTAGTTTTCAATATTCATTTTTATAAGATTTTAAATTCTAAGTTTTCCCCCTCCTTTCCTTCCTCCCTCCCCAAGACAGCATGCAATCTGATATAGGCTATGTATACGCAATCATATTAAACATATTAGTTGTGTTGTGAAAGATTAGAACAAAAGGGAAAAACCACGAGGAAGAAAAAACAAAACAAAATGAGAAAATAGTATGCTTCAATCTGCATTCAGACCCATAATTCTTTCTCTGGATGTAGACAGCTTTTTCCTTCCTGGGTCTTTTGGAGTTGTCTCAGATCATTTCATCACAGAGAAGAGATAAGTCTGTCAAAGCTGGTCATTGCACAATGTTGCTTTTACTGTGTACAGTGTTTTACTGTGTACTCCTGGTTTCCTGGTTCAGCTCACTTCACTCAGCATTAGTTCAGGTTTTTCTGAAGTCTGCCTGCTCATGATTTCTTATGGAACAAGAGTGCTCCATCACATTCATAGATCATAGCTTGTTCAGCCATTCCCCAATAGAGGAGCATGGGAGGATGCTATTTTAAGATGACTTCCTTGATTCTTGGAGAGATGATGACCAGTATTATAGTCTTACATCTCCAAATGCCTATTAGTTATCTCTGGGTAAAAGGAGGCAACTCAGCGGATAGAATGCCAGGCCTGGAATCAGGAAGACCCAATTTCAAATCATGCCTTAGACATTTCATAGTCATGTGACCCTGGGCAAGTCACTTCACCCTTTTTGCCTCAGCTTCCTCATCTGTAAAATGAGCTGAAGAAGGAAATGGCAAACCACTTCAGCATCTCTGCCAAGAAAACCCCCAGTGGGGTCAGGAAGAGTCAGACATGACTGAAATGATTGAACAACAATAAGATCATGAAAACTGAGTCACAGAGAGGTACTTAGTGAATGCTTGTTGATTGATTAATACCGGATTTTTTTTTTTGTTTTAATGTACGAACCTACTTGACAGGTGAGCTGAGATGGCTGAAGCAACAAGGTACTAGAGAGAGAAACAAGGAGGTGGCATGTGTCAGATAAGTCAAATCGCTTCACCTCAGATTCTGATGGAGAAGATCTAGGACCCTGAACACAAGATCCTTAGGAATATCTATGCCCCATCTAGGCCACTGACCCTATTTATAGCCTGAGTCTGTGACAATTAAAAATATTCCGAGAGACATAATTTCTAGGTAATTTAATCATTTTATTAATGAGGCCAGCCCATTATTAATAAAAAGATGGTCATTTGGCTGTCTCTCTTAGACCAAAGATCCTTCATGGCAGTGGGCTCACAGTTTATATGCCCTTCAAAGAGTAGGTATTTGCAAGGGGTGCTAGGCAACTCTGATTGTTTAACCCAATGGGAGGTGAGCTATTTTAGGGTATGTGATTTAGTTCACTCAAATCTTGGTCAAAGAGACATTAATTTCCATATCATCTATCTTGATGAGAGGGAGAATCAACATTTTCTCAGACCTGTCTGAGCAAACGCGATGAGCAGAAATACCTCCATTAATCCAAACTTAGAATTTCTTTTACTGTCTGATTAGCTCTTGGTCTGGGTAAATCTCTAAGAGAAATTTCTCACACCGATTGGTTTCTGGACAAAGAAGTAGAAAAGAGGAAAAGTCTCGGTCCTAATACAATAATTAGTTGTTAAATACAAGAGAGAAACATTCATTTCTCACAAGTCTCATAGTCATCTTTGAGTGGAGGGATCAGTGTGGAGTAAGTATTCCTTACTACCGACAGCACCAGCTGCTCATCATCTGCCAATGATGGGGAAGGTAAAACCAAGAGTCCTGGAGGTGGCAGCATATTTCAGACCACTGATTCTGCTCCTAGCCCAGTCTATGGAGCAAAACACTCTCACCTTTATGAGAATTTCTCACCTGTAAAATAAGGCTGACAGCACTTATAATACCTTCTTATTCGGGTTACTATTTGACATTTTCTTGAATGTGTGTGTGTGTGTGTGTGTGTGTGTGTGTGTATGTGTGTGAAGTGTAATAGAGTGGACAGTGCATTGAATCTTGAATCAGAGGACCTGGATTTCAATTCATGCTCTTTTACAACCTGTATGACCCTGGGCAAGTCTCTTCTCTGGGTCTGAGTTTCTTCATCTGTAAAATGAGAGAGTTGAACCAGATGACCCTTAGAGGTCTGATATGACTTGCAGCATAGACTGCTATGAAAGGACCTCAAAAGCCACCAGCTCTTCCTCTCTGTCTCTTGGCTACTCTGGCTAGCTCAGATCTTACCTTCTACAAGATTCTTTGGATTATTATTTATCATTTATTAGTGTTATTTAAACCTAGCTATAAGTGGCTAGAAAAATGTCCAACCCAAAGAGATGACTGCGGAGGTCAGGCTGTCCTCAAAGATATTCTAGGTTGTTAAAAATGCTTAGACCCCACCGCATGCTTCTTTTGGGTCCACAAAGTGGTTCCTCAGAATAGATTGGCTTACCTGCTGATAAACCTTTCAAACTGCCCTTCTCTGGGAGACTCTCTACTGTTTATGTCCTCATGCCCTTATCTGAACTCTGTGTGATGTAACCTCATAAAGTCTCGGGGAGGGAGCCACCCCTTCTTTGCAGCTCTCTTTCTCTACCAAATGACCTAATAAATTTCTTTCTAAAACTATTTCAGATTTTGGAGTTTGTTCTCATGAACAGCAATTCCTTTCTCACTCCTCCCAGTACCTTCCCTTTGAAATTGTTACCCCTTCCCTATTCGTCCCATATATTTCTTATTTGTACATAGTTCTTTGCATCTTGTCTCCTCCACTAACCTGTGAGAGTCTTGAGTACTGGGACTATCTTTTTGACTTTCTTTGTATCCCGGGAACTTAGCAAAGTGCTTAGTAATAAGCACTCTATAAATATTGTTCATTGTTTGTGGTTGTTAGTTGTAGTTGTTGTTGGGCAGCTAGGTGGTGCAGTGGGTAGAGTGCCAGGCTTGGAGCCAGGAAGACCCATCTCCCGTGTTCAAATCTAGCCTCAGTCACTTATTAGCTATGTGACCTTGGGCCAGTCATTTCATCCTGTTTGCTTCTTTATCTGTAAAATGAGCTGGAGAAGGAAATGGCAAACCCTTTTCTTTGCCAAGAAAACCCCAAATTGGGTCATAAAGAGTTGGACATGATGGAACAAATGATGGAACAAGAAGCAGTAGCAGTAGTAATAGTAGTAGTAGTAGCAGTAGTAGTAGTAGTAGTAGTAGTAGTAGTAGTAGTAGTAGTAGAAGAAGAAGAAGAAGAAGAAGAAGTAGAAGAAGAAGAAGAAATAACCCCAGCATTTAGCACGTTATGTGGCACATAGTAGGCACTTCATAAATGTTAATTGAATAAATGACTCACTGACCAGTCAAATGCAACTTCCTCCATAGCCTCAACTCTATGATCTCATGCTACTATAAGACTATCCAATTATAACAGTTTAAAAAAGAATCATGGATATAGGCAACATCCCATGGTGGAGTACCTCCAACAATGCAGATAGTTATCCATGGGTAACTTAATACACTTAGCAGTTGTCTGGGGACACTAGTTGGTCTAATGACTTGCCCATGGTCACAGAGCTAGTAAGTGATACAGGCTCGAGTGGAACCCAGGTCTTTTGGATTCCAATGCTGTCCCACTCTCTGCTATACAATATTGCCTTGGAATTAGAGTTAGACTAGGTTAAGTGCCCAGTCCAGTAGATTGATAATTATATTAAATAGGAATATGTAATTGCCAGTTCCTTCCATGTTACCGAACAGGAAGTACTCAATGCCCACAGTCTGCAGAATTAATTCTTTAGTTCATTCATTTTCTTCAACAAATATTCTCTTCTGGGAATTAGTCTTCTCTGCCTAACTCTATACCAGGAAAGAAGTATTGGAATCTGTCAAGTCTTCCATTTCCAGTTCAAGTCAACAAGAATTTATTAAGCACCTACTGTGTGTCAGGCTCTGCAAAAGGCACAAGGGATGCAAAGACCAAAAAAAAAAAAAAAAGATGAAAAAAACCTAAATGCTCTCTGCCTTTCGAGGGCTTTCAAATAACTTACATTTCCCTTCCTTCTGAATTCCCTTTAGCAAACCTGCGCTACTAGTAGATTATCAGAGCAAGGTTACTCCTAGCAGCTCCTGGAGAAGAGAGCGGAGATAAGCAATTGGAAAACGTTGAAAGAGACCTAGACTCAATGAACAAAGACTGTGAGTAGCTGAAGGTCTCCTGCACTGTGTGGATTGTGTGTGTGTTTAATAATACATTTTATTTTGTTTTCCATGGAGAAGTACCAGTATTCAAATCCTTGCACAGAAACAGAAGATCTAAAGAAATCTAAAAAAAAGCAAACAAGTAAAATACAAAAGGAGAAAAATGTGATTGTAAAGGATCATTTATGTGCCCGTGAACTTTTGTTATTTAGAGTGTTAAGCACACACAGACGATGCATGTTTACAGTCATTGAATGAGGCTGTGAGAGAATAGTGCTGTTTGTTCCCATAACTCCTGCTGAGTCTTCCATGTGGGTATTTATCAAGGTTTGATAGCTGTTATTATGGTTTTTATTGACATAGTTGCCGACAGGGTGTGGATCGATAGGATTTTGAAGATAGCTCATTTTTATACAAGAAATGTATGTAGGTCAAGAGAGGAGAAACTGAGTCAGCCAATGTCACAGAGCCAGGCAGTTGGAGAGCTGGGACTTTTGATAACAAGGCAGCAGAAATATTGAAATGAGCCTAGGACTGAGTCCATTCACTTGGCTTCTAGTCCTAGTCTGGCTTCTGGCTATCTGGCTACATGCCTTCAGTTCCTGAAATCCTAGGGATTTGTTCTGTGAATTTTGGATTCAGTCAAAGGGCTGAACTCAAGGATCTAGGGGGCCGTGTATGGCTTTGAGGTCACAGGTTCCCTACCCTTGCTCAGGATCATGTATTGGAAATGAGGGGAAGTGGGAAAGATAGTCATGAAATGAGTCATTTTTCAGCTAATAAGAATCAGTATCTGTGATAATTGGCTATCTTAGTATCTTCTCTTCTTGTATCTATCTCTGTTCCAGGTTCAGGAGGTCTCTAATAGCAAAGATATCAGAGAATCTTGCTGTCATATTACCATGGTTTCAGGAAAGTACTCCTCATAATCTTTGCTGTTTCCTATATGGTCCAAGTGGTTGGATCATGAATTTCTGGTAGCATCAACCACCATAATTGTAGCCCTAGTTACTCCTCTTCTTATGGAAGTTTAGAAGTCCACATCTCAAGTTTAACAGAAGGAAGACCTCCTATCACAGAAATTCTTGCCCCAGATTGTGCTTGGGAAAAGAATTCTTTCTCTCTCTTTTCTCTGACCCAGGGTAGATCTGTGTGGTTCATAAATTCTACTCCACTCATGTCTCTCTGAAAACTTCTTGAATCCTGGGAACCCAAAGGAAATAATAAAGTGACACAGAAACCCTGGGTCCATTTGTAAAGCCTGTGACAAATTTTAAAATTTTATCTAAGTGCCAGTTATTTTTACTGACTGTATGGTCTTGGGCCAGTCATGTCAATTCTCTGAGCCTTAGTGATAAAAGGAGGAAGTTGGGCTAGATGATTGATAAAATTCCCTTTTAATGTCTACCATTCCAGGATTCTATGATTCCTTGAATCTCCAAGGGTATGAGTACAGCAGAAAAGTGCCACTTGATTGTGACCACAGCTCAAGAAGATGGGAAACAAAGGTGACAGAGAGGAAGCTCCATAGAGAGGAAAATGTGAGGGAAACAAGCAGAAACTCTTCTTTAAACTGATCTTTTCGAGATTCCCCTTATGGGACACCTCTCCCACCTCCATGCCTTTGGCCAGGCTATCCCCCATGCCTGGAAGGTTCTCATTGCTCCCTTCTTCCTAGTTCCCTTGCCACTGGACTTCGATAACTCTGGAGGAAAGAGTGAGGCTAGTGACTTGCTCAGCTCTTCCTCACTTAAATCCAATTTGTGCACAAGTCAAGATATCAGCCTTTTGATATCATTGGCCTCTTCGAGTACAAAGGATGAAGAACAACCAGGCTTGGCTCAAGTGTTAATTCCTACCTTTGTCTTTTGCTGAACCCTTTTGTTACTAGTACTTGTCTCTCAACCTTTATATATAATTTATAGGACCAGAGGATCATAGCCTTAGAGCTAGAAAAGACCTTAGCTTCCATTGAGTTCCCCCCTCCACCATTTTGCGGATGAGGAAACCAAAACACAGGGAGGCTAAATGATCTCAGAGTCACACAACTAGTAAACATCTAAGCTGCGTTCGGACCCAGTTCTTCCCGACCATAGGTCCAACACTTTGTCTTCTACATATGCTGTATTCTGTCTCTAATTAAATGTATACCTATGTTTTCCCTTCAGTAAAATATAAGTGTAATGGTTGGGGCTCAGAATCATACCACTCCACTTTGTCCTAATCCAATTACCAAGTAGAACATGTCTCCTTGAATAATTCAGAGGTTTGAATTAGGCACTTACAAAGCCTGGACACAAATCAGTCAATCAAAAGTCATTCCACCTAAAGCTCAAAGAGTCTACTCAGATTGGTGGAGGGACTTGGTCATACCCAGTGTAATCACTTCAGAATCTGGGGATTCTATTAAATGATGAACCAGATGCAAGTCTTCCAGTCAAGGCCCTGCTATTGAATTTATTGTGGAGGGGTTAAAGGAAGAGTTCAGCCAAAGTCTTAGCCTTGTCCTAGGTCTCCTAGATTACTTCTCCCACCTAGGCCATAGGAGGACCTTGGGACCTTCAAAAGACATGGAGGAATTAAGATTCTTCCTGAGCATCCTATCAGCATCTTAATATCTGATGGAGCTAAGGACAGACTTGAGACTCTACAAGAAGTCTAGTGGAAATCTAGGCTATACCTAAGGGGGACATCTTGAAGACTCCAGAAGAAGGTCCTTTGTCACATGAGATCTTTAAACTTGTGCTCACTTTTCACTAAACTCTATGTGTACTAGTGGGAGAGTAAATTCTCTGACTTTGTGTATGTATGTGTGTATGTGTGGATTGTGTGTGTGTTTATGTGTGTGGGGTTGTTTTATACCAACTTCTACTATATCATCTTAGTAAATTCTCCTTTCTAAAACCTGATTATGCCTGGCTGATTGTTAACTAAGAATATCCATAGGAGTGAGAAAGAAACACACTAGTGGGGGCTCCTGAGAGATAGCATTAGAAAACTACCAGTAAGTTTCATGAGAGTTAACTTGTGTTGAATATGGGAAAGAAAGGATTAGGATTGAGACAGAGCCACTGGATTGAGGGGAAAAGAGGACAATCACAAAACAAGATTGAAATATGTAGTATGCTGCTCATAACACTTAAGTAGCTCCATTTCTGAATATAATAAAGAAAAAGGAATTTGAGGAAACTGGGAAGCACCAGGATTGATCCCAAGATTTGAAGTTATAAATAAAGACTCAAGTCCCATTGATTAAAAAAAAAAGAAAACTACCAATATCTTCTCAGAGTTAACTCAAGAACCCTAAGTGGGTATGTAATAGCTGCCCTTGGGGGACTCAACTTATTAATATCAATGGGAGTTGGAATGGTGGCCTCGGATCAGTGCTCCTTGAGGGTGGGAATTTTTTCATTTTTTTTCTCTGAATCACCAGCACCCAGGACAATGACTGTAGTTGCTTAATAAATACTTGTTGAACAGAATAGAGTTGAACTAAATTTATCTACAATTCTGTACTCCATTCTGCAAAATCAGTTCTCCAGAAACTCTGAGACTTGTTGTCCTGGCGACAACCAGAGAAGAGAAAGGAAAGGGGACCACTGGGAGAGGCTGATCGATGACTAAGAGGAGGTAGCTGGGGAGGTTGTTTACAGAGGGCAGAATTGTCAAAAGAGCTGAGTTAGCTGGATGTCAAGAAAAACATGAGCTGAAGGAAGGGAAGAGAAATCACCATCTGTGAATACTGACTCCAGGAAGAACTGTTCTCTATTGGACAGTCTTCCCATCAATGCTGCTTTTTCAGCAAAAGGGTAAAGAAAGAAGTCTGTTGTTTTTTTTCAATCAACCATATGACAATGTGATCAAGGTTAAAGGAGAAAAGATCCATTTAGATAAATAGTAAGTTAATAAGATCTAAATGCTATGCTTGATTGTATGTCAATGATATTTTGAAGATTATTTCTGCCTGTAGTTTTGATTTTCAGTTTCCTTCATTCCATATACATACATACATGCATGTGTATATATATGTGTATGTATGTATATGTGTGTGTATATATGTATATTTATATACACATATATGTCTGTGCATGTAAAATTTCATGCTATGGAAAACTCCCTGAGTAGAAACTTCTTCCAACCATTGTTGTAAGGGGATATCTCTTGTAATGTATGTGGAATTTTGGGGGATGGGGTGAGAGGAAAGGTGACAGTGAGAAGTTACCTGTAATTTGTCCATTATCATATAGCTAGTGTGTGTCAGAGACAAGACTTACTCAATTCCAAGTTTCCTGGAGTTGCTGACCCTTTATCCTCTATATCATATATCATCATTTAATAATATTAATTATAATAATAGTATTGCTACAGGAACAGCTACCACAATGTTGATTGGATGGAAGATATGGATCATATGGGCCTCAAAGGAAAGATTACTGAGCAATGATAGGAGAGGGAGGGCCAGGTCTCAGTGAGAGCCAGAAGATGGAAGAAGTGGGAAAGGAGAAGATTTAAGAAGCAAGGAAGTTTGTTACCTATGGATCAGGCATTCTAAGGAGCACAGTGGAAAGGGTGTGTAGCTTTAGAGTAGGAGTTGAATTAGCTTGAAAGGGATAGGAATAAGGGAATGGACAGTGGGGGTGAAAAATAGGTTTTGAATAATGACATTCAGGGGTTCAGAGTCACTGTGCTGGGGAGAATATGATTGAGTGGGGGTATGTTAATCATTGGAGAATGAGTTCAAGTGGTTATTCCTGAGAGCATGTGCATTTGTTGAACCTGCTTTTAGAAATGCCTGATGCTGTGGATTGAAGAGACCCAGCTCTCCACTTGAGAACATGCGTGTGTATTTACCCTATGGCAAAGAAAGGGCCTCTTTGCTTGGCTGATGAGCCAGAACTTAGCACACATACAGAAGACTCCAAGGGGCAAAATGAATTTTCATTTCCTGGTGGTGACCATGGCAAGGACTTCTGTAAGCCTCCCATTGGGCAGAGACATAATAACAACGGTGATAGTGGTCTCCAGATACTGTTGGAGGTCACTGCCGGTCATCATGATGGTTGAGAAGAGCATATGGGTGATCTACAAACCAGAGCCAGTCAACTGAACATAGGTCTAATGGTTCATGGTTCATGGTTACCTTCCTTCAACTTTTCTGGGAAATCTTCCTTAATATTGCTCCCTTCCACCTCTACCTCCACATGGAAGTCAGTCTTCCTCATCTGACAGAGACAACATTGAGTAAATGAACAAGTGCTGGTCTTGGAACAAATAGAGGTCTGAGTTCAAATCTAGCCTATGTAAGATTCAATTTCCTCATTAGTAAAATATATCAAAACCTGTAGCACCTGCTAAAGGATTATTTGAGGATACAATAAAACAATGGAGATAACACTGTAAACCTTAAAGCTCTGGAAAAGTAGGCATTTATTCAGAATGACTGGGTCTATCCTGAGAAGCAAAGAGTTTGAATACAGAGTCTGAAGAACATAGACTACAGTCTTGATTCTACACTTTTGTACCCTTGAACAAATCATTTATAGACAAACGTGAGTAAGAGTCAGCTTCTGCTGACTCCTAAGGGTTGATTGTTAAATGTTCATTGTGAGCATTTGCACCTTGGAAATTGACAAATGTTTTAAATGAGGTTTTATTTATTCTTTTGTTGATTGTTTAGACTTAAGAAAGTAGGGGCAAATATGTTAATAATGCTGATCAAAATCAAAAGTGGGTTGTGGGCACACCACTTGCCCTAGTCGGTTGTTAAACATTGACCAGTACGCATCTGCTTATTGACTAAGAGAATCCCACAGGTAGAAAAGCATTAAAGGTCATCTACTCTTCCACACAATCTTACAATTGGAAGGGACCTCAGCATTCATTTAGCTCCACTAGTACCTGACCAAGAATCCCCTCTATGCCATCCCAATAAATGGTCATCCAGCCTCTACTTGAAGACCTAGAGTAAGGGGAAACCCCTTACCTCTTGAGGAAGCCCATTCCTTTTTAGGACAGCTCTTATCGTTAGAAAGATTTTTCCTGACAAGACACTTACATCTTATTCTCTGCAACTTCCAATCAATTAATCAATAAACACTTATCACAAGCATACTATGTGCCAGGTATAATGCTACTCACTGCTTCTAGTTCTGTCCTTTTCAGTCAAGCAAAATATTGTAGTCTTTTCACTAGGTAACAGCCTTTTAAATAGTGAAGATGGCTCTCATGCCTGCCCTCTACCCCCTCAGCTAAACATCCCTAATTCCTTCAAGTGATTTCCACAGAACTGTTCTCAAACTGTCCTGGCTACCCTCTTACCTCCATTTTGTCCTGTCTATACCCAACTTTCTTTCCATTGTCCCACACTATTTCATGACAATTTGAAGAATTCAGTTGTGAAAGGTGCCTAAGATATAGTTTAGTCACAAGATCATAGATGTGGAGGACGAAGGTCACACAGGTCATAAGGTCACACAGGTAGTAAGGGACAGGACCTCTGATTCCAAGTGCACTCTTATTTCTACCAAGCCAGCCCTCCCTCTTGATCCTCCCTCAGTAACCTATTCTTCTTTGAAGTTCATACAAGCCATACCTTCCATCAATTTGCTTTCTTCCATGTGGCATCTCTTCAAAATATTGAAGACAGTTCTTACTTCTCTAGACCTCAGTTTCCCCATCTTTGAAATAAGGATAAGATGATGGGAAATAAATCTAGGGCTGAAAGTGACCTCAGAGCCCCTCAGTTATCCCTCCTCCCTCATTTGATAAATGAGGAAACTGAAACTCAGAGACATGAAATGCCCAAGATTGCATAGGTAGGTAGCCACAGAGGAACTATTTGAACCCATGCTCTTTGACTCCAGAATTATGCTATCTGAGGTCCCTTCCAGGTGATATCCTATGATTCTGATATGAAACAGATGGTATGTGACAGGGTTGAACCGCCAAATGGTTCTCAGGGCAAAAGTAAAGGCCATAGTTTTTCACAATGGAATGGTTGACCATCTGTTGATTTGCTATTATTGCCAAGAAGTGGCACCAAGTGACCCTGTGAATTCTCACTAACAAGCACCCAATAACTAATGAATCCAACCTAAGTTGTACCTAAGAAGCAATCATTCTATAAAAGAATTCATGATGAGGTAGCATGGGCAATAGGGCCAACAGATGAATTCAGTTCACTTTTATTCAGTTCAACAAAAATTGATTCTTTGCCTTCTATGTGCAAAGCACTGTGCTAAACACTGAAAATGCAAAGTCCAAAGAAAAGATAGTTCTTGCTCTCAAGGAGCATGCATTCTATTATGAATCATGGAACACGAGTCCTGAGTCATGAAACAAGAAATTGAAGAGACCTTGTCAGTCAGAGACTCATAGGCTCATATTAGAGCTGGAAGAGTCATCTGGTTCAACACTCTCATCTTACAGATAAGGAAACCAAGGTGGAGAGATGTTCATTCAAGGATTAACAGGTATGAGTGACCAAATAAAAACTGGAACTCAGGTATGGTGACTCTAAGTTTAACATTTTGTCCACTGCACCATTTTGTCTCCCAATGAGTAAATTAATGGATCAACAATATTCATTGAGTGTTCAGAACACCACATCAGGTTGTGGATCCCAGAATCGCAGGATCTTGGAGTAGATTTATCATCATAGATCTGGAGTCAGAAAAGCAGGAGCCATCAAATTCAACTCATACCTGAAACCTGTGTACAATATGCCTGAAAAGTGGTCATCTTGACTTAGTTTGAAGACCTTTGTTGAATGGACACCCATCACCTCCTGGGACAGCCCACTCCACTTATGGACAGCTCTCATTGTTAGAGCATATTTTTCCTAATGTCAAACTTAAATCTTCCTCTTCACCCACTCCACTCATTGCTCCTGGTTCTTCCCTGCTTGGGGCCAGGCAGACCACATGTACATCTGGGTGGTCATAGTGGATAGAGAGTCGTTCTTGGACTCAGGAGATCCTGCCTCATATGTGTGATTCTGGGCAAGTCACTTAACTTTTTCAGCCTCAGTTTCCTCAGCTGTAAAATAGTGATAATATTACCTACATTATAGGGTTGTTATATCAGGTGAAATATTATATATAAAGAACTTTGCAAACCTTAAAGTGTTACATAAATGCTGCTGTTTTTATTATCATTGCATATTTAATGATAGTTTAATCCCCCTTGAGTCTTTATTTCCAAACATCTCAGGCTAAACATCACTAATTCTTTCAATTGAGTTTTGCAATGTCATGGTCCCTTGGGGATGAAGGGATGGGAGGGGAAGATTTTGAGCTCTGGGGAGAATCACACAGTCTATTTCTCTTTCTATGGATCCTTAAGCTGTAGGCTGCCCCCTTTGTAACTTCCTTTCTCTTTCAAGGCTGCCCTGATGTACACTTTAACATAGGGATTCTGGGGATTATCTAGTAAGGACAGGACCTTAGGGGTCAACTAGTCCATTTAATAGATGAAAATGTGGAAGTCTAGAGAAAGGAATGGATCTGTCCAAGGTCTTACAATTGGTAAAGTTTTAAGGCAACATTTGAACCCAGCTCTTGTCATTCCAAAGTTAATTCTTTTCTCCCTGGACCACACTGCCTCTAACTGAATTTCATTTGGATAATAATGAAAACTAATTTTGATGCAGAATTTTATGTTTTACAAAGTATTTCCCCTTCAGCAACCCTATGAGATAGGTGATGAAAGCGCTTATCACATAGATTTAGTGCTGGAAGGTAGTATAGAAGTCACCTAAGACAAATCCCTGGTTTTACAAATGAGGATACTGAGGCCCAGAGGTAAGGTGACTAAACCAATGTCATATAATAAGTGACAGAGCTGGAATTCAAAAATCTTGTTTTCTGATTCATACTGGCCCTGGAGTCAGAGGAACTGGGTTCACATTTCCTTTCCTTCCTATGTGAACTGGGGCAAATCACATCATAGAATAGTAGATTTAGAGATGGGAATGAACTTAGAGATCATGAAGTCTCACTGTATCATTTTAGGGATAAGAAAAGTAAAGTCTAGTGAGGCAGAGACTTGTTCAAGATCTCAAGGCTAGTAGGTGTCTGAGGCAGAATTTGAACCCAGGTCTTTCTGACTCTGAGTCTGGCACTGTATCTACTTCATCAAATGCTTCTGGTTTCCTCATCAATAACATGTGTGTGTGTGTGTGTGTGTGTGTGTGTGTGTGTGTGTGTGTGTGTGTGTGTGAGAGAGAGAGAGAGAGAGAGAGAGAGAGAGAGAGAGAGAGAGAGAGAGAGAGAGAGAGAAATAAGAAGGAGGAGAAGCAGAAGAAGAAGCAGAAGCAAAAGGAGAAGGAGGACAAGAGGAAGAAGAAAAAGAAGAAGAACGAGGAGGAGGAAAAGGAGAAGGAGAAGGAGGAAGAGAAGGAGAAGAAGAGGAAGAGGAAGAAGGAAAAGGAGAAGGAGGAGAAGGAGAAGATGGAAGAAAGAAGGAGGAAGGGACAGAGGGAGGGAGAGAGAAGATGGGGGGAAGGGGGTTTGGATTAGATTAGTGTTCAGGCAGTCAATGGAGTGGGGAGCTTTGTCCTGAATCTGTAACCTCTATGGATGGTCCTGTGTGTTTGATTCAATTCACAGAGGACCATGTCCTTGATTATGCTCTGCTGACCTGCTCCCCTTGGGGGCAGCGGTGATGACTGCTGGTCCTTTCTGCATCCCAGTTGCTTGACTGAAGACTCCATTTCACCCTCCTGCTGCCCTCCAGATGGAATGTGGCAAACCCAGAATTGATCAAAAGCTCGATGCCAGTCTGGGAAGGCTTTGACAGATGTGCTGGAGACAGTCTTTGCATAGAGAAGGAGACAGCAGTGATGGCTTCCCCCGGAGTGAGTGCAGATGGGGAAGGCAGGGATAAGCAAATATGGCTGGGATTCACAATCTGAGCTCAAAATTTCCTCCCTTACAGCAGGGACCAGGAATCTGGTGTGTGAGCACCTGAACCTTAGCAAGAGATACTATGACATCCATGAGGCCTGAGAGAAAGAGAGAATGTTCAAGTGAGGGAGAGGAGAGGAAAAGAATAGCTCTGACCCAAAACATAGGTCTAGAAGAAAATTCTTAACATTGGTATTTAGGGTATCTGAACATAAGGTTGTGAACTCCCATGAGCAGAATGGCCTCTAGGGGGTGCCACAGTGGAGCTGCACCTCAATTCAGGAAATCCTGAGTTCAAATTCAGCTTCAGCTTCAATATTTTTCAACCCGCCCCCCCCCCCACAGAGAGAGAGAATAGTAAAGTGCTTTCTAGCTATGAGACCCTGAACAAGTCACTTAACCTTTGTCTTCTTATTGTCCTCAACTGCAAAAATGGGGATAATAGCACCCACCTCCCTGGGTTGTTGTTGATGATGGAGGAGAGTGTAGAGCTGAACCATTTCACCAAGGGAAACTCCAGTACCATCTTCTACATCCAGTATTTCCTATCTTCCTGTCTCTCCCCCACACCCAACATCTAGGACCCTCCCTCTCTACTTTGTTGTTCAGTCATTTTCCAGTTGCGTCTGACTCTGTGTGACCCCATGTGGGGTTTCCTTGGCAAAGATACTAGAATAGTTTTCATTTCCTTCTCTAGCTCATTTTACAGATGAAGAAACAGAGGTAAGAAAGGTTAGGTGACCTACCCAGGGTAACACAGCTAGGAAGCCTCAGATCTGAACTCAGAAAGATGAGTCTTCCTGACTCCAGGGTGAGTGCTCTATCCACTGTGCTACCTAGCTGCCCTCCCTTCCAAACTACCTTGTATTTATACTTTACATAGTTCCTCAGTTTATCCTTATGTATGTGCATGTTGTCTTTCCTTATGGAAAGTAAGCTACTCGAGAGTATAGGTTAATTTATTTTTCACATGTGTGTCTGCAGCACCTAGCACAGTGCCTGGAACATAGAAGATGCTTAATCAATATTGGTTGATTGATTGAGAAGAGAAAATAGTATAGCCAGTGGAAACAGATGGCCTGGAATTATACTAAGGGATATAGGGGTTGGAGGTCGTGGTAAGGATGGGTAATATAACAGTAATAGTTAGCACTCACATGGTGCTTTGAGGTCTGTGAAACACTTTACATATATTAATGAAAAGTAGGTTTAGGAGGACTATGGCACAGGAGAGCCCTTAAATGTGGTGGTAGAATACTTGGTGGTGATGGTAAGATCACCTGTCCCTGTGTATTGCTGGTGTGGAGTGGAGTAGATCATGAAAGCTGGGTAGATTGAGGCATGGAGAGTTGGGATTTTTGAATAATAACCAGCATTTATGTAGATTCTAAGGGCAGCTAGATGGTACAGTGGATAGAGCATAGGACTTCGAGTCAGGAAGACCTAAGTTTAAATCCAGCTTCAGACATTTACTAGCTGTGTGACCCTGGGAAGTCACTTAACTCTGTTTGCCTCAGTTTTCTCATCTATAAAATAAGGTAGAGAAGAAGTGGCAAAGCATTCCAACATACTTGCCAAGAAAACCCCAAATGGGTTGGACACAACTGATCAGCAAAATGTAGCACTTAACAAAATTATCTTCTTTTGATCCATGATAACATCTTCCTGATGTCATGATCTTCTTTGAGAGCTAAGGACAAACCACAACACAACAACCCAGGGAGGTAGGTGCTATTATTATGTCATTTTATAGATGAGGTAAGAAGGTGGGTCATACATGTTAGGTGACTTGTTCAGGGTCATACATCTAGTAAGTATCTGGTGTTGGATTTGAATTCAAGTCTTTCAGATTCCTCGTCCAAAGCTTTATCCACTGCTCTACCTAGCTGTCTAGGAGTTGAGGTATAGTGGAAAACTGTGAGATAGGCACTGACCCAGTAATACCACTACTTGGTCTATTTTCAAAGATGATTAGGGAAACAGGAAAAGAACCTCTATATTCTAAAATTGTGTTGGAAAAGAGTTAGAAATTTCAGGGCTGCTAATCAATCGGGGAATGGTTAAACAAGTAGTGGTGTAGCTGTGATGGAATACCATTGTACTATAAGAAAAGATGAGTGCAATGATTTTAGAAAAACATGGAAAGACTTGCATGAAATAATGAAAAATGTAATGAATAGAATCAAGAAAACACTGTATACAGAAAAGGCAATATTATTTTAAGAAGGACTTTGAGCAAACAAGTTGTTTTGTCTATCATTAATACCCAAATTAACCATAGAGGACATATGAAGAAAGATGCTATCTGCATCCAGACAAAGAAATGGTAAATATATGTATAGAATAATTTTACATATACATATGTGTGTATATCCATATATGTATACATATATGTATATGTATATATTTGTGTCTAGTGGTAGCTGTCTCTAGGGTGGGAATGGGGGAGGGGAGAAAAAGTTTTAAAAATTGCATAATAATTTTGTTATATATTTGAAAAGAATAGTAAGCTGTGCTTAGTAGATTTGTAGTTTCATGTACAGTTGTCTTTTTTATTGTACTATGTTATGGAAATGCTTGTTTTATTTCATAAATTAAAAATAAAATTAAAAAGAAATTAAAGGAAAATAGATCTTCTGATGGGAACTGAAGGTAAAATAAAATGGAATAAAAATAATTTTTAAAAAAAGAAAATAGGTTCCCTGGCTCCTAACCTGTTCTTTTTTTTCACAAGATCAGAAAATCCCTCTCATTTTGAATAAAAAATCTGCTGCCCTATAAATTCAACTTATTTGTCTGGTTTGGACCCTAGCTGATTAAGTATAATTTTTCTTCTATGGGCCAGATTTTCAGCTCCCTGAAAATAAAAACAGTGAAACATGTTGGACCTAGTAAATTCAGTGCTGTGAAAGGGTCTGCAACACGAGAAAACTTCTAGGAGGCAATGGGGTGTGATGGAAAGAATACAATCTCTGGAATCAGAGAGCCTGGTGGTCCAATCTTGTCTCTGATGCTGAGTGACCTTGGGCAAGTGATTTGTTTTCCCTTCATGGATTTCAGTCTTTTCATTGGTAAAATAAGGTGGTTGTCTTTGATGTCCTTTCCAGATCTATCTTGATAATCCTTTGATCTTCCCCAGAAAATAGCTGGGGTGATATTCTGTCATGCCTCCGAGTGGTAAACTTCATTCCCAGAAACTCAGACATCCCAGATTTCATGTCCTGGCAAGGATGAAGGGAGGTTGTCCAGCTCCCTATCTGGCTTGGGATTTGTGAAGGAATTAAAATTGGTATTAGGTTGCCTTTTTATACTCTTCCTCCTTTTTCCCCCCATCCTGGTCTGAGATACAGGCAAGGATAAGCTAAGTTGATATTTCAGCTCTTTGATAGGATCTCTCCAACCATCTCTCTTTAATAAGATCCCAGACATTTGAGAAGACTGATAACCTTATCTTTCTCTCTGCAGGTGTATCTCACCCTGCCTCTCAGTCTCATCATAAAACAGGATCTAAAAGAATCAGAATACCAGCTACCTTCTCCTTCTTAATGGAAAAAAACCCAGCCCTCCGAAAGGTGACAACCTTCTACTCTCATTCTGGCTCATACCTTGGGTTTGTGAAACTTGGAATGGTGGAACATTTATATACACTCTCTCCTTCATCCTCTAAAATGACCTCAGAGCCCAGGAAGTTGTCAGGTAAGAGATTTCTGAGAATGATAGGCCTTAAGCCCAGAAAGGATCTTTAGAGGTCAACTGGTCCAACTTCACTATTTTATAGGCTTAGTATGATGCCCAGGTTGGAGGCGTAAGAAATACTTGGGGATGGATTGGTGAGGAAAATAAGACTCAGAGACCTTCCCAAAGTTACACATGTATCTAGTTGCCATGCTGGAATTTAAACCCAGGTTCTCTGACTCAAAATCCTTTACTTATTTAACCCAACTTGGTCATCCCATTCTTTGGGTTTCCATAGTGCCAAGCACATAGTAGTTGCTTAACAAATGTCTATTTAGAACCCCAAATTACTTTGTATTCTCTTCATGTGTGTTTTGCATCTTACTTATATCAATCAATGGATAAGCACTGACGAAAAGTTTACTAGACCCAGAGCTAGGAGTTAGGGGTATTATTGAAGGGAAAATTCTTCATTTGGGCTCTCACCCTGATTAATGAGACAAAACTCAGAAAAGGGAATCGAAAGGGTTTTGTTATATGTACACTAAAGTGACAACTCATTGACCGGCTGATAGATGGAGATCAGCAATGGCTTCAAAGTTGGGATAGCTTTAATAGGTAATGAAAATAACCCGGATAGGTCCAGCTCAGCAAAGAGAAATCTCAGTTCCTCCTCAAGGTAGCAAGAAGCTGACAATTTGCAGATACGGGGATGGACAAAGAGCCAGTGATACCCAAACTGCAGACTTGATGTCTCCTTTCCCCAGCCCTGTGATAAGCAGGGCTGGGAACAATGGGTAATTGAGCCAACATAACTGAACAATACAAAGACAAAAAGTAAACAGTCTCTGTCCCTAGGGAGCTTCCATTCTAACAAGCAACGCTTGAATATATAATCACATGCAGAATGTATACAAAAGGAATACAAGGTAAATTTGGAAGGGGGCAGTGCTATTAGCTGAGGGCATCAGGAAAGTTTTCATGGAGAATGTAGGTGAGATGAGTTTTGAAGGAAATAAGAGATGCTATGAAGTAAAGGTGAGGAGAGAGCATATTTCAGGCACATGAGACAGCCAATGCAAAGGTATGGAGATGGGAGATGGAAATGTGAAGAATGAAAAAGTCACTTTGGCCAAATGGCCAAATTTTCTTGAATGCAGGAAAATAAAGTAATATACCACAAGTTTGGAGAGGGAGGTTGGGAGCCAGGTTGTCAACAGCTTTGAAAGCTAAACAGAAGTAGGGAACCATTTAGTCAATAAACATATATTAAACATCTACTACATGCCAGGAGTTGTGCTAAATTCTGAAGATACAAAGACAGTCCCTGCCCTCAAGGACCTTACAGTCTAATGGAGAAGACAAAATGAAAACAGCTTTGTTCAAGCAAGATAGAGACTGGCTAAGTTGGAGAAAATCAGTGGAGGAAAGGCTCCAGCATTATGGGAGATCAAGAAAGGCTTTTTGTAGAGCCATTGCAGCTTCTCTGACTGTGGAATGACATAGTCAGACCTGTAGTTTTGGAAAATCACTGTGACAGCTTTGTGGAAGTTAAGTTAGAGGGAGACAGAGTAGAGGCAGGGAGACCAGAGAAAAGGCAAGAGGTGATGAGGGACAGAACTAAGATTTGGCTGTGTCAGTGGAGAAAAAGAGACAGATGTGAGAAGAGTTGAGGAGGTGGAATTAACTTAGCATCTTCTAGCTGAGGATAGGCACTCCTTTGCCTTGTTTTTGGAGAGAACAAATACAAAAGATGTAGCTCAAACCCAGGCTTACTTAGTCTTGCCTACACTGGTCATGTGCTTTAGATGCCAAGTGCCCACTGTCATATGGAGACTAGAGTTGGGGTGGTAGGGTTACTATAGGCACAACTCTCAAGAAACAGTTCAAAACAGTCTTGATGTAACTTGTAACTGAAAAGGAATAGAGAAAGAAAGACACAGAGAGAGAAAGAGAAAGAGAGAGAGAGAGAGAGAGAGAGAAAGAGAGAGAAAAAGAGAGAAAGAAGAAAAAAAGAGAGGAGAGGAGAAACTTGCTACCTCTTTTTATACATAGTCAATAGACAAAAACATTTATTAAGCACCTACTATGTTCCAGGCACACCTCTCCTGGCTCCTCAACCAACATGAGGACTCTATCATGTAACATAAAATGTAAGCCTTGAGTCACACATAATTTACTGGAACAAGGAACTGCAATTCAGCACAAAGCCTTCTCCATTGTATGGCCCCAGTAGTCCAACTCACCCTTAATACATATAGATGAGAAAAACTAAGACTTGGACAGCTGGATTGTCTTGTCAAAGGTCAGCTAAAAGGCATCAGAGCTGGTTTTAGAGCTATGGCCTATTATCTATCCGTTATCCTCTCCGTGGTGTAGTTGATAGAACATTGGATTTTGTTACACATTTCCCAATTACATTTTAATTTGGTTGGGGCAGCATTGGGGAATGTTGTGGGCCATGTTGGCCTCTTAAGCAGAGTGTTTGCCATCTCTACTGTACAGTTCCAAATCCTATGAACTGGGAACCATTTTTTGAACCCCCATCACCTGAGAAAGGCTTGAAACCTGAATTAGCCAATCAGGAGAAAGATGTTTTGGCACACGCTAAGCTTAATCTACCATAATGCTTTTTGTGCTCTGGAATAACAGACATACTTTGCTTTGCTCTCTGAATGAACCTCAAATGCCCCTTCCTGTGTCAGCAGCTGCAAGTCCAGGTAAAGCTGATCAGGAGAAATCTTCTGTTATGACTGTCCAGGGCAGGATGCCTTGAACCAGACACTATCTTGAATAATAGGACTTCATTTATTTTACTATTTTATGGACACATGTTATGCTATATATATATATGTGTATGCATGTAGATATGCAAATATATACATATATACCCACACATACATATACACATATATAGTCATGTTAATGATAAAAGAAACATAGACATCCTTGATCTATAATTTCAATTGACACCTTGACATTTTCTCATTTTGCTGTATTTATCCAATTAAGAAATTGCTTTCACATATTATGAAAACTATATGGAATTTCATATATGGAGATGTAATGCTAATGAGATTAAAGATCTTCCCCACCCATTAATGGACTTGACCATTAAGGGGAATTTGATTAGGGGAGATTTGTAGAAAGACCTACACCTTTTGTTAATGAGGCGCTGGTTCTCAAGGGTTGTGATGCCCTCTGGCTCTGAAAAGTCTGTAAATACTCTGAGGTGAGGTTTTACTTTGGGGCTTACTCTTTGGAAGTGTTTGTCTGGCCAAAATGAGATTCTGGGTAGCCACTAAGGAGCCCCACAGCTTTGAAAACCCATATTTGGTGCTTTGGTAACTATGTATGTATGTAATGGTCAAAAGTTGGATCTTTCTGTTGATCTATGATATATTGCTTACAGTCAGACAGTTGGAAGCCCTGTCTGTTGATTGTTATTTCTTTGTATTTTCTCAGAAGTTCAGGGTTATGACTTTTCCCCCCCAAACTAAGTGAATAATACATGTGCTTGATTTAAGTGATTGTTGACCCCTCAAAAGTTGCCTTTTCTTTTAGAAAAGTAGACCAAAGAACCTGTGATAGCTGGCCATCCTGGATGTGTCAGGTGCTTGCTTTTACAGGGGACTATAATTTTGGCTGACACAGGCATCCTAAGCAAGGAAGGGAGGGAGGGATGAGAGGGAATTGCTCTGAAAATGTAAGGTCCTCTTTGTGTATCTGTCCGTGGGCTCATTTTCCACGATGATCTCCCATGCAAGTCTCTAATATGCATGTTCTACCAGCTTTTAGAAATAAACATGCACATGCAGCCTAATTTTGTTGACAAAACATAGGCAGCTAAGTAATACAGTGAATAAAGGATTGGGTCTGGAGTCTGAAAGACCTGAATTCAAATCCAGCCCAAGGCACTTACTAGCTATGTGAGCCTGGGCAAATCACTTAATCTCCACCTTCAAATGAAAAATAATAACAGCATGTACTTCCCAGGGTTGTTAGAGGATCAAATGAAATCTATTTATAAAGTGTTTAGCATAGGACTGGCACATAATTATTTCCTATATTCCTTCCTACAAACTTTGGGTTTCTCTCCCACTACTGAAATTCAACTATGTACAAGGCACTGTAGTAGGTATTGGGTATGCAAAGATAAGATGAAAAACAGTCCCTGACCTGGAAGAGCTTACATGAAGCTAAGTGTCTGAAGCCAGGCTTAAATTCAAGAAGACTCTTCCTGCCTTCAGGACTGCCATTTTATCTACTGTGCTACCTAGCCACCCTGGGAATGAAGAAATAGGGAAATAGGTTGCCATGACAGTTTACCTGGGAAAGAAGGTAGGAATCAAACTGTGAAAATATTTAAATACCAAATGGAGGACTTTGCATTTTATCCTAGAGGCAATAGAGAGTTACTAAAGCTTCTTGAGAAGGCCAGTGACTTTGGCTTTTGACAGAAGCATAGAGAAAAATTAGAGAGGAAGATGGAACCAGGGAGATGCCAACGCTCTTGCAAAAGCCCAGGTGAGAGATGAGGAGGTGCTAAGCTAGAGTGATAGGCTTGTGAATCAAGAGATGAGTGATGATCAGGAAAGTTAGAGAGGTGGCAAATGGAGAAAGAGTGGTAGGGATTGCTGCCTACCTGGTAAGGTTGGTTGGGGTCATATTAGTAGGAAGAAGGTGAGATGGAGACGGAGGAAGAATCCTCAAGGTTGGCAGCTGATTGGATGGGGTGGGGGGAAGTGAGGGAGAGACAGGGGGTGGAGGAGGACTGGGAGGTGGTAAATGTCTGGAAGGATAATGGTACCTTCAATGGAAACAGGAAAATGTGGAGGAAGGCTAGGAAAAGGATAGGTTGAGGACAGAGCAGGGAAAGATGTTGAGTTCTGCTTTGGATTTCCCACTGTGATCTCTATCTGGAAATTTAGTGAAGGAAATTGTCACATTCACAGAGTCAGAATAACTGATTAAACAGTGAAAAGTGCCATCAGCTGGTTGTTTTTTATCAACATAAGCCTCCCCAACCAGTTGGAGTTTCTCGTAACGACATCCGTTGGTTTTATTTTCAATACAGAAGGGGCTGGCTTGCCTGGTAGTAATTTGGGCACCATGCGGGTACAGCTGGGAAGGGAGGGGTTGGGGCAGCTCCAATCTCTGCTCAGGCTCTACCCCTCCTGCCTCTGTCTAACAATCTCATCCCTCAGGAGGGTCAGTCTGTTTCTAGTCTGGGACTTGGTGGCTGGCAGACTTCACTGAACATCCAGCAGTGTGCAGTGAGTATGTGCTGATGGGCTCCCCTGTGGCCATTTCAAGGTCCACTTCTTTCCTACTGGGACCTGGGGACCAGATCTTGGCATTGTGATTGCTTCTGATTGCCCCTGATGGTCTTTGTCTCCACTGCGGTTGCTACTGTCGCTTCAGTTGCTCCTCGGTGCCAGCTGCCTCACCCACATAGTTCCTACTCCCGGCCCCAGCCAACATCCCAGGGAGCAGATAGCTGGGGGAGCTGGTGGACAGCTCATCTGTTTGCCCTCCATAGCACTCCTGGAATAGACAGAGAGCAAAGAAAAGGAAGTAGGAACACTGGATTCAATTACTCCCAAAGAGATGGTTTCAAGGTTTTCTGATCTCTCTGACTGAAATCTATGAGACAAAAGCAGAAAGGGGCTTGCTCAACCCCAAACCTCTTCATTGTCATGATATGCTTATATGTAATACTTATGGAAGAAATAGAAATGATATGAAAGATGTAGGCACATTTTGGGGCATTTTCTCACTCCCTAGGACTAGAGCAACCACCTAGAAAGCCAGGTTACATGTATATATGCTATCCTTTCTGTCCCCCACTCCAGATCCTGCCAGCCTCCTGAGACCATCAACTCACCATATGCAAGCATGAAACCTGCAGAATTATGGAATTATAGATTCAGGGCAGGAAGGGACCTTAGAGGCCAGCCATCATTTTACAGAGGAGGAAAAAGACCTCTAGGAATCAGCAGATTCTAGAACTATATTTGGGTTTTAAATGGAATGAAGTACAGTACTTTCTTATTTTCGAGAATAATGTGTGTAGTGTTGGGTATTATTTTCTTTGTGTTCATATTTTAAACTTTGACCAGACTGTAAGTTCCATGAGGACAGGAGTCACATCTGATCTAAACTCTGCAATTCCTAGCACAGTGCACATGTAAGAAATACTTCTCAGTGAATGAAGCTTAGTATCATACTTAGCCCTAAAGAACACAGTATCATAGATTCTAGATCAGGAAGGAACCTCAGGGGACATCACTTCCAACTCTTTCATTTTACGGATGAGGAAACTGAGGTGACTTGGGTCACTCAGTAAAATATCAGAGGTGGAATTTAAATTAAGGACTTTTTATGTTTTAGCTAGTGCTCTTACTCTTCGTAGTACATTTCTTGAGTAAGGGAAGCACCTTACACCTGCTGTCCTGGTCATGAGAGCTCTTTCCTGATGGGATCTCATTTAATCCTCATCTACCTGTAAGGTAGATATTACAGGACCCACTCCTTTTTCCTCTATGCAATATTGCCTCTTTGTGACCCCATTTGGGGTTTTCTTGGCAAAGATACTAATATTTTGGTGATTATTGCTTTTTTGTCATATTTCAATATAGGTAGTTATACATTTTGCTTTCTGTTCATATGCATGTAAATCTGCATACTTGTTCGTGTGGGATTTTTTCTGGATATATGAATGAATTTGCTTATGCTCAGAGGCCTCCTACTCAAGGACATTATGCTTGGTGTTTCAGGAAGCCATATTTGAAATATCCATTTATGTTTTAAAATCAAACTTGAATGCATCACTGTGTTAAAATAGTGTTCTAAGGCAAGGAAGTTGGTATAGGGACCCCAGGAATGGTTCGATACAATTTTTTAATATTTTGATTTCTTCTTAGCCCTTGGTAACCCCACTTCAGAGCCACAAGATAATGTTGTATGTTATCCTGACACTAGCGAAGTATTTGTCTGCCCATTCAACCTGGTAAGATATCCCTGTTGAGGATTAGGGGAGAAGGGTAAGTGTGTTTAGCTACTCAAATTTGTTAGTTCTCAACAGGACAAACAAGTACAAGGCGAATAGAGCTTGGTGTCAAGACTAAATATTAAATTTCCCGAGGCTCTTATATTGCATTCTCAGGTCAGGGGCAGTTTATAGTTAAGAGTGGGCACTATAACCTGAGAGGAAGGATCTTACAGATCTCTGGATCTTGATTTGATGCTACTTGTTCATGAGATGTCCTCAGTTATTTATCTTTCAGCATGCATTGACATGCCAGAAACTGCTAGACAGTGGAGGTAGATATTTAAGTTCTTAAGGGGCTTTTAAAAAAGAAAAGGTCAAGTGGGAAAAGAATCCTGGATGGAGAGCCAGAAGATCTGGATTCCCTTCTGGTATCTCCAGTTTGTGTGAGTTGGGGAAGGTCTTTCACTTCTGTCTTATTTAGTCTGTTTGGCCCATTCAATGAATGGGTGTTGCCTCACCCTAACTGAGTGCCTACAAAGACCTTAGCTTAAGGGGCCCAAGGTCTCCCTGTGCATCCTGGGTCATCTCCATTCATCCTGAAGAATATCTGGTCACTGGATTCAGATGGCTCTGGAGGAGAATGAGGTTGGTGATCTTGCACAGCCCTCCCTCACTCAAAACAAAGTCAAGTGCAAGTCATATCATCATTTCTCTGATAGCATGGTCTTCTTCAGCAGTGAAGGATGAACACAACAATTGCCTCTCAACAGTCAATCAGCTGACATTTATTAAGTGCCTGCTAGGTACTAAGCACTATGTAAGGTCTGAGCAGGGGAGGTTATTACTGATTTGGGAAGGGTTCTTGAAGGAGGCAGCATTTGACTGTGACTTGACAGGTAGTCTCATCAGCTTCCAGGGTTTAAATGATCATCTCTAAGAAGATGATTCTCATATCTATTAATCCAGTCCTCACCTCTTCCTTGACCTCAAGTCGCCCATTTCTACTTACCTACCTACTTAACTACATCTCCAACTTGATGATCCATAGGCACTTCAAACCCAGCAATCTCAAAATGAAATCTCAATCCTCTCTTCTACTGAACTTCCCTTTCCCTATTGAGGACATCACCATCATCCCTGTCACCAAGGCTTGAAACAAAGGTGTCCGCCTGGACTCCTCTTTTTCACTCACCCCACAGTCCAATCTTTTGTAAAGCCCTGCTTTTGTTACCTTCCAAATATTATTGTCATATATCCTCTCCTCTCCACCACCATCATCTTCTGCCTGAACTCTTTTGAATCCTTCCTACTCTAGCCCATCCTTCACTCAGCTGCCAAAAACATCCTTCTAAATTGAAGTTTTGAGCATATTAAACACCCCCTCCCCATTCAAGAGACAACAGAGGTTTTCTATTAATAACATCTAACATTTAAGTAGCCCTTTGAGGTTCATAACACTCCCACAACACCCTTGCTATTATTATTTTCATTTTACAGGGAAGGAAACTGATACTGAGGGAGGCTAAGTAATTTTGTTCAGTCATACAGAAAATCAACATCTGGAAGCACGATTTGAATTCAGATTATCCTAACTCTGGGTTCAGCACCCTCTCCTACATGCCACCTATTTGCCTATTACCTCCAGGATTAAATATAAACTCTCCTGTTATTCTTTTAAAGGCTTTCACAAGCCTATCCCTCCCTAACTTACTAGCTTTCTTACATTTCATTCTCCTCCAAGTACTCTATGACACAGTGACACAAGCCTCTTGGTTCTTCCTCATAGTCTGCCCTCCATCTTCAGACTTAGAGACTTTTCACTGGTTGTCTTTCATACTTGGAATCCTCTCCCAATTCTCATCCTCCTCCCTTGCTTCAAGACTCAACTCAAATCAGATCTTCTGCAACTATGTACAAACATCGAAGCAGCTAGAGTGGTGCCATAGTGCACCTGGCCTGGAGTCAGGAAAATCTGAGTTCAAATTCCAACTCAGACGCTTACTGTGTAACCCTGGGCAAGTCACTTAACCTCTGTCTTTCTCAGTTTTCTCATCTGTAAAATTGGTAGGGTAGATGTGAGGACAAAATGAGATAATAACTGTAAAATATTTTGCAGATCTTTTTGTTTTCCCCACCAAGGCAATAAGGCTTAAGTGACAAGCCCAGGGTCACATAACTAGTAAGTGTTAAGAGTCTGAGGCTAGATTTGAACTTGAGTCCTTCTGATTCCAAGGCTGGTGCTCTGTGGAGCCACCTAGCTGCCCCTCTATTTTGCAAATCTTAAAGTGCCACATCTGTGCTAATTGTCATCATTATTATATATATTTTTAAACAGATGAGGAAACTGAGGATCAGAGATGAAGTGATCAGTGTAAGGGCACATAGTAAAGAAGGATCCAGAGCCAGACCCCAGGTTTCCAAGTCTGAATCCTGTAATTTTTTTCCACTTTTGTGCTGCTTTGATGGATGAACACAGGATGATTAGTTGATGTAATGAGCAATTAAAACAGACACTTCTCCATCCATCAAACCCTCACTGCTGGCAACCCTGTCTTGTTCTTGGGTAACCATTGTTTCAGAGGTCTCCTTGGAGTTGGGGAGTTTCCCATTTTTAATGGCTATGTTTACAATATGTCCTTCTACCTTGGGACATCTCAATGCTCCAAGGAGATCTCAGTTCATGGCTGGAAAGGGAAGTCCAAGGATTTGAGTTAAAATCCTGGTGCTGTCTCTGACATCTGTGTGACCTTGGACAGGTCATTTATGTGCCTAGCTGCTTGTGACTTGTCCAGGGTCCCATATCTGGTGAGGGGCTGGGAAGTGGGATATGAACCCACCTTTGGACAAAATTTGGGCATCTAGGTGGTACAAGGAAAGAAAAGTTGGACTTGGATTCAGGGACATCTAAATTCAAATTCTGTCCCAGACACTTGCTAATATATCCCTGGCATTCTTTCTCAGCCTCAGTTTCCTTATCTGTAAAATGTGGATGACAATAAGACCGTTCACAACACTGTTGCGCAGATCAAATGAGATAACATACATAAAAGCCTTTGCAAACCTTAAAGCACTGTCTGTTCACAGTTGTTCAATCATATCCAACTCTGTGACTGCATTTAGGATTTTCTTGGCAAAAATATTAGAGAAATTTGCTCTTTTTTATTTCTTGACAAAAAGAATTGGGGTGATTTTCTATTTTCTTTTCCAGCTCATTTTACAGATGAAGAAACTGAGGCAAGCAGGGTTAAATGACTTGCCCAGGGTCACACAGCTGGTATGTGCCTGAGACCAGATTTGAGCTATAGGTCTTCCCGACTATATGCCTGGCATGCTATCTACTGTGCCACCTAGATGCTACTATATAAATACTAGCTATTATTATTTTATTGCAAAATATGTGTTGCCCTAGTAACATGATAGATGTGTCTGAAATTTTTCCCACCCCTCTCCAAGGGAGAGTTTGCCCAGTACAAGGGCCAAGAGACTGGCTGCTCTGAGAAAGGGGGAATATTGGACTAGAATTATATCTATCTGCCTCCTGCCCTCCATATGACTGGTCCGAAGATGCAACTTTTTCTAAAGTTTAAAAGCAACAAAGCTACTACTTCTCCGATTGCTGTCCTTTGTGGAGGAAGGCTACCCAAGTTTATCCATAAAGGCTTGACTTCCTCCCACCAAATAGAAATTGGAGAAATTCAATAGATTAGATTATGCCTGAAAATACACATGGATGAATGAGGTCTCTCATGGGAAATGAAATCTCATTTTGAATTGAGAGGAGCCCCAATTGTATCCAAAGTAAAATTTCCCCAAGTCTCTAGGTTGGCAGGCTAGACATCAGGGACACATCGGGGCACTAGTTCCCCTACATGTTTGCCAGGTCTCATATTCTTTTTTCTCTTTCCATGGCTCTCTCCCCAAAGAGAGTCTTGAACCACCTGTATTTCTCACTCTCTTGAATGGGAAAAGATGAACATGTCTCCTGTCCTCCGTTCCCTTGACAATCCTGCCCCTTACATAGACAGACAATGAATCATCATTCCCTCCACTGATCTAGAATCATGCCTAAGCAGCCATATGAAAATAAAGGGCTAGGAAAGTTAATTAATTTGTTCAAGGTCACACAGCTAGTAAGCAGGTGAAGTAGGATCTGATATCTGATTCCAAAGCCAGCATTCTTTCTGTTACATCACATCACATTGTTGTCTGAGCATCCTGGAGTTTTCTTTTCAAGCATCTCTTGCCTGTGAAACTTGTGCAGCCAATAGTTGAGCCATGTCCCCAAACCAGGGCTTATGATTTCAAAGTCAATATTGTTCCCTCCATACTCTACTGCCTCTTGACCTTCATTGTGTTTCTCAAGTCCTCTGGGGAGAGGAGGCAAGTTTGAAGCTCAGGTCTCCAGGATTGGAAGGCTCATTTCTTTCTGGTGAGAGCCATGTTCTGCATGTTAGGAAAGGCACCTGAAAGTTTGGAAGAAGGAGCTGGTCTCTTGCTCCCCAACCAGACAGCAAAGGACACAGAATGACTGATGGGAAATGGTCACCATGATTTAGATGAGCCCCCTGAGTTGGCATAGTAACAAGAACCAGTGAGATTCTGCTTGGGTAGGTGCTAACCTGACCTGCCCACCATGCCAGAGAGCAGGACCCTAGTCATTTTTCTTCCTTGTCGAAAGGCAAGAAAAAAATCCCAATGATGAGGAACTTGAAAGAGTGGGGAGAGGAAGCCATCACTGAAGAGGGCTGTGGCTAAGCTTAGTCATACCCAGGCCTAGGACAGATGAGTCCCCTTGATACCTTTCCTTTTCCTTTCTCAGTTTTTAGTTCATGATCACAGAATCATCATGTCTCAGAACTGGAAGAGACCTCAGAGGGCGTTTAATTCAGTCCAAACCTGAATAGGAACCTCAATATTACCTCTCCTTTGTCCCTTCTCCTCTACCCCCTAGTCTTTTGTTTTCATGTTAAACAGAGGAGGTGTTCAAAGAATTATTTCAGTGAAATAATTAATCACTAAAACTGTAGCCCAACTAACCTACCAGTTATTGCCTGAATTTGAGATTCTGTTTCCCTCCTGCATTCTTTAGCCCAAGCTGTCCCTCCTGACTGGGATGTCCTCTCTCCTCACATCTGTCACTTACAATCCTAATCTTCCTTCATGATTTGGTTTGGTTTTATGTTTTGTGTCTTCCCTCTACCTGCTTGGAATGGAAACTCCTTTAAGTTTAGAATGGTTTCATTTCTGCCTTCACCTCTCCATTACTTAGGACCCAAGGACAGCTCCCAGCACACTGCAGGTGTTTAATAATTGCTTATTGATGGATGAATCAATAAATTCCTTATCCTGGCATAATTAAACCCTAACTTATTTTTTTCTTCTAACCAGACCACTTTATTTCTGCAATTTTGCATAGCATATCTTATTTCACCTTCATAATAACTCTAGGAGGTATGTGGAACATAATTTTCATTCCCACTTTGCAGATGAAGAAAACTGAGGTCCTCTCAGAGAGGTTTAGTTTAGTTCAGTCCTACAAATCATTGGTTAAATACCTCAATAAATGCATATGGATTGATTAGAGAATTTTTCCATTTATTTTTGCTTTGATATCCCTAGTACCTGACATAGTTCTTGGCACATCATAGGTGCTTAATACATGCTTGATGATTATCAATTGATTTTTATCCTAAGCCTTTTAGCACAGGATGGTGAATATAGTAGGTGTATAATAAATGTTTATTATCTTGCATTTTATCCCAGGCACTTAGCATAGGGTGTCAGAAATAGTAGGTGCTTAATAAATGCTTGTGGTTATCTACTATTTTCTATCCCAAATATTTAGCACTGGATGTTGACAGAAGTAGTTGCTTACAATGCTCATTAATTATCTTGAACATTGTCTCGAACACTTAGCACAGGGTGTTGAATCTAATAGGTGCTTAATAAATGCTTGTTGGTTATTAATTCATTTTTATCCCAAACATTTAATGCAGGATGTTGAACATAGCAGGTGCTTGATAAAGGCTTTGTTTTCCATCAATTTTTATCTCAAATCTTTCCTCAGGGTGTTGACTATATTAGGTGCTTAATAAGTGTTTGTCAAATTGAATTGAATTAAGAAACCTGTAAATAACACAGCTTATTGGTTTTATATGAAATCATTTGTTATTCTTATTTGTATATTTGAGTGTTTGTGTTTGTTGATGGTTGTTAAGCTTGGAATAAATTTAAACAGCAAATGAAAATAATAATTCTTATACTCTGTGCCTCACATTAGTGTGAGAAATAGGCATTATAAACTGCAAGTTCATAGAAATGACAGTTCTTATTAATTATCATTTATCATTATTTATTATAATACAGTTTTATTATCTCTTTATCAGACTTCTGGGCTCAGAGGGAATGACAAATAGGACAGGTAAGTTTTGATAGTGATGGTGAGGAAAGGGACAGTCAGAAAAGGTCTAGAGCTCAGGGCTTTGCTTGGAGGCTGTTTGAGTGGTGTCTGAATAAGGGCTCTGTTGACCCAGGAGACAACATTAGGTTCCTAGAGTCTTGGCAGTGGGTAAGGGTGGGGGTGGGGTGGGATTAAGCCAGAGGGAAAATTTATCTACTTTGCCTTGGGTTAGCTCCAGCTTCCCTCCATAACCACTGATAACATCCCCTTGACAACACCCAGTTTAAGTCACTGAAGTTTTAGCCACATTTGATTTTGTTTCCCCTCCCTGACAGGCATCCTGAGTTTACAAACAGAGACCCGGCTTTGGGGACATTAAGCATTTGGACCAGACTGAGGGCTGCTGCCAAAACGGGTATGGCACTCTCAGCACCCATGTCGCTCAGGGTGGCAGTTGGGGCTATGGGCACACCATCTCCCCTGAGCCAGAGATGTAGGGGGAGTAGAAGGGGGATGGGGTGGATGGGAAGAGGAGACCCTTTAAATGTGACAGTAATGAGACTCTCACAAAAGCTGTGGCGTCACTGACTCCTCCATTAACTTCCCCTTCCCAAGGAGGCCGTGAAGAGTGATTAAGGGATGCATGTCAGACTTTTCCCTGTTATTTATTTTGCTATAAAATGGGTATTTTTCAAGGTAACACACATCAGCAAGGCTCCTAAGAGTTTCACACCTGACAGTCCATATTTCTCAGAGCGGACACTCCTCCCATGCAAACTCTGCCTCTGCCTGACAATTGATTAATAATGTATCCTTCAGCTTGGCATTTGTGCCTTTCATGTTTCCCCGAGTACCCTATGGAGCTTCCTGGCCCGTATCTTTTCTGGGATGACAGCTGATGGAGGGTGACTTCCTTGCATGTTCAAGGCTGTTTATTTTCACTCTCCTCCTTCATCCCCTCCCCCTTGCATTTTGTACTTGATTCAACTACAGTGGCCTGTCCTTGGCCTTGGGATAGAATTTATCAGCTGGAAATTGCACAAAGCCCTTCTAGAGAAGACTTAAAATAACACCAGATAACATTATATCGTGCTTTAAGGTTTGCAAAGCTATTTACAAATGTTAAGTGATTGGATCTTCAGAAAAACCCTGGGAGAGAGGTGCTATTATTATCTCCCTTTTATGAATGAGGAAACTGAGGCAGGCAGAGGTTAAGTGACTTACCCAGGGTCATAGAGCTACTAAGAATTTGAGGCTGGATTTGTAACCAGCACTTCCTGACTCCAAATACAGCATTCTATCCTCTGTCCCATTTAGCTGTCCCTGACTTGTTTCCCTGGAAATGCAAGTCAAGACATCACCCTCTTGAAGTTATTGGTCCACTTTGAGAAGGAAGGATGAAGGACTATAACAACAGTCTGGAAACCTAGAGAGGGCAGTCTTTCACTATAACAAGGGTTCTTGTCTGGAGTCCATAGATTCCCTATGAGTCCTTAGTTAGATTTCATAGAATCTGTGAACTTAGATGGGAAAAAAAAAATTACTCCCACTGAAATTTAGCATTTCCTTCCAATATATTCAGGCAACCCATACTGTTCTGAGAAGGAGTCTGTAGACTTTACAAGATTGCCAAAGGGGTCCATGACACACAAAAGCATGCCTATCCTATAAATATGCTACAGGTTTGGAGCTGGAGAAATAAATCAGTTCTCAGAACAGCATTTTAGGGTATTCGTTGACACACTGAAGAGTACTCTGAGATGGGTAAACAGATTGGGGAGGGGACTGGAGGCTACGTCTTGCAAATAGCTAGAGATGTTTAGCTAAGAGGAGAAAGGAATTGGACAGGCTGCTTCAGTGCTGGACTTGTAGAGAGGAAGACTGGTTCAAATCCAGCCTCAGACACTTAACTATTTGAATGACCTGCATAAGTGACTCAATCTGTCTCAGTCTTCTTTCTTCATCTGAAAAACACATAGTTTCTGAGGTTCCTTCTAAATCTAAGACCCCAGGACCTGGGGCTAGTATCTCAAGTCCTCAGAGGGTGGGCATTCCATTACCTTTTAGGGATGTAGGGGAAGCCCTGAAGGATTGAAGGTGGTCTTATAGTGCCCAAACTGATGAGCTCCTATTGGTATGCTCCCTCCACCCTCATAGTCAATTGATATCAATTAATTAGCTGGACTAAATTATCTTTAAGGAAGGGATATTTACTAAGGTGGTATGGTAAGAACAATTGGTACAAAAGATTATTCTCCAAAAATCTGTGACATATTCTCCCACAAATACATACAGAATTCAGGGGAAAAGTAGTGAAAACTCAGATAATATAAGGCAAATGGTGCAGCTATCAACTCTTAGAAGTTCATCTTCTGGAGTCATTAGGCAGATAATTTGGGGAAAAAACACATAGTAAGTATTTATTGAATTGGACTGCATTGGATGGGATATAATCAGATGATTATGACATCAAGTGTGGAAGGATGTAATTTGGCTTCATAGGAATCTTCCACCTGTCTCTGGGACCCTTTGAGAATCTTGAATCGCCTCATGATGCCTCCAGCGAATTTTCAACCCACAAGCTCCTGTTCTGATCTGAGCTAATTTGAAATCATCAGGAAAGCAAAATTCTGTGAGTCAGTGTATGAATTTTGTTAAAATCCAAATATATCCCACTACGAAGCCTGCATTTTCTAATTTTGTAATTTTCACTGAAACAAGCTACTAAGCAAATTTGGCCCCAGCTTTTCTTCTTCGTCAGCTGTATTGTTCACGATCTTGTTAGTAGCTGGATCTCTGTGTTCTTGTCTCTCCCCCAGCAGCCCCATCTTGGAGGAAGTGTTGACTTCACCAGATGGTGATCTCCAACCTAATACTGCTCACCATATTTGAAGATTGGCACCCATTTGCAATTCCTCTCCATTTTTTTGGCTCTGTCTTTTTTAAAACAGACAGATTCAGTTATAACTGAATTGATGAGCTCCTCAACTGAGCTTTCTCTGTCATCTTAAGTAATTCACTGACCCACTCTGGGTTTCTGTTCCCTCATCTATAAAGGAAAGAGGTTAGATTGTGTGATTGCTAATGTCCTTTTCAACTTTGAAGTTCTACTCTAAGGTGGTCTGTTCTAAGTCCTCTCTCCCCACCCTATTGCTAACATCCTCTCTTCTCAGGCTCTTCTCAGCTCTGATATTCTGTGTTCTAAGACCCTCAAAGATCCTCTGGGATTTCATGTTCTAAGGGTATTTCTGGCTTTGAAATTCTATTTTCTAAAACCCTTCCTGTGCAGCCAGGTGTCACAGTGGATAGAGTGCCTTCCCTCAAGTCAGGAAGACTTATCTTCCTAAATTCAAATCCAGCCTCAGACACTTAGTAGCTGTGTGACCCTGGATAAATCACTTACCCCTATTTGACTTAGTTTCCTCATCTGTAAAATGAATTGGAGAAAGAAATAGCAAGTCACTCCAGTATCTCTGCCAAGAAAACCCTAAATGGGGTCAAGAAGAATCAGACAAGGGTGAAAAATGACAGAATAGCAACAACAAAAATGTTTTTCCTCCATCTGACATTCTGTGTTCTAAGAACTTTCTATGCTCTGATGTACCATACTCTTAAGTCACTACCAAACTCTGAAATTTTTTGTTCTGAGCCCCCCCAGATCTAACATTCTATGTGCTAAACTCTATTGAATTTTAGCCTATTAGTCTAATTCTCAGTCCCCAAAGGTTATTTCCAGGGCTTAGCATAGTGCTGACACATAGTAGGCACTTAAGAGGTGCTTATTGATGGATTGATTTGTAGGTAAACCCAAAAGTACTGTTGGCCCTCAATAATCATCTCCAGCCTGACACCTCACTGAGTTCTTTACCGTTGCCCAAGTGGCTTGCTTGAAGGAGACAGGGTTAGAAGTGAGACAGATTTGGAACTGAATAGGAAGAAGTTTCTCTTTGATGAGGGTTGATTCATGTAAGGAGAGAAAGCTGTAGTGTAAATTAAAGAGTTCTGGATTGGGAATCAGGAGGCTTGGATTTAAATTCTAGATCAGGCATGACTGTTTGACCTTGTCCATGGGTATGTATCCTGTATAATTCCCAGACTTGTCCATGGTATTTCCTCCTCCAGACCTTAGCTTTTTCACTGGAAAAATGAAGGAGTTGGATCAGATCACCAAATCTTAGAATATCAGAGTTGGAATGGCCCCCAACTTTAAGCATCCATGTTAATCCATACCTGAGTATGAATGCCCATTGTAATACATTATCAGGAAGTACTTCCATAAGATCCCTTTTTCTTGATTCTCCCCAGTTGTGAGTGACCCCTAAAATTATATTTACTTTGAATATAGCTTATATTTGAGAGGTAGTGTTGCAGAGTAGATAGCAGATAGACCTTGAAGCCAGCAAGATATGGGTTCAATTCCTGCCTCTGGCTGATAGTGGTCACAAGTGGGTAAATTGTTTAACTTGTGAGCATTCTGGGTAACTCTATAAGTCTCCAAGTTTTAGAGAAGGTGCCCACCCTTCATTGGTAGAGGGAGTTCCCTAAACCAATGAAATTACAAGATATATACCTTATTCATCTCCATATATGGTGAGATTGTGCAGTCTCCTTTTCAGGGACATTGGTTTCCTTTCTGTTCCTTTTACAAGACTCATCATTTCTGGGCTTTGTGCATTTTCACTTTCTGCATCTTGTGCTTGGAATTCTTTCTTTATCTCTATCTCCCGACTTCCCTGGATTCCTTCAAGCCTCAAACACAACCTCATGTTTTATAAGAAGCCTTTCCCAGTCCTTAATGTCAGAGCTTTCTTTCTAAGATTTTCTCTAATTCATCTCTATATTTTGCTTTTGCATAGTTGGTTGCAGGCATGTATGTGACATAGTGGATAAAATGTTCGGCTTAGAATCAGGAAGGCTCATCTTCCTGAGTTCAAATCTGACCTCAGACACTTACTAGCTGTGTAACGGTGGGCAGATCACTTTACCATGTTTGCCTTAGCTTCCTCCATGAGTAGAGAAGGAAATGACAAACCGCTCCAGTATTTTTTACCAAGAAAACCACAAATGGGGTCACAGAAGGTCAGACACTGAAATGACCCAACAAACCACATGGTTGGTTCCATGATATCTCCCTCTACTAGACTGTGAGCTTCTTGAGGTTGAGGGTTATTTTTATTTTTCTTTGTATCCCCAGCACTTAACATAATGCCCAACACATGGTAAGTGCTAAATGTAAGCTAGTTGACTTGACTAGCTCCCTATATGCTGCATTTACTAATCTGTGAATTGGCTGAATCCACCCCTATCCTTCAGTTGAATGTTGTTCCTTGATATCCCTCCCACCCCATTATGTGCCCTGTGCCTACAGAAACGTCTGCCACATAGTGGGAGCCTTCATAAACACTTGTTGAATTAAATTGAATCACAAGACACCAAGATAGGTGTTGGGAAGCTTTTATTTTGCTGGGGAGATGCCATCTAGTTACAGTTGGGTTATATAAATAGATAGTTCCTGAGCTGAGCCTGGAAGAAAGCCAGGCATTCTAAGTGGTGGAGGTGAGAAGGCATTGCCATCTGTGATTCTTTTGTTGGATTTTGGTAGCATTACTCTTTCATGGATGTTGCTATTCCAACCCCAGCCTGGTCCAAGGTTGGTGTTTATTTGGTGTGTAGGAAGGGATCTCTGAAAGTCCTCCCAGCTGATTTTATGGTCTGTGCTGGGCAGATTTCTCAGGAAGACAAGAGGTCATCTAGCCTTTACTTTGAAATGGACGGACTGAAAAAAAGCACAGGCAAGAGTCAGTTGGGAATTTTGAGAGCATCTTTATTAGCCAGGCCAGTGGCTGTCTCATGGAAAAACCCAGAGGAGGCAACAGCGAACTAAGGTGTGTGTGTGCCTTTTAAGCATTTCAGCACTTCCTGGTATAGCCTTGACAGCAAACATATCTCACAGAACAGTTTTGACAGGGGCCCAAGTTGCTGCTAGGCAAGGGGGCACAACAGAAAGTGGCTACTAGGTAAGGGGGGCACAACAGTAAGTGGCTGCTAGGCAAAGGGAGGGGAAGCTGCTAGGCAAGGGGGACAACAGAAAGTGGTTACTGCGCAAAGGGGCGCACAACAGAGGCAAGGGGGGCCCAACCCTGTCTAGAAACTCAACAGACATTTCTCAACCCAGGGGCCCCAGGGGTTGGGGGCGGAGAATAACGTCCACTTCAACTTGAAGACCTCCAATAAAGAGAAACCCATTGCCTCTCAAGGCAACCCATTCCAGTCTTGGACATCTCTCATTGCAGAGTTTTAGCTGACATGGATCCTCAATCTGCTTCTCTGTGACTTCCACCCATCTCTCCTTCCTAGTTTTTCCTTTGGAGAATCAAACAGAACAAGTCTAATCTCTTTCTCACATGACAACACTTCAGATACTTACAGACAGCTATCATATTCTCCTCTAAATCCTCTCTTCTCCAAGCTAAACATTCCCAGTCAGTTAGTCAGTCAGCAAGCATTATTGAGAACTTCCTCTGTATTAGTACCTTACATGAACCTAAGCCCTTTATCCTCTTCATCTAAAGGATCATAGATTTAGATCTGAAAGGGACCTTAGAGGCCATAGAGTTCAGCCTCCCTCCCCCATTTTACAGATGATTAATCTGAGGCACATAGAGATTGTGATTTACCCAGCATCACACAGATAGTCTCAGGGGCTGGATTTGAACTCAGAACTCCAAGGCCAGGTTCTAGTTCCTATGCTATCTTGCTGCCATTGACTTCCTCTGGATGTCCTTTACCTTACTGATGTCCTTCCCAACCCATAGTCCTCCAGATATGGTCTGACCAAGGAGCTATCACCTCCTTTGTTCTGGACACCATTCCTATCCTGAAGAAGCCTAATGTCATTCACATTCTGATTCCAGTTCTTGCTTTCCTGCAGCCTAATTTCAAGTGGTTCCAGCCTAATTTCTTTTCATGGACTATGGGGATCATGAGTGACTATCATGCCTTCTCTGGGGATTTTCAGTTCCTTAATCTCTGGATGTGTTTACGGTCTGATTTTCCAAGTCCCTCTTGAAGGTCAATTAGTGTGTTGAGTAGATAGGTGTAGTCTGGTAATGATTCCAGATTCCTGATTTATCTTTTCCATTTTTCTCACTGAAGGCAGCTGTAAAGAATGAGATCAGTGGCACTTCAGCCATTCCAGAGATCTCATTAATTACAGGCTCCTCCTTATTGATTAGCTAGCCCTTTTTCTTGCTAGTATTATTTTTCTTTTTTCTTTCTCTTCTCCCTTTTCTGTTGTCACAGCCCGTCCTTTGCTGTTCTGTCTACATATGTCTAGGGAGAATTTTTTTATTAAACTTTCAATTGTCAACCCTTTCACATGTGTAGGAGAGAGAGAGAGAGAGAGAGAGAGAGAGAGAGAGAGAGAGAGAGAGAGAGAGAGAGAGAGAGAGAGAGAGGTGGGAAGAGAGAGAGAGAAGGAGAGAGAGAGAGGGAAAGCAAGAGCTAATGGTGATCCATCTGTGGTAAAAGCTATAAACCTATAGTAATGAGAAAGTTCATGAGATCACTAATTCAGAGCTGAAAGGAACCTTAAAGGACATCTAATTTCTAAGTTGTAAAGTGATCTCAGTTTCAGCCATTGGTGAGATCATAAATCTTGGAAGTCTTGACATTATTATACATGAGAATTCTGCTCTTCATCTCTGAGACAAGTGAAGTGACCAGTTCAGAGTTACGTAGCTAGTCAGTACAAGAACTAAGGTCCAAACCCAGATCTCTCCTGACTTCACCATTCTTTTTTACTATTCCATAAGCACCTCATGCCTATTTCCCCTTAAAGCAGCTCATCTCTTTATGAACTTTCTTGGCTAAGAAGTTGGTGCCAGATACTAGTATGGCAGTCTAAGTTGAGTGCACAAAAAAAGAGATGGTCAAATCCAAGATGGTGAGCATAGAGAAGAAAGGAGTGAGAAAGTTAAGGGCTTCAGAAGAAAAAGAGCAGAGGCTATGAACATGCTCCCAGCTCTTCACTCTTCTTAGATATATGAGAGGCAGGACTGTCTAGTGGGTAGAGAGCCAGCCTTTGACTCAGAGTGACCCCAGTTCAAATCTTGCCTTTGACACATACTGGCTGTGTGACCCCCAGCCAATCACAACATCTCTGGGCCCCAAACAACTCTTTAAGACTATAAGTCATAAAAGTTGCTGATACATGTTGGTAGAGGGATTTTTCTGTACTGGGGAATTCTCTATGTGGATGAAATTAGAGGCAGTGTGAATCAGTGGGAAGAACAATGGGCTTGGAGTCAGAGACCCTGGGTTGAAATGCCACCCCTGCCACTTACTTCTTGTTTGACGCATGCCAAATGAGTTCAGCTTTCTGAACCTTAGTTTTTCTACTTTTAAAATGAGGGGGGTTGACTAGATGGTCTCCAAGGTCCCTTATAGATTTAAATCTCTGATTTTACGATCCTGTGAATTACCTAATGTTTTTTTAATGTCAAAACAAGGCTCAAACTGTCCCCTGAGTCTAAGCTCACAGGTTCCTTGCATAACAGGACTGTGGACATGTCAGATTTTCTTTTGGCCCAGTTGGCATGTCTCCTAATCCAAGTACAAATGACAGTAATGGGAAGTTTCTTCCTGATTAATGCTTTGCTTTTTTAACAGTATGTCTTGGAAGGGGTCTCAAGGAGAACATCAAGGCACTTCTCGTGAACTTTGGCAGACCCTTTGCTTTCTTCCCTAGTACCCAGAGGGGAAGACCGATCTAACTCTTTGATTAATTAGTTCTCCCAGGGAAGATAGCAAAGAGGAATGTCCCCAGGGAACAAGACAAGAAGAAAATGAAGAAATGGGATTGCTAATTTTCAGCCATTACTTTGGAACCTGAACTCCTTTCCTGCATCAATTTAGCTATTATTTCAAAAACTAATTAATCTTCACTCAGGCAGCTCCAAGGGACCTGTGTTTAGATAATTAACAACCCATGGATTATGAAAAGTCTTACTTTCCAATTCAGTTACAGTGCTTGGCTGTAAGAATACTTTCAGTATCATTCTGCTTAAGACCCTCTTTCATCAATTCATCATTTTTTGACAATTAGAAGCAAATAATTAGCCATGATGGATTTTGCTTGCTTGCTTTCAACTGAAATGATTTTCTTTCCACTCCTCTTATTCTTAAACTATCTCTGTGCGTCTTTAACTGCCTTTGTAGATAATCATATTGAGTTGGGGTGCAGTGGGTTCAGTAGCGATCATCCAAAGAAAGAACATTTGGGTTTTACCCTTGCGAGGAGTTGGGAGGAGCCTTACCTTCAGAGGCAGCTGCTCACAGTGGATAGGTCTCTTTCATTTTGGAGCAGCAATCTGAGTGGCATGCTGAAAGAGGCATGGTGGACAGTGTTGGACAAAAAGTCAGGAAGACCTGGGTTCAAATCCCTCCTCTGACTCTAGCTGTGTGACTTGGAATAAGTCACTGAAACTCCCTGGGAATTCATAGGCTCTGTGAACTGAAAGTGAGGAGTGTGGACTATATGGTCTCTGAATCCTGTCTAGTTCTAGAATCATGATCCTATAGATTCTGACTTTGTCAATTATGTGCTTCACTCTTCTCATCTACGGATGATACCTGTAGTCTCTACATCACAGAGTTGTTTTGGGGTTCAGATGTCTGTAAAGTGTTTTGCAAGCCTTAAAGTATTGCATGCATCATTTAATTTGATTTGTACTAGAGGAGTTTACCAAAGGAAGGGAGGAAATGAGAGACCACATAAAATGGAATCCAATCTACAGCATGGCTGATAGGTGGCCATTCATTTGGAGACCTTCTGTGAAGGGGAACCCACTCCCTTGTTCTGGGTTTTTGAATATGAATTCTTTAGCTACTGAAGGATTCTATATAGAAATCATCCTGTTAATTCCATTATTGGAGTTAAGAGCAACTTTGATAAGCTGGAGAGAGTCCAGAGGAGGGCAAAAAGGAGAGTGAAGTGCCTTGACTTTATATCATATGAGGACAGGTTGAAAAAAACTGGGAATGCTTATAAGAAGCAACTCAGTGGCATAATGCATAGAATGCTGGACTTGGAGTCTGAAAAATCTGAAGTCAAATCCATCCTCACACATTTAATAGCTGTGTGGTCCTGTGCAAGTCACCTAATCTCTTTGCTTCAGTTTTCTCATCTTCAACTAGCACTGTTGACCTGAAAACTTTGTTAAGAAAAGGCAACATGGCTAAATGCATACATTTTATGATTTAATTAATTAATCAATTCCCTATTAAAGACAACGGTAACATAATGCATTATGGAGCCAGAAATGTTCTGGCTACCCAGTGCAGAAATCTTCTGGCTTATATACATTTTGCCGTGAGAAAGGAACTCTCCTAGTTGAACAATTCATAAATTTAGTAAGACAAGACAATTAACAAAGTAATGTTGGTCAGGCCTTGGGATTCCAGCTGGGTAAACACATGTCTTGGTGATAAAGAAGGAAATCCCACCACTAGTGAGTGGCAGGCTTCCTGCCCTAAACAGATAACTGACATAGGAAAGGGTAAACAAAGTTCAATAGAAATTACGACCTAAGATGTCTGTGTTTTCTTTACCATTAACATGCCATGGCATAGTGTATGTCTACAAATATTAAGATATGGAAAACGTCCCATTATTCAAGATAGTGTCTTAGGTTAAAGGTCTCTTAAGGAATGTAGAGTCAGCCTTGGCTGGCTTTGTTGACATAGGAGAGGCATTCTCTGAGTTTGCTTCAGAGAGAACAAAGAGATTATTCCAAAATTTTATATTAAACATTATCATTCCCTCCTTTTGGTCAAAGGCAAGCCGAAGGCTTTGCCTGTAGACCAACAAAGATATGATAAAAACCTCTAAATAACCATTAGTGTGAGAGTTACTCTTCATGCAAGTCTGGTCCAGGCTCTTGGGAAAGTTGTCTATGTCTGATGGCATCTTCTTCAGGCCTCTTCAAAATTGGAGGGCATGATCCACTCAGGGGAAGGAGCAATGGAGGTGACAGATGGATCCAAGAGTCTATACAGAAAACTTGACAGGGTCTCCCAGAAAACATGGTTTGATAATTGAAATGAAACAATACAACATAGTTTCACAAAATTGCATTTTTACATTAAGTCAGTTACAGTTAAACTTAGATGGCTCACAATAGGCTTGTTTTGAAAAAGGGAGATTTACATGTCATCAAGATAAACAAGAAAGCTTAAACATGAACCATACAAATCAGTGCTAACTAAGCAATTACCAATGTTAACTAACATGAAGTTCCTTGTATCCCAGTAACCAATTCTTAATTTTCATTTAAACAAAACTTTTTGAATTCCAGATTTCTCATGTAGTTATCTGGTACCTAGATAACTTTTCTTTGACAATAGGTTTTATTCTTGGGATAGTTCAAAAAGAAAATTCTGCCTTTCTGGTTCAAATCTAGAAGTTCCCAGATACTTCTGACAGTATAAATTAGTACAGTTACTTAAAATTTGTTCTCCACTTTTGAAATTTCAGAAAATTTCAGTTCACATTATTTACTGTTTCTATCTTTACCTAAATCTTGTACCTGGAATAAGAATCTTTTAAAATGTGAGGATTCAACTATATAATGAACTCATCTGCCTTTTAACTTATTAGACAGATATTTTAACAGAGAAGAAATAATTTCACTTACTTTTACTACTATCCTATACAAATTTTATGCAAAAATAGAAATTTGAGATCTTATTATCAAAAGCATGACAAATTTTAGAAGTCAATCATATCCATTTGCATATGATTCTTAGAGGAATCAGGCTGATCCTGTTGTTTTTCCTCAAAATTTGCTACTCTAATTAGACATCTATCACATTACATCTTTGTCTTATTACCTGATCTAATCATTTCCTCGATGTTATCTCTATATTATATTTATTTATTTGGCCAGGAATATAGGTTAAATTCATTCCTGCACCCCATTATAATAACTCAGAGATGTTCCAAATTCCATTTATTATTTGATAGAATTAGTATTGTACTTACAGAACTTCTTAATTACAAATATTTGCTATGAAAGAAAAAAAGGGACAATGTTAACAGAAGGAAAGGATCTCCTTAGTTCTGGTTGATTCCAGGAATAAGCCATTATCTGACATGTAATCATGAGGTTACCAGGTGCTGAAAGCAGGGCTTAGGGGTGATCAGGTGGGGAATTTCCTTTTTCAGAAAAGAAATAGCACATTTGGAAAATAAAGTTAGGAAGATCCTACCTAGGCCATGTCCAAGGTCGTCTTCAAAACCTTTCCAAGCATCCACCATTAGCCTGCAGCACATGTCAATTGGCTTTATGATAACTTAGACAAGTATTTCTGTAATCAGAACTTCAAACAATAGTAAATTGCAGTCCCAGTCTAATATAGCAAATCAATATTGGCTGGTATCCCTCAGATAAAATACTTCCTCACACTTTAAACCATCTGAAACTGACACAAAAGTATCCAGAACAACTATCTAGGAGAAAGAGGGGTTTAGATAACCCATATTTATTCCCAAATCTTATCTACCTTTCATAGTTTCAAACAGAACTTAATTTATCTTTCCAAGTCTCTCAATCCTATTATCCAGATTATTCCATTTGCTTTTACATTTTAACCATAAGACAAGATAGCTCATAAGTTATTACTTTTTGCTAGCATAACTGTACTGGAATCTCATTCCAGCTTAAACAAAACAAAGAGGTTAATGACTAAATTTATAGTTTGATGGAATTATGTCTTTGTTTCACAAGTTGTTATTCTTTCCTAATTATACTCACTCTGGAAGAATGAGATACTTCAGGAATTAAATCTTTTACATATAGTAAATTCAAACGCAAACTTTAACTCTAACTTAGGCCATAGAATGACTACATATTCAGATCAAAACAGCTTATAACAGCATATTATTTTGAAGTTTAGTAGGCCTTCTAAGAATCACACATGATTTTTCAAAACATTTCTTCTAAAAGTATTTCCCTTCTTTGAAAACAGTTTAAAATTTACTCTAATGTTCACTAAACTCATATGAAGAAAACTAGTTGGAAACTTTTAAAATGCTTGATATATCTTTCTCTTTTTTTCTTAAGCAAAAATAAATCTTTAAAACTGGAATTCATTAAAACTGAGTTGTTACAAAAATGTTCTTAAGTAATATGAATTTCCAAAGTATTATAACAAACTGAATTCTTAATTATTGCAGTGTTCTTAGATATGAGACTGACTCACGGAAAAACACTGTCGCTTTTAAAATCCTTTTAAACAATGGGAACATCTTAAGGTGAGTTTTAAGTAGTTTACGTAAACTTCTGCATACGTTCTAATTTCAGATAAAAATAATATTAGATTTCCCAGTGAGATAACACAAAAGGCTCACATGTTTTGCTGGTCACTTGTTATTGACCACAGAAATTTGCTATAGAAGGAAAAAGCAGGGACATATGACATACCAAATATGACAGGATAAAACATCCTTTACTCTGTTTGAATTCAGATGGGGAAATTCTCCAATGATGCAGCATCTGTTTCATAGCCAGACTCAGGAACAGACAGGTGAGAAACATTCCTTTTTAAAGGAACACAATAGGGAAACTGAGCCAGGGGGATCCCATCCTAGATTGAGTTGAGAATTGTCCCCTCAGTGTTTAGTCAGGTGAGAAATATTCCTTTGTGGCATGTGTCTCAGATACTGATTTAATGCAGAAAACTATACCCAAATTCAAACTCAAAACAAAAATAGTTATGGTCCCAAATGCCTTTTACCTTAAACATCAAGTTTCACTAATCCCAGCTTACAGTCAGATAACAGTTATCTCCACTCTCTTGGAGTTACAATAAACAATAAAGATTTACCAGGACACACACACATAAGGGATTCCATTTAACATCTTTCCTTCTCAGATTTAAAACTTTACTGAAGTAAAAGCCAATTATTAAAAATTCTCTCTATCTATTACAACTTCTGAGCAAGTAATATTCATTGTTTAGAATTTGCATTAACCAACCAAATTCCTTTACTAGGACTGATGATCTTACCCACAGGAATGGGAGGACTGTTCTGAATGAACAGAAGGAATTTAGATAAAGTTTTCACTCCATTCCCTCCTTTCCATACATAGGAATCATTTAACAATGTTAGGTTTCAGCATTAAAACAGTAATCCCAAATAACTTAGTTAACAATCCTACAGCTTCATAGAAGAGAGCCAAATTGTTAAGCTTTAACCTTTTTTTTTTTTTTAACAGACAAGGGTGAAAATACCTGGTTTTCTAAATGACAATTACAAAACATTGTAAGACAAAGTTAGCAGGACTGATAAAGTAACATAACTGGTGTTACACAATTTTCCCAACATCTTTTACAAAATTCAAATTAAAAATTGCTTTGTCTAGCACTATTTCTAGATTACAGTGGTCACTCAATTTTCACAATCTAAGAAAAATTCAAAAATACAATCCTAGAAATAGTTTTAACACAACAATAACTGCAGATGGTATAATTTGCATTTCCAGAAATTATTGATCTTATTACTTCTAGCAATTAAAACCACTTCAAAGGTAACAATTACATCAGAAAGATGATAATGCTGTATGTAACATATACCAGTCATTATGTTAAGCATTTTACAATCATTTTATCATTTGATCCCATAACAACAAGCATAATTATTTTTACAAATCAGAAAATGGGTCAAACAGAGATAAAATACTTTTTGCAACTGAACAGAGAAGTGAAGCTTACCAAGAGCAGAGAAACTGATGTCCCAGTGGTGACTTTCACAGGCAGAGTTTAGAGAATGCTCGCTACAGGCCTGATTCATCCACATTTACCAATCTCCCCCAAAGCAGCAGAATTTACTGAGCTCAAGGCGGTATGCAGGTGTTGGGACAGGGTGGGCAGAATGTCTAGGACGTAGGTGGCATTTCCAGGCTTTACCTAGAAAGGTGGGCTACTCACAATCTTAGGAGTAATTTCAAATGATCAGTTTCCGAAATATTTCTGATTAATTTCACAACATACAAATCTCCTAAAATGATTTTACCTAAGATGATCTAACTTTCCGTTGTAATTCCAGGTTGGCCAGACCAGAATGACAAGGAAAAGTCTCAAAGTTTTGTTTGTTTATTTATTTCCCTAGCTGCAGACCTTGAAGTCTGGATGTTTGCATTTAAATCTTAGAAGATAACACACTCATTCACAGCACACATGATACGGACAGGGACATACACCAACAGACAAACTGACAACAGGACAAATACAAACGTAACTCACAAAAAAAAACAACCCAGAGAGAGAAGGCAATTAGAAGCTTGCTAGAAATCCCCATCATGAATTGGCTATTATCATTCTGAGGAAAGGGGATTGCAAGAATCCAAGGTCTAATAATCAAGGGGAATCCTGCAGCCTTTGCTCAGAGCACCCCTGTGGTCTTTGGAGGGGTGGGGAGCCTTGGTGCCCCAAAGTTTCTGACTGTCTTAAAGGAACAGGCCCCATGGGAATAGGTTCAGGCCTCTAGTTCTTAGGTGGATTGTAACTGTCCTCTTCAGGACCAGAGCCCTTACGGGAAAGCGGGGAGGGGGAATGGGGAGGAGGGAGGCAACAGAGGCTTGAACAGAGGCTGCCTTCCTCAGGTCTAAGGTAGGGGAAGGCCAGGGGGAAAGATTGCATCTAGGTGCCGTCAGTTTCCCCAGATCAGAGGCCTTCAAGGGGAGGGGGAGGAAGGAAAGGGGTGAGGAATAGGACGGAGGGAGTGAAGGGAAGGACAGACTGGAGCCCTTGAAGAAGAAAGGATTTTTGCCAGGACACGGCTAGGTGCTGAAGCAGCTCCCAGCCCTACAGGGAAGAGGCTACCTGTCTTTTGTTCTCGCTCAGCCAAGTCAGCAAGCCCAAGATGAAACATTCTCGCTGCTAACTAGTTGTTTTGTTGGCCTTTCTTAATTTGGTTGTAAGATAAAGTAACTTTGACTGGTCCAAAAGAGCGCTGTGGTGGCCAACATCATTTAGGGCTATCTTTAGTTGATTGACATTAGTGCTAGTAATACCTGTTATCATCAGGTTGGTAACGGCTTGACACACGAGAAGCAGGGTCTTGTCAGCCAGATTTCTACTTCTAGTTTTTGACTGACCCATAGCTAGCTTATTTCCGTACATCGATCTTCAGAGGAGACCTAATTAATACAGAGGCATTTTCACGCAGAGTGGTCTCTGTCCTGCGGTTATCTTTAAAGGGAATTTTTGAGTCCTTTGGAAGCTGGGAATGGAAGGACTTACCCCGACCCTGTCAAGGCCCAGGACTCTAGGAAAAACAGTTCCTACTGGCGCCGGAGTCCTGGCGTTGGCGAGATGAGGCAATGCTCGTCCTGTTCCTCAGTTCCAATCCACGTTTGGGCGCCATAACTGTTGACCTGAAAACTTTGTTGAGAAAAGGCAACATGGCTAAATGCATACATTTTATGATTTAATTAATTAATCAATTCCCTATTAAAGACAACGGTAACATAATGCATTATGGAGCCAGAAATGTTCTGGCTACCCGGTGCAGAAATCTTCTGGCTTATATACATTTTGCCGTGAGAAAGGAACTCTCCTAGTTGAACAATTCATAAATTTAGTAAGACAAGACAATTAACAAAGTAATGTTGGTCAGGCCTTGGGATTCCAGCTGGGTAAACACATGTCTTGGTGATAAAGAAGGAAATCCCACCACTAGTGAGTGGCAGGCTTCCTGCCCTAAACAGATAACTGACATAGGAAAGGGTAAACAAAGTTCAATAGAAATTATGACCTAAGATGTCTGTGTTTTCTTTACCATTAACATGCCATGGCATAGTGTATGTCTACAAATATTAAGATATGGAAAACGTCCCATTATTCAAGATAGTGTCTTAGGTTAAAGGTCTCTTAAGGAATGTAGAGTCAGCCTTGGCTGGCTTTGTTGACATAGGAGAGGCATTCTCTGAGTTTGCTTCAGAGAGAACAAAGAGATTATTCCAAAATTTTATATTAAACATTATCAGCACTTACCTTCAGGGGTTGTTGTAAGGATCAAGTAAAGTAAAATTTGTAAAGTGCTTTACAAACCTTAAAATACCATGTATATGCTACTATTATTCTGCAGAAGTAAAGAACTGGAGAGTTGAGGAATGCTAGCTGTCTTTAGGTATTTGATGGGATGTTGGGCAGAAGAAGGATAAAGCTTGTGCTGCTTGGCCACAGAGGTCATGTCTAGGAACAGTAGATGGAAGATGCAAGATGGCAGATTTAGGCTTGATGGCAAGAAGAATATCCTAATTAAAAAAGCTAATAATTCCAAAAGTGAAATAAATTTCCCCAAGATCTGGTGAGGCTCTTCCTCCCTGAAGGTCTTTAAGCAGAAGTGGGATAGATGCCCACTTGTTACAGTTATGTTATGTTATACTATATTGTAGTAAGATTCCCTTTCAGGCATGGATTGGACTAGGTAGTCACTGGGGTCCCTTAAAGTTCTGAAATCTGTGATTCCCAGACAGTGGTCATTTCCAACAAGTGTCTTTCATTGATGACCTTTGGTGACAGGAGATCTTCCACTGCTCTTCTTCATTGTTTTAAATACTTGAATGTACCTACCATTCCTATCTTTACTCCTCCCTCTCACTCTCAAATCTTCCTTTGTCCAGGTTAAAAAGCCCCAGTCACTTCTGCTAATCCCAATAGTGCATGAGTTGAACAGAGAAGAGAACTTGAATACTTGAAATGAATTGCCAAGGGAGAATGTAAAATTTTGTTTCCTAGACACTGTCATCAAATGTTGCTGGAAGGTATCCTAGAACTTAGAATTCCAGAGCCCAACACTTAGAATGTTACATATGGAAGGAATCACCTTCTAGTGAAGGGCTTCTTAAACCCCAAGTAACCCCTTCTCTTGTTTCAGCAGCATTTGTTAGCATTGCATGGCCGCAGGCATGGGCAGAGCAAAGTGCGCATGCTTTGTATTCAGAACCAAGGCTGTAGTGAAGTTCCTTGATGTAAGAAGGGCAAGAATTGCCAGAAACACCTTGGATTCATTATATGTTTGATTTTGAGTTAAGTTTTTGTCATTGCCCATTCAGAAAACTTTTACTGCTGTTAAATTTTTTTTGACCCCATATGGAATCTTGACCCACAGTTTGACAAATGCTAAGTCCAACCCCTTCATTTTATAGATGTTAGAGCTAAGGCTTAGGGAAGGAAGCATCACTGACATCCTTTTGCACTAAATTAACTTTATCAATTATTTCTCAAGCACAGCTCCCATCTGTAGAATGTAAGCTCCTTGAAAGTAAGATTTTCTTTTAGATTTGACATCCCTAGTATCTAGAACCATGCCTGGAACATAGCAGATACTCAATAAATGCATGTTGTATTTTAGAATTGAATTGGCCTTGGAAATACATTTTGCATGATTACACATGTATAACCTACATCAAGTTGCTTGCCTTCTCAATGAGGGAGGGAGGGAACTCAGAACTTAGCTCTAAAAATGAATGTTGAAAATTGTTTTTATATGCAATTGGGAAAAATAAAATGCTAAGTTAGAGGGACAAATAAAGATGGAAAGAAAGGAAGGAAGGAAGAAAGAAAAAAGAAAGAAAAAAGAAAGAAAGAGAAAAAAGAAAGGAAGGAGGAGAGAAAGGAAGGAAGAAAATAGTTGAATTGACTTAGGGAACTTAAGTGTTTAGCAACTGAACTGGGGCTAAAACCCACTGAGGCACTCTCTCCACCGTGTCATGCTCACTCATGTTCTGCAATGTACAGTGGTTTAGACATCTATCTGGAGACAAGGATTTTTGCTAGATGACCTCTGAAAGTCCTTATTAATCTTTCTGCTTTCCAGCAGTCCAAGATCTTTCTTAACTCATCCCATTCTCCCATCCCAGCTTCACACACTCCCTCCTGTCTTCCCCTTTCCTCCCTCTCACCTCCACTTCCAGTAACTTCCCCCTTGTGCATTTTCACTTTTCAAAAATTTCAGAAAGAATGTAGAAGGTTTTTGTCTTCATGTAATCCTTAAAAAAAAGGAACCCATTAATAGAACTTGACTTATAGTGGGTGAAAGATTTGTGGAGGGGCAGTAAGGATAGTTAAGAGCCTCAATATTTAATGAATTTGAACTTTGGAAGCAGATTAAGGCACACTGACAGATAAGCCCTCTTAGTTAGAAGATTGTGCTTGTTAAGAAGCTTATAATTCACTATAGTGTTTCCCCAATCTTCATGAGGTCTTACTGGGGGAACAGGCTGTGCTGTCTTCAGAAGCATTCAGAATAGTACCTCTGGCCAGGGTTTAGGCAAAGACTGAACTTGGAGTCACAAGGCCAAGTTCAAATCTTGACTTTCTTACTCACTAACTTTGTGACCTTGGGCAAATCACTTCACCTTTAAAAAAAGGAAGTTCAACTAGGTGACCCTCAAAGACTCCTTCCAGCTCTAAAGTTGTGGTTCTATGATCTCAAGCTGCTTCGTGTTCAAACCTTGGCTCTGCTACATTCTACATATGAGACTACAGGGAGATCATTTCCCCTCTCTGGACCTCAGTTTCCTCATGTGTAAAATGAATGGACTATTATGGAGAAGGGGAAATCTCATAACTCCAGAGAGAAGGAGAAATGATAGGTGGATGTTGCAAAGAAGTAGATTTCAGTGTGATGTAAAAGACACCTCTCTAACAGCTGGGCCCCTAGACCAAAGTAGAATGGGATGCCATGAGAGGGAATTAGCTCCTCCTCATTGGGGGTCTTCAAGCACAGGCAAGATTCCAACTCTTTGGGTGACTTCAAAGGGGCTTTTATCCAGGTATGAGTTGGAGTGGATGATTTGTGCCAGCATTTCCAATGCAAGGATTCCACATTGTTCTGGTATCAAATATCCCCTCCTCAATAAGTTATAAGTAGAATGTAAACACTTTAAGGGTGAGGACTTGGGTGTTTGTTTCTATCCCTAGCACCTTGTACAGTGTCGTATAGCAAAGACCTAATCAATGCTCTTTACCTTGAGTTGATGATCTCTGTGGTCCCTTCTAGCTCCCAATCTCATAATCCTATAATTTAACTTCCTGCTAGAAGCTTTTTAGGCATCATGGGAAAGAGATGCTGCAGTGACCTCAGAGTGCCCTGTTTCATTTGGATCCATGGCTTGGTTTAGCACAAAGACCTAGGTTTGAACACTTCCAGAAAATTGGTACTAGGGAAGCTAGTCTAAGCATGAGCTTTATTACCATCACTATTGATTTTTTGTCATTTATATTTATCATTGTATTGCTTTTAATATTATAACAATAGTATTATTTATGTTTACCATATGTATTTATTACTGCCATACACTTTTGTTATTATGCGATGTAGCAAGCAGACAAAAAAGCATACAAAGGTGTAAACACTATATGGCAACCCAAAAAGACAGGGATTCAGCCCAACATGAGGCTAGGATCACTTCTGTTGGGGAAGGAGCTATGCACCATAGCGAAGATCTTGGTGGGCACATACACACCATAAAATGTGGGGTCTCAGCAGGGGGAGTTTTATACTTTAAAGATGGGCTTGGTTAAGGAAAAGGAATTGAGGTTAGATATAGGAGACAGTGTTCCTAATCAGACCCATGTATAGTGGGGGAAATTTCTGGGGTTACTTACTGATGCCAGAGTTGAGTCGGGGAGTTTCCTAATCAGTACTAGAAATTGGACGAGAGTACAGGTTGGTAATCAGGAACCCCAGAAATGGTTGTAGATATGCAGTCACACTCATTCTGATACTCACAGCTGTTGCCAGATTCGATATGTTTCCATTTTCTGTCTGCTGTGAAAGTTCTCGCCTGAGTACATGAGATGATCTCTCTCTCTCTCTCTCTGTTTGAGAGCATATACACTTATTTGGAGCAAACCTGTCATTTCATTTATACAGAGAATTCTCACAAGAAAATGTCCTTTCCCAAAGAAGATCAGCACTCATTCTGCAATGTAGAATCTGATTCATCTAAGGCATAGAGGGCTGATGGGACTTGCCCAGAGTCACACAACCAGTATATGTCAGAGCCAAGTCTCTCTGACATAGGGGCCAGCTTTCTAACTTCTATGCTACACTCTTGAATGATATTTACATAACATTTTAAAGTTTGCAAAGAGCTTTAAAGGACTGAGAAGCAACAGGTAGTACAGTGAATAGAATGCTGAACCTGGAGTTCAGAAAATCTGCGTTCAAATCTTACTTTTAATATTTAAACCCTGTGTGACTGTCGTTAAATCAGTGCCCTTACTTGAGCCTCAGTTTCCTTCTCCGTTAAATGGGAGAATTGGACTAGATGATCTCTGAAGTGCTTTCTAGTTCTAGAGTTATGGTTATTCTCCACCCTCACTAGTATGTGGTTACGCAGTCTCAGATTAAAGACCTTCTAGCTAGAATCTAGAGATTGGGCAACCTCTGAAAGGACATTCTAGGTGAGAGAGGGGTAGGTGGTGACAGCAATGGAATGAGTTCATAAGGGTCTTGTGTTCTTGGAATCATTTCCCCTTTTCCTTGGCCTTACATGTGTCTCCACTCATTCCCCTTTTATACATTTCACCTTTCAAAAGTAATCAGGATAAATAAGGAAGCCTTCTGACTTTATATAATCCTTTAAAAAAAAACCTCTTAATAGGACTTGGCTTCTAGTAAGCACTTAATAAATGTTTATTGAATGAATACTTTCAATATCTTGACTCTGTGCTAATAATATGGAGCTTTCAAGTTTGCAAAGCACTAAGCTACATTCATGTGTGTCTCACAACCACCTTTTGAGGTAGGTACTACAGTATACCCATTTTACAGTTAAGTAAACTGAGGCTCCAAAATGTTAAATTATTTGCCCACAGTCGCCCGATGATTACATGTCATGGGAAAAATCTGAATTTGGATCTTTCTGATCCACAGTTGCTATACTTCTAGATTTATAGAATTAGTTTCTGTCTTCTAAGAGAGCTTGTCCTCTAAGAAAAAAAGGAGCTAATGTGGATGCAGCTAGAGTAAGACAGTTTGTCAACTATGGAAGCTTGCCAAAATATAGATGTCTTTTAAATCCTTCCCTGCTCCCAAAGAGGGAATAACCTTGTTAGCAAATCCAAAAGGTTTTCAGTCAACATGAAATCTTGATTAGTCTGTACGCTTTTTGTCAGACACATCAATAGAATCTTGGACCCAGAGCTCAAAGGAAACTCTGAATATAACTGAATATAACACTCTCATTTTACAGATGAGGAAATGGAAGCCCCTGAGGTTAAATAAATTGCCAAAGTTCACACAGGTAGTAAGGGTCAGAAGTAGTTTTGAACTCAGGATCTTTGACTCCAGACTGAGTGCTCTTTACTCAGAACTATATTGCCTTGCAATTTAAAGCACTATGATTTCACTGGTATGAGGATTTACTCTGTAGAGGAACAACGTGACCTCTCCATATCTTGTAGTCTTAGAGTACTGTCTGAGGTTCAGAAATTTAAGTGGCTCACCCGTGGTGATGCAGCTACTGAGTATCAGATAGGACTTCCTTTTTTTGTACAGATAAAAGAATTTTATTTTTTTCCTACTTAATAGCATTTTATTTTTTCTAATTATATGCAAAGGTAGTTTTCAACATTCACTTTTATAAAATGTTGAGTTGCAAATTTTTTCCTCCCTCCTTCCTTCCTCCCTCCACAAGACAGCATGCAACGTGATATAGATTACACATATACAATCACATTAAACAGATTTCCACATTTGTCATGTGAAAGAAGAGTCAGAACAAAAGGGAAAAACTATGAGAAAGAAAAAAAGAGCAAATAGTCTGCTTCTCTCTGCACCCAGACTCCATAGGTCTTTCTCCGGATATGGATAGCATTTTTCTATCATAAGTCTTTTGGAATTGTCTTAGACTTAGATCATTGCATTATTGAAAAGAACTAAGTCTATCAAAGTTGATCATCACACAACGTTGCTGTTACTGCGTACAATGTTCTCCTGGTTCTTCTCAATTCACTCAGCTTTGGTTCATATTAAGTCTTTCAAGGTTTTTCGTATAAGGACTTCTTGACTTCATGTTCAACACTCTATCCAGTTCTCCAATCTCCGTCTCTTAGTCTAGTATGTCAGTTATGAGACGAATGAATTAAATAGTGGTAACAGGGTGTAGGGGAAAGAGTATTGGATTTTGAGTCTAAGGATCTGAATTATGGCTCCATTAATTGCTACCTGTATGATCATGGCAAAAGTAATTTACCATTGTCGGGCCTCACAGTTTCTTCATCTGTGAAATTAATGGATTAATCAAGGAGCAATATATACAATGACTTCAACAATGTAAGTGAAAAACATTACCAAAAGAAAGTCAAATTTTGACTTATTGAAAAGCCAGTGGAGCTTCATCTCTGGGACCCCTCCTTCAACTGGGCACACACACTCACAGGCTGTGACTCCTTAGAAGGTGGCTGACTACTCCTTGTCTGAGAGGTTGTGGATTATTACACTATCACTGAAAGGCCCCCATTGATGTGCTTCCCTCTGACATCAATCAGCCAGACTTCAATTAGATTTTAGAAAAGGTATTTACTAAGCAAGTATAATAAGAATATCTGGTAAGAAACATTTTCCTTCCCTCCACCTGAGATCAAAGGTGAACACATAGATCCCTAGGGAAAATGGGCTCCAATTTAAAGTATGATGCTATGGAGGTAGACTTGTAGAGGATATGTGGTAAAGGGATATTTAGCATCTTTTAGTTACTGGAAGTCTTTTTCTCTCTTGAGAGAAGCCTCATGAAATTCCTCTTGGGTGTGGTGCTGGGCTCTGAGAGTGAGTGCCTTTCTTGAGTCCATAGCCAACTCTTCTTTCCACCATGAGAGGCCTCACTTCTTGAAGCTGTCACTGTCTTTCCACACCCATTTGTAGTTCCTTTCTCAATCATCTAACATTACCACTCTATGGGTCACTGTTTCTATCTTGAATTGTTGGCGAGACCTCTGGATTTCCTGAACTCATATGGGCAATCTCATATGAGAAAACTCATTCACTTAAGTTTAGGAATGAAAAAACACACAAAAGAAATAGATATTGTAGACAAGTGGGCGATAGGGCAATCTCCACCCTTTTGACTTTCTCAAGGCATTACCTCTGAGGCTTGTCATCTTTTGGATAGGAAATAGGAAAACAGAACTGTAGCTTCTCCTTTTCCCAGGAGACCTTCAGTTTGCTCTTGATATGTCTGCTCCTTGCTGATTTTGTTATCTCCTGTTCAATCATTTTCTCCAATAGCATAGTGAAGGGGGAGAGAAACAACCAAACACAAGATGTTGCCCGAATGACACCATCTGCCTTTCATCCTATGACCCAAAGTCCTACAGTCCTTTCAAATTGATTAAAGAATTGTTCCCACATTGCTGTAATGTTATAGGAAAATTCTTTAATTCAATTTATTCTGCTGATTAGTTAGCTGAAGGCGAATATGGAAGCCCACCAGTAAAGTTCACAAAGAATTGATAATGAAATATACCTCCTCATCCCCATGTGTAGGAGAGGTGAGAATGACCAGACATTTTCATTTTTAGATTCAATCATTGCATCATATGTTTTGCTTAATTATTTTTCTTTGTTACAAGGAAAGATTTGATATGAAGGGCTAAGGGTTCAAATTACTGATAAAGAAAGTCAGTAAAATATCTCCGAGATAAAATAAATAAAATCGAGTTCAACCTGATAAACTCAAAGGTTCCTCCCAACTCTAGGTCCTATGACCTGGAGCACTGGTACTCAAACTTTTGGTGTCAGGACCCTTTTCCACTCTTAAAAATTAGTGAAGACTCCTCCCCCCGCAAAAAGTTTATATTTATGGGAACTATGTCTATGGATAGTTACTATGTTCAAATTTAAGGCTTAAAATTTTGTAAGTATTTAATAATTTGTTTAAAGCAATAATGTGTAGTAGTAAACTACATAACGGACAGGGGACAGGGAGGGGGAGATAGTAGATATCTTCAAGTATTTGGAGGTCTGTCATGAAGAAATAGAAAACCATTACATGTTAACATAAAAACATATTTCTATTAATATTTTCCAAAAAAGATTATGAGAAGAGTAGCATTATTTTACATATTTTTTTCAAATTCTATAATATATGGCTTAGTAGAGGACAGCTAGGTTCTGCTATCTACTTCTATCTTTAATATATTGTGATATTTCATGTTGATTGTAGGATATAAAGAAAATCTGGCCTTGCACAGATAGATAGTTGGAAAAGGGAAGAGTATTTTAATAGGCAGATAAGGTCTTAATATTATTATGAAAATAATTTTGACCTCAAGAAACCCCAATGGGACCGCATTTTGAGAACTTGATGATCTAGATTAAGGTATTTGAAAGCTGAGGCTGCTTTGTTTCTGCAGCTTTTATACCTTGCTTAATAGGTAGAACACAGTTCGTATTTAATCAATGTTTATTGAATAAAGAACAAATAAAAATGATTTCTCTATGATCTGTTACTTGTCCAACAAAATTTTATGCTTTTATTGGATGAGAGAGAAGACTATAAACGGATCTGAATTTCCAACATGTATCAGCATCCTGGACCATCCCTCTCATGACACTGTCTCTGGCAGAGGCATGAGGAGATGTCTTGTGGAAAGCATGACTAGCCCTCTAACCTCATATCCAAGTTACAGACATAACCAAAGTATCTAAAGTTCCTTCAAAAGCCCATAATAGATCTTCTGATTTCTCTGTGTGTTCATCATTCATTGCCAAAGAAGACCATGCCATCAGAGAAATAAGGACATGACTTGCACTTGACTTTGTTTTGAGTGAGGGAGGGCTGTGCAGGTCACCAGCCTCACTTCTCCTCCAGAGCCATCTGAATCCAGTGACCAGATATTCATCAGGATGACTGTGGATGATCCAGGATGAGGCAACTGGGGTTAAGTGACTTGCCCAAGGTCACACAGCTAGTGAGTGTCAAGTGTCTGAGGTGAAATTTGAACTTAGGTCCTCCTGACTCCTGTTCTATCCACTGCACCACCTAGCTGCCCTTCTGATTTCTTTAAACTCTTAAAGGATAGCAAGGCATAGTGGAGAGTTTGGTTTGGAGATTTTAGGAAGTTATTTGTTAAACATTAGGAGCAGCCCAGCAAATGGCAATCATACCCCGATATTATAATCACCTTCTGTTTATTATGTGTAGTAGTAAACTACATAATGGACAGGGGACAGGGAGGTGGAGATGATAGATGTCTTCAAGTATTTGGAGGTCTGTCATGAGGAAATGGAAAGCTTAATTCTGCTTAGTGTCAGAACCTGGAACAGAATGAAAACTTCAAAGAGGTAAAATTAAACTTGATGTCAAGGAAAAGAGACTTTCCTTTCAATGATGATGATCCTACAGTGAAATGGGCTGCTCTGAGAGATGGTGAGCTTACTTGAACTTGAAGTCTTTTAGGAGGGCCTGGATGAGCCCTTGCCAAGGAATTATGAGATAGAATCATAATTTAGACCTGGATGAGATACAAAGGTCATTAATTCCAAACCCCTCATTTTGTAGATGAGGAACCTGAAATTCAGAGATATTAAGAGACTTGCCCAAGGTCACACAGGTGAAAAAATAGCAGCATCAAGATTTGATCCCAGGTTCTCTGACTCCCAATCCAGCATCTTTCCCCCTGCACCACTAAAGGGGATTCTTGGTTGGATAGAGGTTGGATTAGATCACCTCTGAGGTCTTTTCATCTCTGAGATTCTGATCCTTTAATATACACAGCATAGTGAGAAGACTTGGACAGCACTCCTCAAAGACTGAATCATGAAATTTAAGAGTTAGAAGGGACATTAGAAATCAGTTCAGCTTGGAGCTGAAAGAAATCCCCTGTGAACTGGGAGATTTCATAAATGAAGTGCTGTGCTTGGGGTATTTCTTTGATACCTTTAGCTAAGGTATCAAATGCTCAAACTATTTTACTTGGAAGAGGGTGTTCAGAAATGCAATTTTATCCTTTCACGGAGCTCTCAGTTGTGGAAATTTCCACTCCTGATGCAGATCAGCACTTGCTCTGCAATGAGGCAGTGAGAGGTCAAGTGATTTAATAAGGATCACACAGCTGATCTGTCAGAAGAAAGACTTGGACTTTTCTTGACTATGAGGCTGCCTTTCAACCCACTTTACCATGATGACCCTCTGTAACATATGTAACATCATATACATATTTAACAACATAACATTACATAGGGCTGATAGTATGCTAATAAAGCTTACAGTCATCAATACATACAATAAAACTTTATTGCTTATTCAATAATTCAGACATCTAACTATCTAAGAACAAGGCTCCAACCTGTTTCCTAAAGGTTTCCTAAGAATATTTTGGACAAGGCTCCCTCTCTGCCCAGCTGGAAGCCATGTGTCTTTCTCCAAAGTATCATTTTGGAAAGTCTTTGATAATCAGCACACCTCTTTCCTGAACACGCATTGCCCAAATTTCTCAGTGTAGGGAATGTAGTTATCTCTCTTATTCTCAAATTAAGACCTAACTGGTGGATGAGGCCTCTGATGGGCTTTAATGAATCTGACTGAGGATATTTACAAGTTTTATCTAAGTTCGAATTGGCGATCGTTGCTGAAGCTTGTAATGAAGGACAACGATCAATTAAAACTTTAGTTTTTTAATATCATTAGCAAATTTATCAGCTGTTTTCCAGTTTTAGGGACACAAAGATTAAGTTTATTAAATTTGGGGGACGCTTATCATGAATGATTGTTTACTAATTTGGGAGATCGTTATCATTGCCAAACCATTCTATTAAAGTCCTTAACTTATTATGGAAAAATACAAAACAAACCTGGCATAAAAACTATTTGGTTACAAAATGGAGGTGCTCACCCTAACTCAACATACTTATTCCTACTCTACACTCAAATTTTAATGGTTTTGAAGTCGTAGGAATTTGTCACAGCCTGTGAGACAGCATAGATGCCTATAAATGAGCTCGTGTTATCCTCTGTGATAATCAGCACTAAGGCAATCCTGGCGACCTCTTTAGTTTTCTATCATGTTGGTACCTTGAACTGTCTCATTTCCCTCTTCCCTCCACCTTCATCAAATAATTCATCCTTCTCAGGATTTGGCTGGTGAAGCCATGGGGGACATGGAGGGTGCAGAAGGATATAGTGTTTGGGCATGAATAATACCTTCACATAATTCTTAGTGCATTAACAGAGATAGTAGGCAATGCTAGAAAGTATGAAGGATCTAGAATCAGGAGAGTTCTGACTTTGATTCTCCCCTCTAACACTAAATAGCTGTGTGAATCATAAACAAGGTATTTAATTTGCTTGTGATTCATAGATACAATGAGTACCTCTTGAGGACAGGGATTATTTCATTTTTGCTTTTGTATCCCAACCATCTGGCACACTGCCAGGCCCTCAGATATGATTAACTTACTGATTGGTTGCTTGAGTAAGCTCTTTGGAATTGTTTTGGAAACTTCAAAGTACCAGACCAGATTCTATTAATATAGTATTCTGCACTTTTCTAAGACATGCATGTGTGTGTACACACACACACACACACACACACACACACACACTCCCATTATAACCTCACAATAAATCTCAATCATAAGTAGGGCCAAGGTATTGGTATTTAAAATATTGTGTTCTGATGGTGTGAGGGCAAGCAAAGTAGGATTTTTTACTGTTTTTGTTTATACCAAGAAATATAATGCCAATGAATAATGTGATTAAGGAGAATCTTTCCCACCCATTGTTGGACCTGCCCATTGAGGGAAGCTTGATTAGGGGAGTTGTTTTGTAGGAGGGTCCCAAGTACTTTTTGTTTTTTCTATTGAGGCACTGGGTCAGAGGGTTATGCCCTCCGACTCTGAAAAATGTATAAATATTCTGAGGATGCGGTTTTACTTTGGGGCTTAACTTTTGGAAGATGGCTTGTGTGCCAGATGAGAGACTCTGGGATCTTGTTAAGCAGTCCCCTGGCTTTGAAAACCCAGTTGTTAGTACTTCCCTCTCTGGTAAAGATGTATGTATGTTAATGGTCAGGCAGTTTGGAAGCACTGTCTGTTGATTTTTGATTTTTCTGAAATTTTGAGTTTGATTTTTTCTGATACCTGTGCTTGATTAAAGTGATTGTTAACCCCTCAAAACTTGCCTTTCCTTTTAGAGAAGCAGATCAAAGAACCTGTGATAGCAGGCCCCCCTCTGTGTGTTGAGTTGCTTACTGATACAGATGGAAAGATTCCTAGCTCTGTAGTCATAGGATCTTAAATTCATGGCTGAAAGGGACCTTGTTGATATTCAGTCATTTTCAGTCATATCTGACTCTTCATGACCCTATTTGAGGTTTTCTAGGCAGAAATAGTGGAGTGATTTGCCATTTCCTTCTGCAGCTTATTTTACAGATGAGGAACTGAAGCAAAGAGAGTTAAGTGACTTGCCTAGAGTCACCCAGCTAATAAGTGTCTCAGGTTGGATTTGAACTCAGGAAGATGTGTCCTCCTGATTCCAAGCCCAGTGCTTTATCCACTGAGCCACTTAGCATCTAGTTCATAGGTTTAGATCTGGAAAAAAACTTAAGGTTTATCTAGTCAAATTTCCCCCCTTCTCTCTCCTGGTCATTTAACAGATGAGAAAACTGCAAAACAACCTCTGCCTGAAGTTGCACAGGACTTAAGGTGTGATACAAACTAGTCTTCCGATCTCGAGTCCAACATTCTATTAGATTGCTATGATATGATATCCATTTACTAAGTGATTACTATGTGCCCTTAGGCATTGTGCCAAGTACTAGAAGGTTGCATATTTCACTAGGACCAGAGAACAGGTTCTGGAGGATTTATTGGTTTTCCTGGCAGAAATTTGTCCCTATGCCTTTTGTGGTCGTGTTTGGTGAACACCTTAACTGACCCATGATATCTAGAGTCAGCTATGCTTCTCTTTCTTCTCAGTGTCTCTTCCCATCATCCTCTTGCTTCTGCCCATGTTCCCTTCCTCATAACTCCTCCCCCATCTGCTTTTTATTTCTGGAACCATAATCAAATCAATACTGTCACTGCTGCTGGAAATGACATATCAATATGCTTCCATATGACTATTCACTGTAATGTGTAATAATCTACCTTATTGGCCATCTCTCCCTAGTGTTCTTTCCCCTATTAATATATAAGCTCTTTGAGGGCAGGGACTTATGTATTTGCTTCTGAAATGCTCTGCACATAGAAAGTATTTAAGGAATGGTTTTTCATTCATTCACGATCTGGGCTGCAATTCTACCTCTCCTTCTTGCTACTTCAGTATATCACTTAACAATTCTCTCTTGGTTCCTATTTCCTGTTTTGTTAAATGGAAAGACAGGTTTGAGCTGGTTGATCTCCAAGGTCCTTTCCAGTATAAATACTCTGGTTTTCCATATTATAGATGGGAAAATGGAAATTGAAAGGAATTTCAGTGCTTTATCCAAGGTCTACATTTCATCAGCTACTGAGCTGTGACTAGAATTCGGGAGCTCTGACTTCTAACCTGGTGCTCATTCTGCTTCAGTCTGGCTGCAGAAGCTTTTGTTTTGCATGTAAATGGAACAGTGACAGCTAGGTGGCACAGTGAACAGAGGGTTGGGCTTGGAGTTCAGTATACTTGGTTTGCAATCTTGCTTCAGACACTTAATAGCTTGGCAACTCTGGGCAAATCACTTTTCTTTCAGCCTCAGTTTCTCCCTCTGTAAAGCAGTGATAATAATGGCATCCATTTCACTGTGTTGATGTGTAAATTAAATGAGGTAGTATATGTCAAGTCAGCTAGGTGGCACAGTGGATAGAGTGCTGGCCCCGGAATCAGGAAGACCTGAGATCAAATCGAGCTTCAGACACTTTCTAGTCATGTGACCCAGGGGAAGTTGCTTAAACTCTGTTTCCCTCCATCTCCTTATCCATAAAAAGAGCATAATAATAGCACCCACCTCCCAGGGTTGTTGTGAGGATCACATGACAAAATACTTGTAAACAGCTTAGCACAATGACTGGAACATATTAAGTGCTATATAAATGTTAGCTTTTATTTTTCTCCTCATCAGCTACCATCTCACACTGGGAAATGCTCCGCCCTAGTCTACTCATTGGAGACTAATTTACTAATTACCGTTTCAGGAAGGACTCCTCTCCTGACTTCCCCTCTTCTCTAGCTACATCTCACCCTGACATAGGGATCTTCATCCTCCTTTCCAGACTCCCTTTTCCCATCAGAATATTCATTCCTTGAGGGTAGAAATTTTCTTACCTGCTTCATTTGTATCTCCTGCATTTAACACAGAGTCTGGCATATGGTAAATGGTTCATCAATCATTCATTTCTCTACCAAGCGTTTATTAGGTGCCTACAATGTTCCAGGCACTGTTCTGAGTGCCAGGGATATGAAGTCCAAAAAAGAAACAACCTCTACTTGTTCTAATGGGAGATGCAGGTAGTACATATAAATTCCCTCTCATAAATATAAAATTAGTGAATATAAATTTATACAAAGTAGTTAAAAACAAGGTAGTTTGGGAGTATGGGCACCAGCATTTGGGGGATTGGAAAAGGTTTCATGCCCAAGTCTCATCCTAAAAGACTCTATAAGGTGGTATTAAGGAAGGATTTCTTTTCAGGCATGGAGGATAGGAGATAGAGTATAACGAATGAGGAATCAGGAGGATTGAAGAATGCAGGAGAAAGAATAATGGTCAATTAGATGGGAAAGCCACGTTAGGATGAGATTGTACAGAGCCAAAAAAGCTAAACGGAAGAGTTTATATTTTATCCGAAGTGCGGATGGAAGCCTTTGGAATCAATAGAGAAGGGAAATCATATGGTTAGATTTGAAGTTACTAAGTATTACTTTGGCAGCAGTGTATAGGCTGTACTGAAATGGAGACATGCTTGGGGCAGAGACCAGTTAAGAGGGTGTTGTAATAATCTAGGTGATGAGATGATGAAAACCTACATTAACATGGTAACTGTATTGGCAGAGAGGAATCTATCTATCTATGTATCCATCCATCTACGTACGTAGGTATGTATGTATGTATGTATGTATGTGTCTACCTACCTACCTACCTACCTACCTACCTACCTACCTACCTACCTACCTACCTACCTACCTATCTGTCTGTCTGTCTATCTATCTACCTACCTACCTACCTACCCACCCACCCACCCATCCATCCATCCATCCATCCATCCATCCATCCATCCATCCATCCATCCATCCATCCATCCATCCATCTACCTACCTACCTACCTACCTACCTACCTACCTACCTACCTACCTACCTACCTACCTACCTACCTACCTACCTACCTACCTATCTATCTATCTATCTATCTATCTATCTATCTATCTATCTATCTATCTATCTACCTATCTATCTATCATCTGTCTATCTATCTGAAGACGGTAGCCAGGAGAGGAAATTTTAGCCTAGAAAGTCACAAGGATTGAGAATGGAGCCACAGAACAACAGAATGTCATGCTCTTTCATGTAGAATGATAGTAACGATTTGTTTATTGCTTTCAAAAAAAAGAACAAGAGGGAGAAAAGGGGAGGAGTGTGCTATTTGGGTAGGAGTGAGATCAGTGTGGCAAATAAGCTGGCAAGTTGCTTGAACTGGGCAGGCCCTGGTTTCCTGATGTTTGGTTAGATGGAATGTAATACATACTCTGGCATCAGCTGTGAATAGTGCGTGAGTTCCCTTTCACTCCCCCCCGCCCCAGGATGAGCCAAGAGAACCACACACAAGATGAACACATGAATGTACAAGAAAACAACTATAATAGATATCAGCACTCAGATTAAAATAATAAAATGACTTAGTTTGACTTTAAGGATTACTAATGAAACATAGTTCCCTCTTCTCAAAAGAGGTAGTAGATCACGGATGAGGCGTGTTGCATATGCCGTCAAAGGTGATCCAAATGTTGGTTTATTTGGTTAACTTTTTTCTTACTGTTAGAAGGGAGTATTCTGGAGGAAGATACTGGGAAGTAGAAATAATGTGAAAATGCCCCCAAAGTACAAAAAATTAAAAATCAAATTGGGGAGGGATGGATTAGCTGACTTCTAATGGACTATATCCTCAAATCCTAGGACTTTTGTGCATATATATCATGTCTCCATTAACTGGACAATAAATTCTTCAAGCACATAGAACTTTTTCCTTTCTTCCCCTCCTCCAAAGTATCTTATATAAGGTCTAAGCCATGACATGTATTTAAGAGATGTCTCTGGAGTGATTAAAGAAATGGATAAACCTATACAAAAGATACAGCTCCCATTCATTCAAAGGGAACATATTAAATGCCTAGTATGTTCATAACATATCAAAACACCATGTTTCAATAAAACATATCTTTGCCTTCATAATAGCTGACATTTGTTTAACCCTTTAAGGCTTATGAAATATTTTACCATTGTCATCTCATTTGATCCTTATAAAGACCTGGAGTCAGGAAGACCTAAGTTCAACTCTTAACTCAGATATACATTAGCTGTGTGACCCTGGGTAAGTCAATGTATTGCTCTTAGCATAAGTTACTTCATCTGTAAGTTGGGGATAATAATGACACCAGGTGTTGTGAGGGTCAAATGAGATGATGTCTGAAAAATGTAAATCAGCATATAAATAATGATGATGATGATGCCAGCTCTGGGAAGTAGGCATTATAGGTGTTGTCATTCCTGTTGTATAGAAGAGGAAACTGAAATGGGGAGAAGTTAAGGAACATCCCCATGGTCACACAGCTACTGAACATCCAAGGCAATATTTGAACCTGTGTGTCTCCTGGGTGTAAAGCAAAAGGTCTTCAACTGATCTATGGATCTTACAGTCTTGTAGGGGGCCATCAGCTCATGTGATCGTCATGCTGAATATAGCACTATTAGTCTGTTACAGAGATGTTTATACATTAATGAATGATGAAGTATTTAGGAGTCAAGCGATGAAGTTAGCAATTGGGATACAAATATCGGGAGAGAGAGAGAGAGAGAGAGAGAGAGAGAGAGAGAGAGAGAGAGAGAGGAACTTACCCTTAAAGACCTTAAATTCTAATAGGATAAGAGAGCATTGATATAGGAATAGATAGAAATAAGGCAATGGAGTTCTATATAATAGGGAATGGAGTTTTTGTAAAGGGAGTCACAAGGGATTCTGAATGAAGTTATAGGGCAGTCAATTGTCCTTCCTTTGCCAGTAACGATGGTAGCATTCATTTAATCACTGTTTCCTGAGTAAGAGGTAGAAAGCAGAATTTGGGGGTAAAGACTATGTGGACAATGGCAGGGAAATGACAAGAAGGCTTGAATGGACAACGGGATGGCTGGATGGAGTGTGAAGGTGAGATGTGGTTTGATGTTTAGGGCTAGTTGACTAAGGGCAGTGGGTTAGTTTGCATTCACTTAGTCACCAATCAGTCAGTCTGGGCCCTTGCATGAGATTCATGGGGAAAAGTCATTGCTGACCAGGAGATTCTGGTGAAGCTTCTTGGAGGAAGTGACATTTGAATTGACCGTAGAATGGGTAAAAATTCAATAAGCAAAGAGGGAAAGAGAAGTCATTCCCATCATAGAGAATAATCTGAGAAAAGGTGTGGAGGTGTGAAAAATCATTTTTAAATACTTGAGTTTGACTCGAGTGTACATCATGTGAAAAGAAATAAACTGCCTCAGATTATGGTGTAAGATTGTGGAGAGCCTTGTACATCAGGCAGAGGAGGTTGAACAGTAGGCAGTAAGGAGCTATGAAGATATTTGAGCAAAGAAGGTATATGACCAGATGTATACATGACAGAGTCTGGCATTAGGGACCTATGTGAACAATGGTCCCCATAAGGTCTTGGATTCATGGTGGTAGGAGAAATAGTAGGGCAGCTAGGTGATGGAGTTGATAGAGTGCTGACTACATGAGTTCAAATCTGGTCTCAGACATTTATTAGCTGTGTGACCCTGGGTAAATCTCTTAAACCTGTTTGCTTTAATTTCCTCATCTGTAAAATAAGCTGGAGAAGGAAATGGCAGACCACTCCAGTATCTCTGCCAAGAAAACCTCAAATGGGGTCACAACGAGTCGGACATGACTCATCGACTAAACAACAACGACAAAGGAGAAATAGTATTATTTTGAGATAAAAAAATTTAGCACATCCTCTTCTAATCCTAATATTTCTGTACTCAGATATGTGTAGGTAAAAATGCTGCTTGACCACACTTATCCTTCCTATGCAACTTTTATATTCCACAAAGGTTGATCTGTCTCTTGACTTTGAGAGGAGCAATGGGGCACACGGGCTGTCTATTGAATTATGTCTTTGTCCTCACCATGTGACCAACCTATCTTCTTTTTGCTAATTTTTTTTATGTGGTGGCAGGATGGAAACCTGCCTTCTACTTTTCCATTGTAATTCCCTGTTTGCAGTGTGTTACAGGAATACAAGGGCACTAAGAATTTTATTACTCTATACTCTGAAAAGTAGACATCTCCTGCCTAGTCCTAATATGAGTTTGAAAGCTAAGGTAAAACCCTTAAAACGTCCAACACATTCCACCCTGTAAGTGGTTGACTTTTGCTGCCTGGTGACGTGATGTCTGCCTCTGGGGCCAGAGTGGGCAGAATCAATACTAGGAGATGGGAGGTGCTGGAGAATAGTTAACACTTTCTTGGGAAGGACACTCTCCAAGGTATTGAAACAGCTTCTCCTTCTGTAACCAAAGGGGCACTTTGAGACACATGGTCTGCTTCTCAGTAGACTGATAGATGGTCTGTGCTAAATGGCTTTCATTGCCCTGCAATTGAAAAATGAGCTGAAATATTAATAGGACTTACCCACCACTGGCTGGTTTGCAGAGTTGAAAAGGCAGAGAGGACCTTTGGGGCATAATGTGCTGTAACTGGAGTTAGGAAGGGAAGGAGGTATAAACTTGTGAGGTTAGCTGACCCAACGAAATGGTGGTTATTCCTTGAGAGTAAGAACCACATTCTGGAGTGGAGACATAGGATTCTATACGAATTTCAGTGGCTATTATATAAAAGAGAATATAAGTGGAATATGAGCTTCTGATAGACAGGGCCTGTTTTTCTTTTTCTATGCCTCTCCCTCACCTAGAACAGTGGCTAACCCATACATAATAGGTACTAAATACTTACTAAACGGCATTGAAGGAATGGCATTTTTATTCTTTATCCTACAAGAAAAAACTAGGAGCAGTGTGTAGAAATTCTAGAGAAGCTGATTCAGACTTGATATAAAGAAAAACAATTCCTAAAAATAAGAACTGTATAAAAATGGAATGAGATAGTGAGATTCCTTTCACATGAAGGCTTCAAGAAGTTGGGTTGTCACTGTTAGGAATGGCATAGAGAGAGATGTCAGTGTCGACCGTCTACTGGATGTTCTCTCCTCTCGGGTTTCTGTGATCCTACTTTTGCCTTCTTCTCTTCATTGCTTTCTGAACAATTGCTCTGAGTCTCCTTTGCTGGCCCACTTTCTGTGTCACACCCTTAACTATGGGTGTTCCCCAAGACTCTGTCATGGGTCATCATATTGTTTTTCTTTTTTTAAAAATTATTTTATTTGTTTTCAGTGTTCTGCAATCACTTCCATATATCTTAGATTTTTTCCCTCCCTCCCCCTCTTTCCGCCCTCCCTCTCCACTCCCTCCCTGAGATGGAATGCAGTCTTATATAGGTTCTACACACACATTCCTATTACATACATTTTCACCTTAGTCATGTTGCATAGAAGAATTAAAACAAATGGGAGAAACCATAAACCAAACAAAACATAACATAATATATACAAATGAAAATGGTCTGCTTCATTCTGTGATCCAATTCCATAGTTCTTTCTCTGGATGTGGAAGGTGTTTTGCCTCAAGAATGCATTGGGAATTTTTTTAGCTCCTTGCATTGCTATGAAGGACTAAGTCTACCAGAAAAATTCCTTGCACACTATGGTTGTTGCTGTGTACAAAGTTCTCCTGGTTCTGCTCCTTTCACTCAGCATCAGTTCATATAAGTCTTTCCAGTTCTCATCATATTTTCTTTCTCTACATTTTGTCACTTGGCATCCTCATCAGTTCCCATGGTCATAATTATCATCTATATGCAAATTACTACTGGATCTATATATTATCCCTTAATTTCTCTTCTGAGCCCCAGTCCTGTATCATCAGCTATCTCTTGAATATCTCAGACTGTCTGTTCTGTAGAGATCTTAAACTCAACATGTCCAAAAGCAGAACTCATCTCTTCTCCCTCCCCAATTACCTCTTCCAAATGTCCTGTTTCTGTTAAAGATCCCATTATCCTTCCAGTTGCCCAAATTTGTAATTTTGGTGTAATCCTTGACTCCTCACTCTCTCAATGTATAATATGTTGCCAAATCCTCCCTTCACAGCATCTTTTGAATCTAGTTCTCATAAAAACTGATACCTTGGTTTAGGCTCTCATCAAATTTAGTAGCCTCCTAATGTCTGACTCAGTCTTTCCCCATCGGAAGTTATTCTCCATACCATGACCCAAGATTTATCTTAAGTACAAATCTATCATGTCTTTCTTCTACTCCATGAACTCCAGTGGCTCTTTATTGCCTCTAAGATAAAATATTAACTGTTCTGTTTGGCTTTTAAGGCCCTTTAGAATCTTGCCCCAACTCATTTTTTTCCAGCCTAATTGTACACTATTCTCCTCCTTCTCTACAGTCCACCCAAACTACCTTTCCTTCTATTCATTGCACATGGAACTCTATCACTGTACTTTTGCGCTGGTTGTCCCCCAGGCCTCAAACTTTCTCCTTATTTTCATGGAATTCTCCTCTTCCCCAAGATGCAGCTCAGTTACCACTTATACAAAGCTTTTCCTGATCTCATCAACAATCATTTATTAAGCATCTCTCCATCTTACTTTTGTATTCATTCCATATACCCATAGAGCTATAAGTTGCCTCCCAGTTTGAATGTAAGCTCATTAAGAGTAAGTACTATTTCCTTCTTTGTATTTGTATGTACACCTTTGTAGGAGTGTGTAGCATGTCCAAGGAGGACTAGCACCTCTGCTGGGAAGGCTTACTTAGTTCTTTTTGTTCATTTCATTAGCTCTGTTCATTCACCTTTGGGGTCTTCTCTCACTGGTGGCTTCAAGAAGCTGTAGCACATAAACCATCTCAACAGATAGATTAAATCAAGTTGAGGGTAATCAATGGACCTCAAACCCATTGGTGAATTAGTGGGGTGTGTGTACTCTAATCATGCGAAAACTTCGCCCAGTGGAATGGGTGGAAGATAATTTGTTCCAATGGCCATGAAGGTGGCTGAAGCAGGTTCTGTTGGGTGCTTACAGCTTGGTCAGACATTAAAGACACCAAGGTCATCCACTACGTCCTGGGTCATTGCCAGTTGTCTTGACTTTTGTCTTGCCACTGGATTTCAGTGACTATGGAAGAGAGAGTGAGGCTGACAACTTCGTGAAACTCTGCCTCACTTAAATCCAATTAATGAATGAGTCAAGACATCACTCCATGATGTCATAGGTGCTCCTTGAAAATGAACGGCAAACAACAATGACAGTTTGTATCCCCAGTGCCTAACAGTATCTAGCATATAGTAGGTGCTTCGCAAATTGGACTGATTGATTGAGGTACATGTTCATTGGATATGATAGGTGGAAGAGGTCACATGCAATGCTGGATAGAATGCTAGACTGAGAGTCAGTAATATGAGTTCATATTTCCCTTCTGACACTATTTGTGTGACCATGGGCAAATCACTTACATTTTCTGAGTTTTAATTTTTCAACTGAAAAATGGAGATGATAATATCTATAGCATATATCTTGTAGGATTAATAAGAAGTGCAAATGAGATGTTTAAGATGCTTTGCACACTTTAAGGTTTTATATATATGTATATGTATGTGTATGTGTATATGTATATGTATGTATATATGTCAGCTATTGCTGACTGATATGCATGCCTGTAATGCATAATGTTGGGTTAGACAGAGACTGGGGGATTTCTAGAGTTCAGGTGTTTTGAGCTGTAGCAGACTAATGCTGATCTAGCATCTACATCTACATCTACCAATACAGTAAGCCCATGAGAGTGGAGGTGGGGCACCATGCTGTCTAGGAAGGGACAAATCAACTCACATCAGAAATAGAGCAAGTAAAAGCTTCCATGATGATCAGAGGTGGAGTCAGGCACAGAGTGGCCCCAGTACTTACTTCCAGTTTGGGTGAAATAAGCAGATTCAGTCTCAAAATATGTGAATTATTGTTATGACCTCTGAGATAATTTCCAATGACAAAATTCCATTTTTCTTATTTTTGTATTTTCCACTGGGTCATGGCCCTTCAAAGTACTCACCAAACTTGGTTTCATTAGGAGGTCATTGCTTCAAAGACTGATCACCAGAAAAGTGATGAAGAATGCAAAGTTTATATTACCCCCAACTGGCTCTTTAGATACCAGTGTCCTTGTGAGGCTTGACCAGGAGGAGAACCTGAGGCTGGTGACTTTGCACAACACTTCCTCACTTAAATTCAGTTCACTTGCAAGTCATGGTATCACCTTCCTGATGAGAATGAAGGACTCTACCAGGGGCTAGATCTCTAAAACAGTACTTCATAGTATCTTGCTTAATACCCCTAAAGAAAAATTTTCTTTTCCTATCTGCTATTATTTGAAGGGAATAGACAGTATCCTATACTTCCAAATTCCCTTCATCTACATTTCTCAAGGTTCAAACTGTTTTTGGAAGGCTATTACTTAAATGTAAATATACTTTCCTCTGGAAAACGAGGGGATGAGTGGAAATCATAGAATCCCAGAGTTGGACAAGACCTGACAGACCAACTAGTCCAACTCATGTCTGAATAAGGATTCTTAGAAAATTGTTATCCACCTGCCACTTTACTTTCTGTGAGAAAAAACACCTTTTTTTCCAAAGCAGTTCATTCTACTTTTGTACAATATATTAATGACTAGGGATTTTTCTCTTCCCATTTAGTTGAAGTCTGACTCTCTGAGAATGCTACACATTGTTCCTATTCTTTCCTCTTTGCCCAAATAGGGACCTACCCTGCTCTTTCATTCTCTGCTCTAAGGGTTCTCTCTGTTCTGACGTTCTTTGTCTAGGGTTTCTCCTGACCTTGACATTCTATGTTCCAAGAGCCTTTTGGTGCTGCCATTATATGTTTGAAGGTTTCTCCTATCTCTGACATTGCAAAAATTTTTAAAATGTCTACAAAGTATTTGAGAAATTAACCTCACAAAACCCTGGAAGATAGAGTACTATTATTACCCCCATTTTACAGATAAGGACACTAAGGAAATACTTTGCCCAGGAACACATAAATGAAATACTTTGCCCAGGGTTATATGGTTTGTAAGCATCTGACAGGGGATTTGAACACTGGACTTCTTGACTTCAGGCCCAGTTCTCTATGACCTATGGGCTATGTCACCTAGCCCAGTAATAGCTAACCAAGAGCAAGACTAAGGGGTAGAGTAGGAAGGAATATTATGGAGGGAGGAATATTGCGAGCCTGGGAAGGAGGAGAATGAATAACCAGGTGGTTTAGAACAAAAGATAAACTTCCATTCTTTTTGTCTCAGAGCTGGACCTACCTGGGAGAAGGAGGAATGGAGTACTGCTGAGGATCCTGGGTGGGTTGTGGAAGAAAATCTGAAGAGCATCCTTGTGGACATCACATTTCTGCACCATTGTGGGCCCCCTATTGTAAGTGATCTCTGGAACACCGGTTTGGATTTCTAATTTGCTCTTTAGCATGACGATTTCTTGTTCTATTGAGTGAAATATCAGATTTTGATCTCTATGAGGGTTTGATTTTTTTCCCACCTCAGCATAACAGCTCCCACATCTGAAGTGCACAGTTAAAAAGTGATTTTTAAGACTTTTCATCAGTAAAGAAATCAATACTATAAAAAGCATTTTTTTCATTCTGACTTTTACTTCTTTTTTGCTTTCCTCTCCAACTCCTGGGTAAGAAAGGTTTGTAGGAGGTTATCTAACATGATTTGCCAGAAACTTTCATTATTAAAAGTATGACATACTGAATATCCTGATGATAATATGACATCACTCTACAGTCTAGAAATTAATTCAGCGTAGAGAAGAGAGGGATGGGACTCATGAATTACACCAGATATGTGTGATACAAGAACAGTTGTCTACCATGGACAGCAATACAGCCAGACTTAAAATATATGAAAGGTTCTTAACTCTGTATGTGTGTGCACATGAAAGAGAGAGAGAGAGAGAGAGAGAGAGAGAGAGAGAGAGAGAGAGAGAGAGAGAGAGAGAGAGAGAGGGAGGGAGATGGATGGACCTCACCTTACCTAGGCAGATAGATGACTAAGTGAATAGATCTTTGAACCTTGAATCAGAAAAACATGAATTCAAATCCAGCCTCAGACACTTACTAGCTGTGTGATCTTGAGAAAAGTCACTTAACTTCTGTCTACCTCAGTTTTCCCAAGTCTAAATTGGGGATAATAATAGTATCTACCTCAAAAGGCTGTTGTGAGGATCAAGTGTCATAATATTTGTGAAGCAGGGCGTGGTGCAGAGTAAGAACCATATAAATGCTTATTTCCTTCCTCCTTCTCAGAATATTAAATACACAAAATAGAACACATAAAGTTACAAAAGAATCCTGTTATACTGAAAGACATTTATCAATTTATGTGCTTTTTCAACCAAGTTCACAGACCCCAGCTTAGAATTCCCTTCTTTTGATATAGGAAAGAATTTATGGACAAGGTAGATTTAATTACATCTAGAAGGATATTAGATAAGAGATTATGTAATATTCAACATTGACACACTTAAACATACAGTAGATTATACTTCTGTTTGTCTCAGATTACTTATGCTTAGGGACTAGTTTTATAAAGCTAACCAAGTTGTCTTCTCCCATTTTTTAAAAAGCTCCACTGAATCAGTCAAAATAATAATTCTTACTTACATAATAATTTGATATTCATTTTAAAATTTTGAATTCCAAATTTTTCCCCTTTACATCCCCCTACACCTATTTAGAAGGTAAATAATGGTACCTATTATACACATGAAGTTATGCAAAACATATTTCCATATTAAACATATTGCAATAAAAAAGCAAGAAAAATAAAATGAAAAAATATGCTTCAATTTGCAGTCAGAGTTTATCAGTTCTCCCTCTGGAGGTGGATACCATTTTTTGTCATGAGTCTTTTGGAATTGTCATGGGTCATTGTAGTGCTTAAAATAGCTAAGTCTTTCATAGTTGATTATTGTTACAACATGGCTTTTACTACACACATAATGCTCTCCTGATTCTGCTTATTTTGCTTTGCATTAATTCATATAAGTCTTCCCAGGTTTTTCTGAAAGCATCTCTTTCATCATTTCTTATAGAACAATATTATTATTTCATCACAATTATATGCTACAGCTTGTTCAGCCATTACCCATTTGATGGGAATCGCCTCAGTTTCCAATTCTTTGCCACCACAGAAAGAGCTGATAGAAATATTTTTGTACATATAGGTCCTTTTCTTTTTTTCCTTTGATTTCTTCAGGATATAGATCTAGTAGTGATATTTCTGGGTCATGTGCAGTTTTATATTAGTTCTATATTGTTCTCCAGAAAGATTGGAACAGTTCATGACTCCACCAACAGCATGTAAACATCTCTCTTTCCACATTCCCTCTAGCATTTGTTGTTTTCCTTTTCTGTCATGTTAGTCAATCTGATGTATGTGAGATGGTGTCTCAGAGGTGTTTTAATTTGCATTTCTCTAATCAATAATGATTTAGAGCAGTTGAAAAATATGACCAAAGATAGTTTGGATTTTTTCCTGAAAACTGCTTGTTTATATCCTTTGTCCATTTATAAATTGGGAAATGCCTCTTTTAAAAAAAATTGGCTCCATTTTCCAAGTATTTGAGAAATTAGGCCTTTATCAGAAGCTTCTTATAAATCTCACCCCCACCCCCAGTTTCCTGCTTGCCTTCCAATTTTGGCTGCATTAATTTTGTTTGGGCAAAACCTTTTTAACTTCATGTAATCAAAATTATCCATTTTATCTCCTACGATCCTTTCTATTTCTTGTTTGGTCATAAATTCTTCCCTTATCCACAGATCTGACAAGTATTTTTTTTCTCATGCTGCTCTAAGTTTCATAAGATATCACCCTTTATGTCTAAATAATATGCCAGTTTTGTTTCTATCTTGGTGTGAGATGTTGGTCTATGCCAGTTTCTGCCAGATGGCTTTCTAGTTTTCCCAGAAGTTTCGTCAGTGAGTCAGTGAATTTGGATCTTTGGGCTTATCAAACACTATATTACTATGATCTTTTATATCTGATCTCTTTCACTGATCAACCACTTCATTTTTATCCAGTACTAGATTGTTTTCATGATTGCCACTTTATAATGTAGTTTGAAATTTGATACTGCTAGATCACTTTCTTTCACATTTTTTTCATTGATTTCATTGATATTCTTCCAGGTGAATTTTGTTCTTTCAGATGAATTTGAAAGGGAAACCTGGGGCAGTTCATTCCTTATTTGAAGCAGCTATGAGTGTTAGGAAGTTCTTCCTATGTCAAACTGGAATGTGAGCACATTGCATATGGTGACCAGTTGAAGAAACTGAGACTGTTTAGCCTGGAGAAGATAAGGCTCAGGATGGAGATGATAGCTATCTTCCATTTTTTGAAGGGCTGTTATATGAGAGAGGGTTTAGCTTTGTTCTGCTTGGCCCCTGAGTGAAGAACTTGAACCCACAGGCAGGTATTGTAGAAGTTCTTAACAATTTGAGCCATCAGAAATTGGAATGGACTTCCTCAGGAGGTCTCTAACAGGCAGGATGGTTACTTCTTGGTAGTACAGTGGGGTTGCCTTTCGGGTATGGGTAAGACTAAGACTTTTGCTGAGCTCTCTTCCAAATCTACAAATTCTGTAGTTCTGTGAACATCTAAGGCTCCTTTCAGCTTGAAATCTTTCCATAGACTGAAAGAGTGGTAGTAAAAGCTGGAATAGTGGATCTCTTTGAAACCCTCCCCTTTTTATAATTCTTAGTTTCTGAGTATGGAGAAAAGGCTAGACTCGAATAGGTAAGTGGGGAAGGGACAGAAGAGATGGGAGAAAGAGAAAAGGGAAAGAGCAAGAAGGGGAATAACAACTCCCATTTCAATAGTGCTCTAAAGTTCATAAAACTCTTTCTTCATAATTTCCCTTATAGATTATAGTACCATAGCTATGAGAGTAGTAGTAGTAGTAGTAGTAGTAGTAGTAGTAGTAGTAGTAGTAGTAGTAGTAGTAGTAGCAGTAATAATAGTAGTAGTGGTGGTGGTGGTGGTAGTGGTAGTAGTAGTATTTATGTAGTACTATAAGATTTGCAAAACACTTTGCAAATATCTCATTTGATTGTCAACAATGTTTTCTGAGGTGGGTGCTAATAGTATCCTCATTTTATGGATGAAGGAACTGAGTCTGAGAGAAGGTATGTGACTTGTTTTGGATCCTTCATCTAGTAAGCGTCTGAGGAAGGATTCAAACTCAGGTCTTCCAGACTCCAATTCTAGAGCTGCACCAACCTTGTTGTCTGAGATCTAGAGTTGTAAAGGACATTTGGTGGTATTTAGTCCAACTTTCTAATTGTCAAATGTGGGAACTGAAATACAAAGAACTTAAGTGATTGGTCAAGGTCATACATGTATTGTTTGACAGCCAGATTTTGAACTTTTCATCTGACCCTAAATCCAGCCTTGATCCCTCTATTCCACCTTCTATTCCCATTTTGCAATGGAAAGTGGCGCCTAGAGAGGGGAAGTGTCCACCTCAGGGTCCTCGAGCTAGTGACTGTCACAGCTAGAGTAGAAAACCAGATCTTTTATTTGGGAGACCAATCTTTCCCTAGTATGACAAAGAGGAGAGGAAAAGAAGAGAAGGAGAAGAAAGAAAGAAAAGGTGAAGAGAGAGAGGAAAAAGGAAAGAAGAGAAGGAAAGGAAGAATTCCTCCAGTTGTTAGTGCTTCACCTCAACCCTGTACCAGAAGCTTCTTGTTTTTGCTCTTGTTTTTCTTGTTCTGTTCCTTCTTGTTCTTCTTCTTCTTCCTCCTCCTCTTCTCCTCCTCCTTTTTCTTTCCCTTCTTTTCCTCCTCCTCCTTCTCCTTCTTTTCTTCTCCTTCTCCTTCTTCTCCTTCTTCTTCTTCTTCTTCTTCTTCTTCTTCTTCTTCTTCTTCTCCTTCTTCTCCTTCTCCTTCTTCTCCTTCTCCTTCTCCTTCTTCTCCTTCTTCTTCTCCTCCTTCTTTTTCTTCTTCTTCTTCTTCTTCTTCTTCTTCTTCTTCTTCTTCTTCTTCTTCTTCTTCTTCTTCTTCTTCTTCTTTTTTCTTCCCCAGATTAAGAATCCCTGCAATACTATTAGCAACTTGGGGTCCTGGGATAGATCTCCTCCAGGAGGTAGCATTTGGGCTGAGTCTGCCAGAAAACCCAGGGGACCAGGAGAATAAATACAAAGTAGTTTGGGATGGAGAGCACTAGTGATAAATAAAGGCTTCACACAGAAGCCTTTTGGTTCAGAGAATTAAGTCAATGCTTGAGAAGGGAGACCATGAGTAAAGAACATGGTTAGGGAGCAGGGAGATGAAAAGATCACAAATCTAGAAGCAACCTCCAAGTCATCAAGTCTGACTTCATCATTTTACATATGAGGAAACTGAGGCCCAGAGAAACTTGCCCAGGGTTCACAGGATCAGAAACTGGATTTGAACTCAGATCTTCTCCTTTCAGCCCAGCATTCATTCTACTCTATCTCATAGAAAGAGAGAGGGGTAGGAGTAGTAGAGAGAGAGAGGATTTCCTTTGTTGTGGGAAGGCACATTTGATCCTGTTGAAACCTTTCTTGTTGGAGCAGGTCCTGAGGAAGTGGAAGGAGCAGCTGCATGAAGAACCTGCTGACTGTAGTAAGTGACTGCTCACACTTCAGGGCAGGTTCTTTTGTCAAGCTCTTTTTTCTCATAACCCAGTAGAAATATATAATGTGAAAGAGGAAGAGTACATTGCAATGAAAGATAGTATAATTCATTTATCTCCTCAACTGGGGAAATCTCCCCATAATTTATCAGTGGGAAAGGTTTAAGTGAATTTTGTAGCTCCTTTTATGTGGCCTTATGAGGCTGCTTAAATTATGATGATAAGTACTTTGGCATCATTGGCCGATAGACTAAACTGTGCTTTATCGGAAGAGTAAGTGAGACTTGGAAAAGAGAAGGAAAAATAAAGAATAAAAAGGATTGCACAGCCTGAGGTATACTGTAGCTTTCCCTCCCCCTGCTTTTTCCTGTGTGTGCTGTAGGCACACACACACACACACACACACACACACGCATGCATGAACACACACATCCCTTATGATTTATTGAAATTTTGGCTTTTTCAGGATCTGCACTTCCTCAACATACCCAGTCCCAGGTTCCCATAGCAGCTGCTGCACCTGGCCCTGGCTCTTTGGATGCTAGGGAAATGAAATCATTAGCAAGGTGGTTTGTCAAGCATCTGTATTGTCAGCAAATATGCTCAGCCGTGAGGATGCTCTGTGGTCTGAACTTGCCTCTCCCAGAGCTGTCCCTGAGTCTGAACTTCAGCAACTGGGGCTATTCATGAAAGGGGATGGGGGCAGAGGTGATGGAGATTCATGGATCCCACCCTGGAGCTTTTCCAAGGGCTGTGCTAGCTACTCATTGGTTCTGATGGAAACAAAACATTTCTGAAACCTGCTCTTGGCCTTCGAAGTAAGAAGAGCACCAGTGTTCTCCAGAAGCAGACAGTCATTGTTCTTTAGGAGTCTGCAGAGATGGTGAGGTGACGTGAGGACTAGACTCCTCTTGTAGATTTATAGACGAGATTTTAACCTCTTCTGGGGCTTGGATCCCCTCTGGCAGTCTGGGCAAGCCTATGGAACCCAGCTCAGGATAACGTACTCAAATGTCTAAAATAAAATACATGTGATTACAAAGAAAACCAATTATATTGAAACAGCTTTTTCCCTCCCTCCCTCCCTCTCTTCCTTCCTTCCTTCCTTCCTTCCTTCCTTCCTTCCTTCCTTCCTTCCTTCCTTCCTTCCTTCCTTCCTTCCTTCCTCCCTTCCTTCCTTCCTTCCTCCCTCCCTCCCTCCCTCCATCCCTTCCTTCCTTCCTCCCTTCCATAAGTCAATCTTTCTGGGCTTCGGTTTCCTCATCTGTAAAATGAGAAGGTGGGACCAGAAGACTTTGCAACTCCCAATGTAAGATTCCATAGGCTGCTGATTCTGCCCATGGTTCCCTGTGCAATTTTTGAGCAAATCACTTAAGTTTTCTGACCTTCAGTTACCTCATCCGTCCAATGATGGGGTTGGGCCAGATGATCACAGAGTTCTTTTTCAGCTTGCTTTTAGGCAACATCATCCCAAATCTGTACAGGATGAGACACCATGGGAATAGGGGCTAAAACACTCCCTTACATCTTCATTATCAGAGACTACTAGGGATTTTCCCTTTATATCTATCTTAAGTCTGTCTGTAACAACTGCTCATTGCTCTTGGCTCTCCAGTTCCAAAAAGAATGAGTCTAATCTCTTTTCCACATGACAGACTTTCAGCTCTTTGGAGAGAGATACCATGCCTCTTCCCTTGCCCCCACCTCCACTCCTAAGGCTTTTTTTCTCCAGGTTAAATAGTCCCAGTCCTTTCAACTCAACCCTAAAACGTTTTGAATCTCCTCACCGCCTAGATCACCTTTCAGTGGCATACCTTCTGGTTGCTCTGAACCTCGATTTCCTCCACCTTTAAAATGGGTGCATTTGCTCTTCTTTTCCTTGCCTGTAATGGGAAGATACATGAGGTAAGAGTCACATAGTGTTCTAAAGGAGAAGGCCAGAGTAAAGTAGTGTGGCTAAATGAGTTTATTAACATCTCAAAGAATCAGGAGAACCATTGAAAAGGGGGAACTCAAAGTATTTCATGTTGATGCACACAGCTTCCTGAACTAGGCAATTTGGTCTGGGGAATATGGGGTCAGTCCCACCAACCATCCAGGCTGCTCATCTCTCCCAAGATAGGTGTGTTGTATTCCTTAGCCAGCTTACTTCCAACTCATTGAGCTAAGTTGTTTGCCCTTCCCTGATTATGGACACAATTCTGTTTTAATTTCCACTGGTCCTATGAGAAGCTTCACATAAAATATTAACTCTAGGTAAATATTAATAAAACTGTCACTGTCACATTAATTCAGTATGGTTGATGGGGAGGGGGGTGGGTCAGGATTGGGATAATGAGTTAATGCACAAGGGTTACCCACCAGAAAACATCTAGCAAACAAGAAGGCAGTAGGAAAGGATTGTGACCAATGCAGCAGAGAAATAGAAAAAGAAAAAAAATGAGGTAATCACTGCAGAGAATCGTAGATGTTGAAAGCTGGAAGGGACCTTGGCAACCAACCAGTCCAGCCCACGCATGGAATCCTCATGATAACACACATGAGAAGTGGTCATCAAGCTTCTCTCTGCTTAAAGACCTCCACTGAGGTGAATCCCACAGCCTCTCAAGGCAGCTAATTCCAATCTTGGGCTGCTCTAATTGTGAGGAAGTTTTGATCTAAGTAATATTCATGATAATAACTACCATTTATATAGCACTTAGCACGTAGCAGACGTTGTGGTAATAATTACAGTAATTATGATCCTCACAATAACTCTGGGCTATTTTTATCCCCATTTTACAGGTGAGGAAACTGATCTTCCTGCAACTTCCATCCCTGGCTCCTGGTTCTGCCCTCTGATGCCAAATGGAATATGTCCAGTCCCTTCTTCAGCTATACTGGAAAGATAGCTTTTCTGACCTCCCTGAGTTTTCTCTTCTCCAGACTACCCATGCCCATTTTCTTCAACCACTGCACATAAGAACACTCTCAACACCTTCCGTCATCTTGGTTACCTTTCTCTTCATGCTCTCTAGCTGGTAAGCTTCCTTAAATTGTAAAAGAGAACTGGATGTAGTGATGTATTCTTACTAGGGCCTAACTAGGGACTGTCTCTTTTTATCCCTGGACACTCTGGACACAATGCAGCCCAAGATTGAATTAGATTCTTTAGCCTCCATGTCACATTGTTGATGAATATTCAGCTTGAAATCCCAAGTCTTTTTTTAGGACAATTGTCGGGCTTTGAAGAAGGAGTAGGAAGGCAACTCCCAGGTCTATGTCTCTAGCCCCAGTTACTCTCCCTGGATCTGGTCCACCATCGTTAACTTCCCAGTGGATATTTTGAACTGGATGTCCCATAAGCATCTCAACCTCAATGGATGACTCTCCACCTCCCAAATTACCCCCTTCATGAACTTCTCTATTGCTATTAGGGGCATAATCATCCTTCCAGTCACCCAGGCTCTCAACATTGTATCATCCTCTATTTCTCCTCCCTCTCACCCCTCCCTTCCAATCTGTAGTTAAATCTTGCTGGTTCTGTTTTTATGACATCTCTTGCACATATCCCCTTATCTCTACCCATGCAGCTGCCACCCTAGTTCAGGCCCCTATCACTGTTTTCCTGGATTATCGTAACAGCCCACCATTTTGTCTCTTCCCATTCTCATTCATCTTCCATTTGGATGCTTAAGTGATTTTTTCCTCTGCTCTATAAACTCCAGTGGCTCCCTATTACATCTAGAAATAAATATAAACCCTTCTGTTTGGCATTTATGGCACTTTACAACCTTCCCCTAACCTACCTTTTCAGGCTTATTATGCATTAGTCTTCTCCACAAATTCTATGGTGCATCCAAGTTGGCGTCTTGTTCTCATATACATTTCAAATCACCTCCTTTTCTTTGTAATGATGGTCTCTCACACCAGAAATGTACTTTGTTTACCTCCACCTCCAAATTTTCTGTAAGCTTAATTTCATATTCTACCTCCTCCAGGAATCCATTCTTGATACCCCTATTATATCTATATGCTTTGTTATGCCTATATTGTAGCCCCTGATAGCAGAGATGTCTAAGTCAAGGCAGAGTAGGGGGAGGGAATGGGAGGGTCTAAGTTCCCAAGCAAGAAGATTGTTCTGAAAGTAGCTCCCTATAACTAAAAAGGAAGTTTTCCCTAGTTGCAAGCCATATGTGGTAGATGGAACTTTAATACTGAGAGTTTGAAATCCATACCTTTGAAATTCGAGGACTGTAACTCCTTCACAGGAGGAGGAAAAGACAGAGTCAACATTGTACAATGGAGAGAAAAAGGATTGATTCTGTAGTTAAAGCATGTGCCTTCAAATACCACCTTGTCAACTTGAGTAAGTCACTTAATATCTGTGGGCCTCAGTTTCCTCCTCTGTAAATTGGGAAGGATCAAACTAAATGGACTCTGTGTCCTCTTCCTGCTCTATTTCTCTGGTCCTGTGATGATGCTGATGAGGAGAAGGAAGAGGAAAAAAAATGAGAAGCAGGCATTATTCACACTTCCATGCATCTATTTCAGCTTAGTGAGATCCCTTCCTTTTTCCTCCCAAGTTTTCCGCAAAACTTTGCCTCCTCAGCTGTGTTAATGAAGGAGACTCACCAAACGATATAAAACAAATAGTGCTATTTTTGACATAACAGAGCATTACAGCAGCTTTGGAGATGATCAGAGCTCAGAAGCGCTCACCAGTCATACCTGGCTCAGGGGGGTGGGGAGCAGGAGGGGAGATGCCTACGAACTGGATGTTATTGAAAGAGCAAAAGGGGTGGGGTAAAGGGCAGATAAAGGAAGCCAAGAAAGCCAGATTTATTGATGATAGCCAAAAAAATGATAAGCAGCTGGAGAGATTGGGTTTAGCTGCTAGCAATATCAGAAAATAAGATATGTTTAGGTGTCCATGACTCAGCCTTAAAGATTCATGAGATATTTTGGCAGAAGGATATTACTAGGTTTAGAAAATATGTCTATCAGTTATATTCTGTGTGTATGAAAATGGTGTGAATGATTATAGTCATTAATAGAAGGGCATAGAGAGATCTTATTTAAGGGAACCAGGATAGTTGAGAGAAGAAAGTCCTAGACAGGGAGTCAGGAGGAAGCTGGGTTTGAATTCTATGTCACTTAATGTCTATGAACCTCAATTTCCTCATCTGTAAAAGGGGAATAATAAAAAAATGACCATAGAACCTATTTTACTAGGGTTTTTGTCAAGACCCAATGAAGAGCCAATGTGGTACAGTGGAAAGTGCTGGATTTGGAATCTGAGCACCTGTGTTAAAAATTTGTCCCTGCCATTCACTTGCTATCTCTGTGACTGTAGATGAAGAGAGGAAGGAAATAAAGGAAACAGACAAGCATTTATTCAGCACCTACTATGTGCCCTTACAAACAGTTTCTCATTTAATCATCACAACAACTCTGTGAGGTAGGTGACATTCTTACTCCCATTTTATAGATGAGGAAACTGAAGCAGATAGAAGTTAAATGATTTGCCCAGGGTCACACAGGGTTACAATTATGGATAGTAAGCATCCGAGGCAGGATTTGAACTCAGGTCTTTCTGACTCCAGGTCCAGCACTCCCTCTACTGCATCACTTAATCTGTTTGGGACTCATTTTCCTCATCTGTAAAATGAGTGGGTCTGGGTGATCTGTAGAATGCCTTCCAATACTATATTTCTGAACCTACACTCTCATATAATGTATGTGATGTGCATTGTAAACCTGAAAGGGTTAGGGAAACTCCCTCCACCAATGTAAGTCAGCATCCTCTGTAACTTACAGTCTTAGAGAGTTACTTAGTGCACCCAAGAGGCACAGTGATTTTCCCAGGGCTACATAGCCTGTATGTGTCATAGGTGGGACCCAAACCCAGGTCCTCTTGGTTTTGAGACCCATTTGTAGCCACTAAGCTAGACTGTATTTTATAAATGTCAGATATAATTGTTATTAGAGACAACTTGGTATAGTGGAGAGACCAAAGATCTTAAGAGTCTGGAGACATGAATCTAAGTTCTGACTCTGAAGGTTTATAATTTGTATAGTGATAACCAAGTTACTTAATGACCCTGAGCCTGTTTCTTCACCTGCCAAATGGGGATGATAATAATTGTAGGACCCCAAGGACTAGTGGGAAAAAGAACACATTTTTATAAACTTTAAAGTGCTATATTCAAGTGAGTTATTGTCATTGTAGATAACAATGTTGGGCATTTGCAAGGTACTTTAAAGTTTGCAAAGCCCTCCCTCTGCATTATTTCACTTATTTCTTACAACATTCCAACAAAGTAGATCCTACAGGTGGTACTATCTCTATTTTACAGTTGAGCAAATGGAGGTTCACATTCAGTCAACTGACTAGCCCAGAGACACACAGCTAAATAAGTAACTGAGGTGAGAGTTTGAACTCAGATATTTCTGACTCCCAGGGTCAACACTCTAACTACTAGGCAATATTGCCTTTTCATATGACCAGCTAACTCAAAATATTTATCTTTGTCTTGTACTCCAACAGTTCCCTGCTGTCCAGATGCTCTGTGTCTCTGTATTGTGAGACACCACATCTCTTTGTCTAGGGACCAGATAAGTGTTGGTGGTGGAAATGGAGGAGGAGAAGAAGGAGGAGGAGGAAGAGCAGGAGGGCTGACATAATTCACAGAACCTGCCATCTGTTTGTGGCTGATCAAAAATGGATTGAAATTGAAGGATCCAAAGAGTGATGGAGGCAGGTGTGAACCACCCACAGCACACTTTACAAATGAGGAATCACAAAGAAGCAGCCTAACGGCTGACATCAGAGAAATGGATGGGCAAAGAGGCTAGTGAGAGTGAGGAATGATCAATGGACAGCCCATACAGTTCATTGGTATCCTTATGATGTCAGGAGAAATTGAGAAATGTTGGGTCCCCCCTTTAAGGACAAGACATGATATAATGAAAAGAGTATTGTCTCTGGAGTCAGAAAACCTGAGTTCAAATCCTGTTTCTGATACTTACTACCTGTGTGACCCTGGGCAACTGACATAGACTTAAACTTTAAGAAAATAACTTTGGCAGCTGTCTATATGATGGATTAGAAAGGGAAGACACCAGTAGGGATCCTATTTCAATTTCGGGGAAGAGGCAATGAAGGTCTGAACTTAGAACATGATTGCATGAATGGAGAGCAACGGACTCATACAAAAGGTGCTATAGAGTACAGAAGGAGGCAATGGATTGACTATGTAGCATAAAGGGGAGAGAAAAATCAAGGATGATTTCTTGCAACAACCCTTGGAGGTAGTTACTATAGGCTCCCTTTTCCAAATGAGGAAACTGAGGATCAGAGCTCAAGTAACTTGCCCTTAGTCTCCTAGCTTATATTAACTGAGATAATGAACATAAAGTGCTTTGTAAAACTTTAAAGTGCCCCACCTCTCACTAGATAGATGGCAGAATTGGAAAGCAGATAGGAGGAGAGTGCATGAGCAGCAAGGTAGCTAGCAAAAAGATGGTTATTGAATAAACAGAGTGAAAAGTCTCACCATAAGAAATGATGACTATAAAGGACCTAGAGAATCTAGAGAAACATGGGGAGACTTGTATGACCTGATGCGGAGTGAAGTGAACAAAACCAGGGAAACACCATATGAAATAATTCAAGCTTATGTATACCGAAGCATTAGATATTGCCAGGGGTACTGGGCTGAGGACGATGTGGAAGACCCTACCTCATTTCTGATGACCTCTCTGCTCAATCTGCTCATAGAGGAAGCATGGCAAAGAAATAATTGGCTTGGCTGTGAAAGAAGCAGCAAAGGATGACCTGTTTTTCTCTTAATGACAGAGAGGATTCAAGCTCTGGCTGTCACAAGGGAAGAAGGAAGCGAGACATCACATCCTCCTTGGTGGATCTCCTTATACCTTACCTGATGACCCAGAGTAATTGCCTTGTTTTTCTTCTTCCTGTTCTGGTTACAGCATCATTGAGTCTCAGAGGATGATGACGTGTTAAGGGTCATCTAGTCCAACCTCTTCCTTTTACAGAGGAAGGAAACTGAAGCCAAGAAAGTGAAACAAAGCATCAGCAGCCAGCCAGGTGATCCAGAAAAGAGCCTGGGTTTGAACTGCACCTTTCTGACCCCCAATCTTTCATGATTTCTGTCATGCTACTCTACCTCTAGATGGCCTCAGAGACTTGCAATGTCCAACCTGTACCTAAACACGGATAGATGGAACATAAATCCAGAGTTGGAAGAGAAGTCAGAGGCTGTCTGTTCCAAGCCTTGTCTTTTTACAGATAGGGACACTGAGGCCTAGAGGGATGAAATGACTTTCCCAAGGTCACACAAAGAGTGAGCTTTGGAGATGAGGTTTGACTTCTGATTCTCTGATCCCAGAGTCAGCTGCTTCTGGAAATAGTAAGTCCCATTTCTCTGTCTCTGGAGGTCTTTGAGGGGAGACCAAACAATCACATTTCAGGGATATCATACAATAGAAAGAGCACTGGTTCCAGGGTAACAGGAGTTCAATTTTTTTTAATCCGGAGGGTTTATTTACACATTAAATAATACAGAAAATACTGACCTCTAATGTCCTATAGTTAAGAACCCACCCCAACCATGAGTAGGTCACCTACTTCCAGAGAACCCCAGCGAGGGGAGGGTTAGAGGTATCTTCCAGGGTTCACATCTTGTTTCTGATATTTACTACCTGAATGATTCTGGGAACTCTACCTAATCTCTTTGGGACTCAGTTTCCCTATCTGTAAAATGAAAGGCTTGAAATAGATGGCCTCTGAAGTTTCTTCCAGATCTAGATACCTATGACAGTAGGCAGGTCATTGAACTTCTCTGGGACTCAGTTTCTTCATCGGTAAAATGAAAGTGTTGGACTACATAGATAGTTTCTGTGGTCCTTTTCAGCTCCCAATCTGGGATTCTAAGCTGTGCCTCAGTTTCCTCACCTGTAAAAATTAGAATCATAATAGCAACCACCTCGAAAGATTGTTATGAAGATTCAGTGATAAAATTACTGTATGTAAAGCAGTTTGTGAACCTTTAAGTACTATGCAAATGTGAGCTATTCTTATATCAAGGAGCAAAAAATGTGGAGATGGGAGGAAACTTACAGATCATTTATTTCAGGTTCTGAGTTTCATTTTCCTTAGCTGTAAAATGAGAATGTTTATATAAACCCATGGTTTATATGGTCCCTACAAGCTATAGATCTAGGATCTTTAGCCATTAAAAACCTCTCTGTGCCTCAGTTTTCTCATCTGTAAAATGAGAGGGCTAGACTACTTAGCCTTCCAACTCTAGGTCTAGAAATAGACCTTTAGCCATTTGACCTCTCTGTGCCCCAATTTCCTTATCTATAAAATGAGGAGTTGAACTCTAAAATTCTTTCTATCTGTGTTTATGATCTAATGATACTATGAACCTTCTCGTTTGACAAATGAAACCCAGAGAGGCGATCTCACTTCCCTATGGTCCCACAGTTAGGAAGTAGTAGAGTTGAATTTGAATCCTGGCCCTCTGACCCCAAACCCAGAACTCTTCGTAAGAGTTTGACTTTTATCTGTCTCTAGTAGAAGATGTAGGTTTTATGGCTTGGTGATTTCTAACCAACCCCCTTCTTTCCTTCTCACCATTTCCAAGCAGCAAAAGCTGTTAACAGTCATGTGGAGAGAAGAAAAAAAACACACCAGTTGACCCCAAGGCCAAGGTCCTGTGGGTTGGGCTTTATTGTTCTCTCAGCCTGAAGACTAGGAGAGCTTCCTCGAGTTCCTTTTCACACAAAAACCAGGAGAGTGAAATGATTTAAAAGGAAGAAAAAAGCCAGAACAAAACCCCAGCTCAGCTTTCTCTTCCTTTCTCTCCTGCCTATTTATAGCAGCATCCTTTGCCATGGAAGAATCTACTGCTGCTCCTGGTGGCTCAGATCCAGACACACAGATGTGCCTGAAAATAGGGAAGCGGGACCAGAAGCCCCTACCCTGTGTGGTCAGCACATGGAGCAAGTTTCTACCCATGTCTTTAGTCCCGATAATAGCAATGTTATTATCGGAACCATAACCAGTACTTGATGAATGAGACTTTGTCCCAGGGTGCTGGGATACATCCCAGTACTTCCTCATTCTTCCTTCCTGGTGCTCTAATCACTCACGCTACTACCCTGCTAACGCTATTTCTCTCTCCAAGGTCCTGTTGCCATGGCGCTGCTCTAGAGGGACTGCCATAATACCCTGAATCCCTGATGGGAGGAAATTTGAATCAGCTCCTCTCCAACTGCAAAGGCACCTGCGGATGGGCCTTTAGAGTCATGCATGAACACAAACTCCACTCAAAAATTTTTGCTCCAAGTTAAAAAAAAATCATTCTGCTTCTATAGGGCTGTTTCATGCCTCCTCATGACCTGGAGGTGACTCAAGGCTTTCAAAAACGATGGTAGTGGAGGATGACGTCTGGCTAGTCTTGCCAGTCTGAGAAGGGTTGACAAAGGGCTGAATGTCCATCATTTGAGGTCCATCCCAGGGAGTTTGGGAGAGATAAAATGGATTCATAGAGTTGGAGCTGGGAGGGGTTTTAATGGTTAGTGGGAGGTTTGCAAAGCACTTTACTTATGTTAACTCATTTAATCATCAGCCCTGGGAGGTAAGGTGCTATTATTATCTCTTTTACAGATGAGGAAATTGAGGCTGAGAGAGGTTAAATGGCTTGTCCAGAGTCACATAGCTGTTTGAGGCAGGATTTGAATTCAGACTCTCTTAACTCCAAGCTCCATACTTGATTTATTCTTACCTCCTTAAAAATAGAGAATGTCATAGCTGAGACACAGACTTAGAACAGAGAATGTCAAGGCTGGGACGGCCCTTACAGATCATCTACTTCAATAGCCTCATTTGACAGAATAATGTGACCCAGAAAGCAAAGTGACTTCCTTAAAGTCACCCTCCATTGGTGGCAGAGCTCAGAGCAGAGAACAGGCCTTTTGACTTCCATGGGAAGATCATTTCTTGAAGCCACAGTCACTCTGGAAGCCTATTTGTTGAGCTAGAGAGTGGTGATGATCCATGTCTTTGGGAAAGCCATCAGCATGGATGAATTCATGGATCTGGGACATGTCCTTACCATCCATAATGACAACAAAGAATAAATTTACCTCTTTTACAGATCATAACCCTTCTTTGTGTCTGAGTCAATTGTTTTTGGGGTAATAGGTTTGGAGCTGGCAAGGAACTCACAGCCAGTCACTAAGAGCAGCCCCTTTATTTTATGGTTTAAATGACACCCTCAAGGTCACCCAACTCAAAATGGCAGAAGTGGGATTTGAACACAGGCTCCCTAAGACCCTCCACTTGGCCCCTCTTCCAAGCTGTTATCACCAAGGAATTTCGTCATTTGATAACTGATGATGAGAATGGACATGTTTCCCCTTGCTGTTCAGATGTTTCAGTTGTGTCTGACTCTTCATGACCTTGGTGTTTTCTTGGCAAAGATCCTGGAGTGGTTTTGCCCTTTTCTTCTCCAGCTCATTTTACAGATGAGGAAACTGAGGCAAACAGGGAAAAGTGACTTGCCCAGGGTCACACAGCTAGTAAGGCCAAATTGGACCTCAGGTCTTCCTGACTCCAGGCCAGCACTCTATCCATCGTGCCACCTAGCTGCACGGCATTAATAATTTTAAAATTCATTTTTCTTTTCACTTCAAAGTGTTCTTCCTCCCACCATCCTCACCATTAAGAAAGCAAAAAACAAAAAAAAAAAACCTCATTACCAATATGTATAGTCAAGGAAAAACAGATTTCATAGAAATAATAATTTAATGATAATGAAATGCCCACATAGTGGACATTTGATCTTGACATAATTTGATCTTGACATTAGCCCTTTAAGGCCAGCTGGGTAGGTGCTCTTAACACATTATAGAAAAGCAGAAACCAAGGTCTGTCCACCACTCAAGGTCACAGGGTTTGCTTAGAGGGTCTTGGAAATCCCTTCCCTCTCTGTGACTCTGATTTGTTGTGCTTGAGCAGAATGGGGTCTACTGGGTCAAAGTAGATTTAAGTGTGACATTATGTCAAGAAAAACCTCTTTCCATCCAGGGCCTCCAAAAGTGGTATAAGTTGCTTTGGGGAGTAAGGGATTTGTGTACTAAATGTTTTCAGGAAGAGGCCAGGTGGTCATTTACTGGGCATGTTGCAGAGGGGAATTCTCGTTCAGGTATGAGAGGGACTGGTTGGCCTCTGATGTCAATCAGTGAATCAACTAACCAGTGTTTATTAGGCACCTGTTATGGGCTAGTGCACATGTGAGAAGCAAAGTGGAGAAAGACCTGGCTTTCAAGCAGGAATTCCCCATTCTGTCTGTATGACTGGGCAGAGTAACCAACTCTCAGTGCCCAGGTAACTCCCAAAGACCAAGAGATACAAAGTGTCATTGGGAATCCCCTTGACCGATGAAATCACCGGCAAGCTAATAGTATTCATCCAGCATGTTGCAAGGCATTCTACATGTGTTAACTTGTTTGATCCACACAAACAAAGGTACCTTTTTTATCCCATTTTACAGAGGCAGAGAGAAGTTAAATTACTTACACAGGGTCACTTAGCTAATAAAGGTCTGAGGCAGGTTTTGAACTTAGATCTCACCTGAAGATATGAAGTTTAAAAAATGATATAATGCCTGCCTTTTCAATGACAACTTTCTATTGGAGAAAAATAATAGGTACACAGACAAGTGTACAAAGTAATTATGGGCATGTACATGGCACAGTGGACCGAATGCTGGGTCTGGAGGGCTGGGCCAGGAAGTTCAATCCAGCCTCAGACACGTACAAGCTGTGTAACCTTGGACAAGTCACCTCACCTCTGTCTGCCTTGGTTTCCTCATCTGTAAGATGGGGTGGTGGATAGAGCACTGGGCTTGGATTCAGGAAGTCAGATACCAGTCACTCAACAAGCAGTGTTTAGTGCAGTACCTGGCACATAGTAGGCACTTCATAAATGTTCCTTGATTAATTGATGGAGTTGAAGCACCTGCGATCTCCTCTGGCTGAATATACAAAGACATCGTAAGGGAAAGCAATCCCTACCCCCAAGATGACCATCTAGTGGAGGAGATAAGATGTCCTTATACAAATACATGCATAATATACACAAAATGAACAGTTTGGGGGAGGGGTGAAGAAAGACTTCCTGTAGAAGGTGTCCCTAGACCTGAGTCTTCTTTTTTTTTTTATTTTTTATTATTATTTTTTAATGTTTAACAATCACTGCCATACAATTGAGATTTTATCCCCCCCACACCTACCCCCCACTACCCCCCTCCCTCCCCACGACTGCATACAATTCTGTATAGGTTCTACATATACTTTCCTATTGAGTATATTTTCACTATAGTCATGCTATGTAGTCAGACTAAAATAAATGAAAGAAATCGTATAATAAATCAGAACATGATACACAAACACATACACATACACAAACATGATCTGCTACATTTTGTGAATGACTTCCATATTTCTTTCTCTGAGTGTGGAAGGCATTTTGCCTTGAGACCCACCTTTGGGATTTTTTTTTTTAAGAAGTTCTTGAGTTATTACGAAATTCCAAGTCTACTAGAAAAAACTCTCGCACACTGTGGTCGTTGCTGTGCACAAAGTTCTCCTGGTTCTGCTCCTTTCACTCAGCATCATAGACCTGAGTCTTGAAGAAACTTGGGGATTCTGATGGGTGGAGGTGAAAAGACAGTGTATTTCAGACATGAAAGGTCACCAGTGCAAAAGATTGGACAGTGTGTGTGTGTGTGTGTGTGTGTGTGTGTGCGCGTGTACACAGGAGGGGAAGTAGTGAATTGCTAATGAATGAGAAAAGGATTTATTAAGTGCTTACTGGGTACCAGGCACTCTGCTAAGTGCTCAGGATACAAATAGGGGAAGCCAGAAGTCTTGGGACTCAAGGGGCCAGATGGCCCAGAGAGCAGAGTAGTGGTTTTAAGACTGTGGTGGGCAGCAAGGTGCCTGGGGCGGTTTGTGAAATAATAAGTTAGTTCATTAACTTGTCATTTCTAGAGGTAATGGTATTGTCAACCAAAGTGAGAAGTAGAAAGAGGAGCTCAGACAGAACAGAAAATTGCTGAGTTGCCAAGGAGAGAAGGGGAGTCCTGAACAGCAAGGAGGCCAGTACTTCTAGGCTGCAGTGATGTGTAAGAAGACTGGGGAGGTAAGAAGGGGCCAAATTGGGAAGGGACCTAAATGATAAATTATATTTAAGACTTGAGTTCAAATGTGGCTTCGGATCAGCTGTGTGATCCTGGGCAAGTCATTTAACTTGCTTGCCTCAGTTTCCTCATCTGTAAAATGTGTATGTGTATGTATGTGTGTATGTGTTTGCATATGTGCAGGAGGGGGGTACTGAATAATTAATAATATTAATAATAATAATTATTGAACCTACCTGCTAGGGTTGTTGCAAAGATCAAATGAGATAATTGTATAGCACTTGACACAGCGTGACTGGAAGTGCTATTTAATGTTACCTAATATAATTGTTGTTATCATCATTACCGTGGAGGTAACAGAGAGCCCCTAGAGTTTATTGAGCAAGAGGATGACATGGGGAGACCTGTAATTTATGAAAATCTCTTCGGTAGCTGTGTGGAGGATGAGTTGGGCTGGGATGAGGCTGGTGGCAGGGAGGCCAGTTAGGAGGTTAAGGTAGCAGTTCAAGCCAAAAGCGATTAGCTCCTGGGCTGTGGCTGAGTAAGCGATGAGGTATATCAGAGAGATGAGAAAGTAGAAATGACAAGATTTTCAGGGCGAGGGATAATGAGCTCAGTTTTGTACATATTGTGTTTGAAAGGTCTAAGAGACACTCAGTTTGAAATGGCCAGCTGGCAGTTGGTGATGCGAGGCAGTAGCTCAGGAAAGAGTATCACCGAATATTGATATATTACTTCAAGGCAAAGAGTTTTACATGTAGGATGCTATTTGATTCTCGTAAGTCTGTGAGGAAGGTGCCGTTATTATTCTTATTTTACAGATGAGTAAATTAAGGCTGAGAGAGACTGTATACAAAGCACTTTGGAAACCTTAAAGTGCTGTATAAATACTGGCTGATTCTTTTTGTTAATATCCTTCTCTGTGGATTTGCATTCTACTTTTGACTCATATTATACTTAACCTCTCTGAGCCTCAGATTTCTCCACTGAAAATGGGGATAATAATGATATCGAGTGATAGGATATGATTTGAACCTTTCCAAGCACTTTATATAGAATAGCGAGCACCTACATCATCCATAGGGTTTTCACGAGGCTCCCATACATTACTTTTTATTTACTTATCGATGTGTATGTTATTTCCCTTCAGTGAAGTGTGAACTTGAGGGCAGGTATGTTTTTCTTTTATTTGGGACTTTGTAGGGTCAGTCTTTGGATAGCTTTGCTGGATAAATATTCTCCATGTCTAGCTTTGTCCCAGTTCCACCATGCTCCTTTCTCTGACCATTCCCCTGCCAAGGATCCTGGCTCCAGCCTCTGCCTCCTGCCTTGAGTCTCTTATTGAGGAGTCCTCATAATTAGCTCAGGCTTAGACCCACCATGCTGCCCTCTTGACTATCTTCATTTCATTTCCCTTACCTGAATCCCTTCCCAGCTCTAGCTCTGGGAATAGCACTCAAAGCCACAGCTGTATTCTGGGAAAGAATGAAGTCAATCAATTGACCTAGGGCTCCCTTCACCATCCCTGTGACATCCTAGACCAAAACATCTCACCATGGCCACCACTCTCATATGCATTGTCTTTCCCTGTTAAAATGCACACTTTTAAACAATCATTTATTTATTTTAAGTTTTCAACATTCACTTTTATGAGATATTGAGTTCTAAGTTTCCCCCTCCTTCCCCTTCCGCCTCCCCAAGACAGCATGCAATCTTATATAGGATATGCATATACAATCATATTAAATATATTAGTCATGTTGTGAAAGAAGAATCAGAACAAAAGGGAAAAACCGCAAGAAAGAAAAAACAACAAAGGAAGAAAATAATCTGCTTTGACCTGCATTCAGACTCCATTATTCTTTCTCTGGATGTGGATAGCATAAAATGTAAGCTTCCTGAGATAAGGACTGCCTTATTTTTGCTATGTAAGTCATCAGGGCTTAGCATAGTGTCTGGTATCATAGAGGTACTCGATAAGTAATTAATTCTTTTTCATTCATTCATTCATTCATTCATCTATCCATTCCATGACTAGCACATAATACTTAACGAATGTGCATTGAATGAATAATAATGTGTGTAAAATGCTTTGCAAACCTCAAAGTACTCTATAAACATTAGTGATTGCAGGGGTAATTCTCAGAACAGAGAGCCCTCCAGCTGTTCTAAGGATACTTCATCTTTCTATAAGGCAGGACAGCAGATGTTGGGGATGCAGAGGAATTGTGAAAGGAGGAGAGCAGAGAAGATGATCAATCCATCTGAACTACCCCATTATGAATGGTAGTGGGTGGGAAAAACCCAGAGCACCACCATTCACCTCCTCTCTTCCCTTCCCCCTTCTGTTTCCCCTCCTCCCAATTAAGTAGACACAGGACACATTTCTAATAAGGGGCTGTGTTTGAGAGCTTCCTAATGATTTCATTTTCAGTATGTCATGAGTTATGAGGCAGGCTGGGAGCAGATCCGTTCGGAGATGAGCAAGTAAAGCTAATTAGGCTCTTCTATCCTTTCTCCTCTGTCTCCCACCCCACCATGCCCTCCACCCGAATGCTTTTCACTGCTTGTCTTGGTTAATTTGCGGATCTTGCACCAGACTGTGTCCTCTTACAGGTTTATTAAAAAAAAAGTCTTATCTGCTTGAGCTGATAATGCCAAGAATAATTAGCAAATGTCAAAGTTTGCAGCCTCCAGAGGCTACTGCCCTGGGGTTGGTTTACCTTCTCCCAAGAGAGTGTTGGAGCTGGGGGAAGGGATGAAGTAGAATGCTCTTCATGAGATAGAATGCTCCACCACTTCCCTCATTGACCCTTCCCTAGAGATAGACAGTCTGAGGAACACTGGTCACCTGGGTGCCTCTGACTCTGTGCTGCCTAGTTGACCTTGATCTTAGAGGGCTGGTATGTCAGAGAGGATTGGATTTTCTGGGACCGAGGCTTTATTTCACAGATCATAAAAGAATTAGAAAGAGCTAGCTGGTGTACTGGATGGAATGAACAACTTGGAGTCTTAAAGACTGCCTCAGATATTTACAAGCTCTGTGACCCTTGGGCAAGTCACTTACTGTCTCTCTGTCTGTGGACCCCAGTTTACTTATCTGTAAAATGAATTAGGATGTTTCATCTACCTGTAGGGCAGTGCCTTTATGGTCCCTTCAAGATCTAAGTCTATGATCTATGGTCCTGTGTTAATGGGACTCAAGGTTTATTTAAGCTGTACCGTACCAAGAATCTCCATGTCTATAGCATCCCTGACAAATAGGCATCTAGACTCTTCTTGAAAGCCTCCAGTGAAGGGAAATCAACTGACTCCTTGAAACACCCCATTCCACACTAAGGTAGCTCTAATTATTAGGAATTTGCCTTCATTAGGCCATAGGTTTAGAGCTTCAGAGGTCATCTAGTCCAGATGAGGAAACTGAGGAACATAGAGGCAATGTGATGTACTTGAAATCATACGGGGAGTAAGTTATCAGTGGAACGATTTAAACCCAACTCACTGGACATAGGGTCAGGAGGACCTGAGTTCAAATTTGATCTAGACATATACTAGCTAGGTGACTCTGAGCAAGTCACTTAACACTGTTTGCCTTGATTTCCACATCTGTAAAAGGAGCTGGAGGAGAAAATAGCAAATCACTCCAATATCTCTGCCAAGAAAACCCCAAATGGGCTCATGAAGAGTCAGGCATAACTGAACAACAACAAACCTGTGAATCCAGAGGAATGTGTTTCTAGTATACCCCACTCCCTGCCTCCTTTTGTTGAGCTTAAGAATCCTCTTGGCAATTCCCAACTGTTGTCCTTGGCCTAAGAGACAACTGGAGTTTGTCTCAAGGTATGCTCTGGTGTTCTGGCAGCAGAAAAGGGCTCTGCTGGAGGTGCAGATGAAAAAAGAGGTCTATAAATCCCCAGAAATTGTCACTGTCATATTTGTCCCTCCCCTACCCAGGTGTCTAAAAGAGGGCACTTGTCCTTGTTCCTACTAGGTTAAATATTATTCCAACTTTTACAAATGGGAACACTCAGGTCAAGTGGTATCAAAAGACTTGCTCCAGGTTATGTGCTTATGTAGGGATCTAATGTGCAAGACAGAATTAGAACACAGGTATCCTAACTCACTGTTCATATTGTCACCTGATATTGTCTCCCTTAGGTCTAATGGTGGGTACCAGTCAGGACTACCTGCTTCATCGTTCATATTACCTCTTTCTACATTGTTCAACCCCCACACTCCCATCCTGGATTTCTAACATAGAGATTGTCATACTGGTCTTTGATGGTTTGGATGGAGTTCTTAAAATCCAGGGACTCAGGCATGATATATGCACGCCATAGTCAGAGGCTCAAATTAGTTAATGCACCAAGTAATTTATCATGAATAACTGTCATGAGTTCTAGCTATGGGTGTCAGTCCTAGGAGGATCGTCCTCTTGCATTCTTAGATGAGCCATATATCTGCTTGTCAGGGTTCGATGACCTCTGACTGCAAGGCACAAGGATGTCTAAGAGAAAGGAGATGAGCTCAGTGGGTGTTTAAAGATCTTATGGCACAGTTTCATCACTGTCTAAACTACTTGCCACCCTACTGGGTCTTAAGACTTTCATCAGCATACAGTAAACCCCACAAGCATTTATCAAAGACCTGCTTATACAATGGGCACTTTGCTAAGTGCTAGGGATACAAAGAAAGGCAAAAGACAGTCCCTGTCCTTAAGGAATTCACAGTTTAATGGGGAGACAATATTCAAACAACTATGGACAAACAAGACACACACACACATATATATGTATATACATAAATATACACACATATATAATTATATGTATAATTTCATAATGTGTAACAATATATAATCATAACCTATAATCACATAATTGTATATATATAATCAGGCATATTATATATTACACACATACACACACACACACACACACACACACACACATATATATAAAATTAAAAGCAATCTCAGAGGGAAAGCACAGAGTTTAAGGAGCTCTGTCTATAGGATACGGTGTTTTACCTGATAGATTACAATCTCCTTGAGGTCAAGGAGTATATCACTTTGGACTTATATTCATTGTTCATCACAGTTCCTGGCTCATAGTATAAGTGCTTAATAATTGCTTATCGATTCATTGATGGGTTGTATTGCCTAGCTCAGTGTTAAGGGATTTGAGAAAACCTACACCCCAATTTTAGTTTTAGACCTAGTAATAATAACAGGCACAAATATAATTACCACCATTTTTAGAGTATGCTCAGGGCTGCAAAACACTTTACCTGTTATCTCGTTTGAAACTCATAGCAGTCCTGTGCAGTAAATGTTAATATTGTCTTCATTTTTCATACGAGGAAACTGAGGCACAGAAAAGTTGAGTGAATCATACAGTGATAACTTGGGGCAGCTAGGTGGTAAAGTGGATAGAAGACTGGGCCTGGTTTCATGAAGACCTGAGGTTAAATCCAGCCTCAGACACTTATTAGCTGTATGACTATGAGCGAGTTTCACCCTGTTTGCCTCAGTTTCCTCATCTATAAAATGAGCTGATGAAGGAAATGGCAAATCACTCCAGGATCTTTGCCAAGAAAACCCCTAATGGGGCCACAAAGAGCCAGACATGAATCAAACTGCTGAACGGCAGCATGGTGGTAGTATTTGTCAGTGATGTTAGAGCAAGCAGGCAACATTTGAACTCAGGTCATCAGTTGTGTCATCAGATATCTATCTATCATCTATCTATCTATCTTCTATCTATTTTCTATCTATCTATCTATCTATCTATCTGTCTATCTATCTATCTATCTATCTGTCTGTCTGTCAGTCTGTGTCTGTCTGTCTGTCTATCATCTATATGAACATTTATGTATATATAACATATAGCTATATATATGTACATCAGATATATGCGAGTGTATACATATATATCAGGTATACGTATGTGAATACATACGTATATCAGATACATGTTTGAGTATATACTAATAGCTAATAAAAGGTAGTATTTATATAGTCCCTATCATGTGCCAGGTACTATGCTAAGCATTTTATAAATCTTATCTCATTTGATCCTCACAATATCACTGGGAGGTAGGTGCTAGTATTATTATCCCCATTTTATAGATGAGAAAATTGAGGCAAACAGAGGTTAAGTGACTTGCCCAAGGTCACACAGATTGTAAGTGATGAAAGTAGGGAGTGTGGTCTTGACTCCAAGGTGAACACTCTGCTCTTTACTGCCACAGGATCTGAGAGTCGCAGGCCACCCTGTGCTGTGGCACCACGTTTTCTCCCATCTGCCAATATAAGCCCCATGTCACAGTCTCAGAGGACCATAAAGGGCAACACATACAGAGCCCTTGAGATGGTATAAATACTTCCAGTGGGCAGAGAGATTTACAGCATTATAAATGTCAGGAGTGAGCCCAGTGTGTATTAATAGCCTTATTAGTTACATTGCTATAAAATACAGATACTCGAGTTGTTGAACAGACACATCTCTGCTCAGCAGCATTAATTCAATGAATCGGGGCCCCTTGACATAAATGTTCAAGTCCACTGAACCCGATTAGGAAATTCCTCTTGATGCATCAAGGATCTAAAAAGGACTGACCACGCTCTAGCCCGATGAATTTTCTAATTCAAATACTGCAAACTGTCCCTACTTCTTTTTCCTTTTTCACAGCAATCTGGAAGATATATTTCCCGTTGGGCTGGAAAGAACCCATGTCTCCTCTTCCCAACCTCTCATCTCCTATAAAAAGGGGCAGGAGCTTAATGAGGATCCCAACGAGAGAGTAAATCAGGGACCAGGCCTTGTCAGGCACTACTCCAGTGCTCTTGAAAGGTCTGAGTTCAAGGCAGTGAGTTGAAAGCCAGGAGCTAGATGTCATGACACAATGGGCAGGGATCTGAATTTGGAGTCAGATGATAAGTTTCAAATCCTAGCCCTATCTCCTTACAACAAGTATGACTTTGTAGTAATGTCACCTCTCTGGGCCTCAGTTTCCCTATGACAGGGGTAGATTAAATGGCCTCTGAGGTCCTCTCCAGCTGTATTTCTAAGGCCCTATGATTCTATTACAGAGCATAGACAAGGATATTTGCCCTGCAATTTCCCCAAGACCTCTGGCAAAAACTAACCTATTCTCCACACAGATCTCCTAATCTTGAAATTTCAGCTCTGGTCTCCAGCTTTCTGATTTTACTTCACCCCTTAGACATTAGCATTCCTGAGAAACTTGTTCCTGGCATGACCTGGCCTTTCGCAGAAGCACAGTGTTTTAGAGCTAGAAAGAATTAGGGTAGAAAAAAGGAAAAAAAATCCCATAGAATAATAATGCCAACCTGTTGATTTTCTAGATGAAGAAACGGAGGGCCAGAGAGGACTTGATCGAAGACATGGTGGTAAGATGGCTTGCTTAGAGTTACATGGGCAATGCCCTCATATTCTCAGTCTCATATTCTCTGTATAAATAAAATAAATAAATATAAATAGATGGAATGCAGTTAAATACAAGTTAATCTGCGAGGGAGCGCACGAGAAGTTGGGGGTAAGGGTGGGAAATCAGAACGGCTCCCTGTAGAAGACTGTGCCTGAATTATAGCTTGAAGGAAAAGAGGTCTGACATGGAGATAAGCAGGGAATACATTCCAGTCCGTCAGTCAATAAACATTTATTCAATCTACTATGAGACAGGAACTGTACTAAGCACTGAGGTTGCAAAGGAAGGCCAAGAACACTCCCTGCCCTCAAGGAGCTCACAGCTCAGTGGAGGGGGCAATGTGCCAACAATGACGAACAGACAATACACATACAAGCTAAATTAAAGATGACCAGTAGAAGGGATGCACCAGTATGAAGGGGGATTGGGAAAGGTTTCTTCAAGCTAGGAATTAAAGGGAGCCAGGAGGACTAGGAGATAGAGATGATGAGGTAGAGCATTCCAGGCTTGGGGATGGCCAATGAAAATGCCTGGGGTTGGGAGATGGAGTGATAGGAATCTCAAGAAGGCCAGTATCATGTGTGTGTGCATGTGTGCATGTGTATGTATACATGTGTGTGTATGTGCATGTGGGAGGGGTTGGGAAAGGAGAGATTGAGAAATAAGGTGGAAGAAAACAAGAAAGTTAGAAGGACTTTGAAGGTCAAACAGAGGATTTTAGATTTGAGTTAGAGATTATAGGGAGCCAGGCATGGCGCTGGTCAGTACAAAGGCATAGTGATAGGAAGCAAAATATTATGTATGAGTAACAGAGAGAAGACCAGGTTAGCTGGATAACAAAATGAAGGAGGGGAAGGTAACATCTAACAAAGTCTTTTTCCTAATGCGTCAAGCTCATTTTTGTTGTTGAGTCATTTTCAGTCATATAGACTCTTCATGATGCCATTTGAGGTTTTCTTGGCAGAGATACTGGAGTGGTTTACCAAGTCCTTTTCCAATTCATTTTACAGATGAGGAAACTGAGGCAAACAGCCTTAAATGACTTGCCCAGAGTTGCACAGCTAGTAAGTGTTCAAGGCTCAATTTGAATTCAAGATGATGAGTCTTCCTGATTCCAGACCTGGCATTCTAACCACTGTACCACCTAGCTGCCCTCCATACTTATTGCATTATAGATTCATAGCCAGTAGGCACCTCAGAGTTCTTAGTCCAGTTCCTTTATTTTTCTTTTAAGGAAACTGAGGCCCACAGAGGTTAAATAACTTGTACAAAGTCACACAGATAACAAGGGGCTGAATTTGGGCAAATTCAGAACTCTTTCCCCAAACAGCAGTAGTCATCTCTTGGATGTTTCATTGTTGGTGTGGAGCTCAACACACCCCAAACTGAACATATTTCCCTTCTTGCCAAACTGGCTGCCTTTCCAGATTCTCCCTTTCCAGAGATATCACTGTTCTCCCAGCCATCCAGGCTAGAAACTGCCAAGTCCTTTCTGACTCCTTCCTTTCTTTCACTTTGTATATTTAATTATTCACCAAGTCTTGTCTCTCTGCTTCATAACAGCTCTCAGATATGTCCCTTTCCATTCTCTTTGCTACCATTCTAGCCCAGACCCTCATCACCTCCTGTCTGGATGATTGCAATAGCCTGCTAATTAATTAGTCTCCTCACCTCCAGTCTTTTCAATTATCAACCTACCCTGCATACTACTGTCATGAGATTAGGGTGAGGCACAAGCCCTGTAACTTCCCTGATGAAGGGAACTCTTAGTTGGGGAAACTTCAAGTTGGCAACATTTCTACAATTTATGGTTTTATAGAGTTTCCTAAGGCACAGAGAATGGAGAGATATAACTAATATGTGTCAGTCAGGACTTGAACCCAGGTCTTCCTGGTTATAAAGGCTATTCTCTATCCGCTGTATCATACTGGACAGCTAGATGGTGCTGCAACAGATAGAGTGATGGGCCTGAAGTCAGGAATACATATCTTCATGAGTTTAAATCTGGCCTCAGACACATACTAACTGTGTGACTCCAGGCACGTCATTTACCCCTGGTTGCCTCAGTTTCCTCATCCGTAAAATGAACTGGGGAACTCCAGTATCTTTGCCAAGAAAACTCTGAATGGGGTCACAAAAAGTCAGATATAACTGAAATGACTGAACTACAGTATCACTACCTACTGTCTCGTAATACTTACTTAATCTTCCTAAACAGCTCTCATCCTACCGTTTACTCAAAAGCCTACAATGACTTCATGGTAACTAAGAGTTAAGAAACACCTGAATTTAAATCTTGAATCCAACGTTTATTTGCTGTGTGACTCTGGGCAATCAATCAGCAAGCATTTGTTAAGGATCTTCTCCATGTCAGGCATTGTACTAGATCCTGGGACACAAGAACAAGGTATAAAACAACACTTAATCTCAAGGAATTTACATTGTGGTCTAATGTATGGACATATATGTCACAAATATAAGGTTAATAAATATTAACATAAGTGGATAGATGAATGGATAGAAAGACAGGTAGAGAGACTAGATAGATAGATAGGTGAATGGATGGGTATAGATAGATATAGATACAGAGTAATAGTTAAGGTAGATGAATAGATGGAAGAATGGATGGATGGATGGATGAATAAATAGATAAATAGGTAGACACAAAGTCATCAAATGGAACATCATTTATGAGGAAAGATCCTGGCAGTTGGGAAGTATCAAGAAAGACTTCACGTACAAATGGTACTTGCAGAAAAAGAAGACTTCCCCCAGGTGGAAGTTAGGAGGAAGACCATTTTAGTTATGAGGAACAGCCAGTGAAAAGAATATGAAGATGGGAGATGGAGTGTCATGAATGAGGAACAGAGAGAAAAACATTTCACTTAGATCATAGAGTAGGAGAGGGTTAGTGATGTCCAGGGAGGTTAGAAAGATAGTTTTGGGCCAAGTTGTAAAGGGCTAAAAAAACAGGGAAGTTTATATTGCAATCTAGAGGCATCAGGAAGCCACTGGAGTTGGTTGAGTAGGAGAATCATAAGATCACATCTGTACTTAAGGAAAATTACTTTGGCAGCACTGTGGGTGGATTGGAGCGATGAGAGACTTCAGTTTGGAGACAGTTAGGAAGCTTTCCAATATTGTAAGGGAAAGGTGATTGGGACCTGAACCAAGGGAGTGGATTGTGAGAGCACAAAAAGTGATGAATTAGAGATGCTGTAAAGGTTTAGCAATAAACCTTTATATAAAACAATAGATAAATGATGACAGGATATGAACAGTTTTCAAAAGAAAGATCACAAACTATTAATAATCACATGAAATAATGATCCAAACCATTAATAAGAAAAGTGAAAATCAAAACAGTCTTGAGGCTTTAATTCATACCCAGCAAACTGATAAAGATGACCAAAGATGGGAATGAGTGAAGACTGTGGGAAGACAGGCATACTAGTACATGGATGGAGTTAGAAGCAACTCTAACACTAGCAGTCTCATAGTTGAGGTTCAATGTTGGGACAAAATGAGTCACTCAAAAGTCATGAACAGATATCAAAAGGGAATTTACTTTGCCACAGGGGTGGGGAACCTGGGGCCCTGAGGCTACATGTAACCCTCTAGGTCCTCATGTACTGTCCTTGGACTGAATCCAAACTTCATAGAACAAATCTCCTTAATAAAAGGATGTGTTCTATAAAACTTGCACTCAGTCAAAAGGCTGTACCCAAGGACCCAGAAGGTCACAGGTTCCTCATGTGGAGAATATGTAGCAAGGATACAGTGACACTTACCTTTTCTAGACAACTCCCCTTCTATCCCTATAGAGAGATGTCTGGTCGTTAGGGAAAGATATAGTAACTCCACTGGATATGACTGAATACTGAACCACAACAACAAAGGTGTTTTTCAGAAATCCCCCATATCAGAGAAGCCTTGACCTCACCTGGCTGGAAATTTTTATGTCCTTAGGTGAACAGGGAGTTGCATCAGGGAAGCAAATCAGATCTTGGAGACAGCTTTGCCTCCTTTTAGAGAAAATGAATCCTTTTTGAAGGAGGAAAGGAAGAGGCATTAGCCTAACCATCAGTCTTGTGGGGAAACACCAATGAGTCATCAAAGGAAGTTGAGATGCGATCAGATAGGTAAGCCTAGGAGACACTGATGTTGCTAAACCTTATAGAGGAAGGAGTATCTAGAGGGAAAGGTTGGTCAACAATATGAAATGAAGCAGAGAGGTTGAAAAGGATTAGCACTGACAAAAGACCATCATACTCGGCAGTTAAGAGATCATTGCTAACTTTGGGCAAAATCCTTAATAACTGTCTCAGCTCCCTATCTGTAGGATGGAGGTATAATGCTAACTCTATTTATCCCCATGTAGGATGATTATATGGGAGGCAGACTATGAACCTAAAGCTTTTTATGATTACACTTATCATCACATAATTGGAGCTCTAAGGGGCCTCAGGAGTACAGTACAACGTCTCCTCTCATTTTACAGGCAAGGAAACTGAGGCTCATATACTTAAGTGACTTTCCTGGGGTCACACAGGCACTAAATGCCTAAATTAGGATTTAAAATCTGTACTCTCTAATTTCAGAGCAAATGCTCTTTACATTGTCCCACACTATCTCCTTAACGATAATGACGATGATGTTGAAGTCAAGTCCTAGGTTTGAATCCCACCTCTGACATTTATTAACAAGAGATTCTTCTGAACCTCAGCTACCTCATCTGTAAAAGGGAGGTTGTGTTGTTATTGCTGTTCAATCGTCTCCAACTCTGTGACCCTATTTAGGGTTTTCTTGAATTGATTTGCCATTTCCTTCTCCAGCTCATTTTATGGGTGAGGAAACTGAAGCGAACAGAGGTTAGTTGACTCTGTGACTTGACCAGAGTCACGGAGCAAGTTAAGTGTCTGATGGTCAGATTTGAACTCAGAAAGATGTATCTCCCCAACTCCAGGCCCAGTGATATATCCACCATGCCAACTAGCTGCTCAATACTTGAGTTACCTAACTTATTTTGAGGAAAGGATTTTTTCCAATCCCTCCGTGAACCCTGATGATGATAGGTATCTACTGCCTCTCCGCATCTGAGTATAAGCAGTTTATCCTTGCTTAGTCCTTTATCATTATTTATCCATGTTTACTTTTTTATGTTTCTCTTCATTTCTGTGTTTGAACTTCAGAGTTTCTCTGCAGTTCTGGTCTTTTTCATCAGGAATTTTTGGAAGTCCTCTATTTTTATTAAAGGTCCATTCCCCCCACCCTTGGTAACATTACACTTAGTTTTGCTAGGTAAGTTATTCATGGCTGTAAGCTGGCATCCTTTGCTATCTGGAATATCACATTCCAGGTTCTCTGTTCCTTTATAGAGGCAGTTGCTAAAGCATATGTGATCTTGACCGTGACTCCTCAGTACTTGCATTTTCTTTTCTTTCTGACTACTTATAGTACAGTATTATTTTCTTTGATCTGAAAGCGCTGGTTTTGTGCTGTGATTTCTTGGAGTTTTTGTTTGGGGGTTTCTTTCAGGAAGTGATCAGTTGATTCTATTTCCACTTTTCCCTCTGGTTCTAAAAGATCTAGGTAGTTTTTCTTTAAGATTTCTTTTTTTTTTATTATTAAATTTATTTATTTAACTTTTAACATTCATTTTCACAAAATTTTGGGTTACAAATTTTCTCCCCTTTTATCCCCTCCCCCCCCAAACACCAAGCATTCTAATTGCCCTTATGACCAATCTGCTCTCTCTTCTATCATCCCTCTCTGCCCTTGTCTCCATCTTCTCTTTTGTCCTGTAGGGGCAGATAGCTTTCTATACCCCTTTACCTGTTTTTCTTATTTCCTAGTGGCAAGAACATTACTCGACAGTTGATCCTAACACTTTGAGTTCCAACTTCTCTTCCTCCCTCCCTCCCCACCCCTTCCCTTTGGAAGGCAAGCAATTCAATATAGGCCATATCTGTGTAGTTTTGCAAATGACTTCCATAATAGTTGTGTTGTATAGGACTAACTATATTTCCCTCCATCCTATCCTGTCCCCCATTACTTCTATTCTCTTTTGATCCTATCCCTCCCCATGAGAGTCGACCTCGAATTGCACTCTCCTCCTCATGCCCTCCCTTCTATCATCCCCTCCACCCTGCTTGTCCCCTTATCCCCCACTTTCCTGTATTGTGAGATAGGTTTTCCTACCAAAATGAGTGTGCATTTTATCCTTTCCTTTAGTGGAATGTGATGAGAGTAGACTTCATGTTTTTCTCTCACCTCCCCTCTTTATTCCTCCACTAATGAGTCCTTTGATTGCCTCTTTTATGAGAGATAATTTGCCCCATTCAATTTCTCCCTTTCTCTTCCCAATATATTTCTCTCTCACTGCTTGATTTCATTTTATTTTAAAGATATGATCCCATCCTATTCAATTCACTCTGTGCACTCTGTCTCTATGTATGTGAGCGTGTGTGCATGTGTAATCCCACCCAGTACCCAGATACTGAAATGTTTCAAGAGTTACAAATATTGTCTTTCCATGTAGGAATGTAAACAGTTCAGCTTTAGCAAGTCCCTTATGACTTCACTTTGCTGTTCACCTTTTCATGGTTCTCTTCATTCTTGTGTTTGAAAGTCAAATTTTCTTTTCAGCTCTGGTCTTTTCATCAAGAATACTTGAAAATCCTCTATTTCATTGAAAGACCATTTATTCCCCTGAAGTATTATAGTCAGTTTTGCTGGGTAGGTGATTCTTGGTTTTAGTCCTAGTTCCTTTGACTTCTGGAATATACTGTTCCATGCCCTTCGATCCCTTAATGTAGAGGCTGCTAGATCTTGTGTTATCCTGATTGTATTTCCACAATACTTGAATTGTTTCTTTCTAGCTGCCTGCAGTATTTTCTCCTTGACCTGGGAACTCTGGAATTTGGCCACAATGTTCCTAGGAGTTTCTCTTTTTGGATCTCTTTCAGGCGGTGTTCTGTGGATTCCTTGAATATTTATTTTGCCCTCTGGTTCTAGAATCTCAGGGCAGTTTTCCTTGATAATTTCATGAAAGATGATGTCTAGGCTCTTCTTTTGATCATGGCTTTCAGGTAGTCCCATAATTTTTAAATTGTCTCTCCTGGATCTATTTTCCAGGTCTGTTGTTTTTCCAATGAGATATTTCACATTATCTTCCATTTTTCCATTCTTCTCTCTTTGTTCTGTGATTTCTTGGTTTTGCATAAAGTCATTAGCCTCCATCTGTGCCATTCTAGTTTTGAAAGAACTATTTTCTTCAGTGAGCTTTTGAATCTCCTTTTCCATTTGGCTAATTCTGCTTTTGAAAGCATTCTTCTCCTCATTGGCTTTTTGAACCTCTTTTGCCAATTGAGTTAGGCTAGTTTTCAAGGTGTTAATTTCTTCAACATTTTTTTGGGTGTCCCTTAGCAGGGATCTGCTGTTCATGCTTTGACTTCATGTCTCTCATTTCTCTTCCCAGCTTTTCCTCCACCTCTCTAACTTGATTTTCAAAATTCTTTTTGAGCTCTTCCATGGCCTGAGCCCATTGGGTGGGCTGGGACACAGAAGCCTTGATTTCTGTGTCTTTGCCTGATGGTAAGCATTGTTCTTCCTCATCAGAAAGGAAGGGAGGAAATGCCTGTTCGCCAAGAAAGTAACCTTCTATAGTCTTATTTCTTTTCCCTTTTCTGGGCATTTTCCCAGCCAGTGACTTGACCTCTGAATATTTTCCTCACACCCACCTCACCTCCTGATCCTCCCAGCCCGTGTTTGTGGTCTGAGATTCAAATGCTGCTTCCAGCCTCAGGGCTTTTGGCGGGGGCAGGGCTGCTATTCAGTATGAGATTATGTTCTGGTGCTGAGGTCGGGGCAGGGCCACCTCTCAGGCTCAGTTCCCTCAGGGGGTTTATGCACAGACCTTCCGCAATGGATTCAGGCTCCCGCCTGCTTGGGGAGCCCCTGTCTGCAGCCGCCTCTCAGCTTCTACCTCCCGGGGGGGCCTGAATTATGGGGGCACCCCACTCCCCTCTCGACCCGCCAAAGGGACTCTCTCACCCACCCCTGTCACCTGTGGGTGGAGGGACTTGTGCGGCCGCTGGAGATCCCGTCCCTGAAGCCTGCTCGGATCTGTTTCTCTCGGTGCCGCAGCCGTGGCCGCAGCAGGTCTGGGCTGGGCTTTGTGTCTGCAGCGCGACGGACCTTTTGCGAGAGGTTTGCAGGTCCCTCTGTGGGTGGAGGGACCCGCGTGGCCGCTGGAGATCCTGTCTGTGAAGCCTGCTCGGATCTTTTCCTCTCGGTGCCGCGGCCGCGGCAGGGCTGCACTCAGCTCCCAGTCCCGGCGCCCAGTCCGCAGTGCGAAGGACCCCCCCGCGAGAGGTTTGCAGGTCTCTCTGGAACAGAAATCTCCCTCGCTCCAATGTTCCGGGGCCTCTGGGTGCGGAATTCGCCGTGAGTTACTTCCCTGTAGCCATTCTATGGGTTGTGGGTTCAGAGCTATGTGTATGTGCGTCTTTCTACTCCGCCATCTTGGCTCCGCCCCCTCTTTAAGATTTCTTGACAAATGATGTCTGGGATCATATTTTAGTCTTGGCATTCAGATAGTCCAGTTATTCTTAAACTTATATTTTTCTTTGATCTGTTTTCCAGATCAATTGCTATGAGATACTGTACATATATTTTCATTTTTTCCAGCCTTTTGGCTTTAATATTTCCTGCTTTCTTGTGGAGATATTGGCTTCCATTTGGTGCATTTTAATTTTCAGAGAGTTTGTTACTTGGACAAGGTTTTGTACTGCTTGTACCAAACTGTTATTTTCCTTTCCAATTCTTTCTTCCACAGCTCTCATTTCTTTTCCATCCTTTTCATCAAGGGCTTTCATTCCATTTATAAAAAGTTTTTTTAACTCTAAAAATACTCAGTCTCTTTCTTCATCTCTTCTAGGAATTCTAGTTGAGTTTGTGCCCAAGCTGTGTTTTTCTCTGACGCTTTCCTTGTAGATGTTTTGAAGTCATTGTATTCTTCTTTGTTTGCATCTCAAGCATTCCTACCACTATATTAGCATTTTGTGTTCTTGCTTTGACTACTCTTCCAGGTTACTTCATGACTTCTGACTTGATATTAGGTCTGGGTTCTGTGGTACTTCTAAAAAGAAGGTCTGGGTTGCTCATATTGCCTTCTTGGCAGATATTGAGGGTTATGTTATTCCAGGATCTCAGTGACAGGTTGGAAACCTGCAAGTTGCCAGTGCTCCCAAAGTGGTCTAATCTAAGTCAAAGTGTGAGTTCTTTCTTGTTTGTCTAAGCTATGCAAATTCCTGACATAGGTTCGGATCTGTATTGTTAATGTATTTTGTATAATGGGAAGTTCTTTCCCACCCATTAATAGGCTCATGGGATGTACTTGAGTTACATGGAAACCTGAGTCACATGAGTCTGTGGTGGTCTGTGGCTTGCCGAATGGGTGGAGCAGAAAAGGTGGAGTAGAACTGAGAGGAAGTTGGACAAAACAGTTAGAGCTGAGAGAGAGATAGGAAGCAGGCAGTGAACTGTAAGCATTCATTTGTGGGAAGGCCCTAGCAGGGGGAAGGCTTGGGGATGGTAGTGTACCTTGCATTGTTATTGTGTATAGATTTCTTTGTTGTTATGTTGGATTCAGCTTTCTGGTGTTGGGATTTGGCTTTCTGGTGTTTAAATAAATGTTTTGGTTCTGTCTTCCATGTAGACCTGGGAACATGACTCTGGTTCCAAGGGAAAAGGAGACACATGTGGTCACATAGGTCTATTAATGGACAGGGAAGATCTTACATACCATTAAACCTACAGTAGTAGGAGGGACAGTTTAGAAACACTAGCCTCTAGCTTGGGACATCATCATCATCATCATCATCATCAATCATCATCATCATGAAGGTGCTGTGAATATTGTGTTGGTGCTACAGGGTCTGAGCAAGAGTGAATACTGCTGAAGTCAGTCCTTATCAGCCAGTTGGAAATCTTCACTGGTTCAGAGTGGCAGAATTTCAGCCTCCCCTTTGGTCTGAAATTCTTGTCCAGATAATTCTTTGGAAGACTAGTTTAAGCATTGGTGATAAGACCCTCTTTGTGCCTGAAGACTGAGCCTCATTGTTGCTGCTACTACCACTGACTTCTGAATCTCCTCCTTTTTCTGAACACTATACCCAACATACCTACCTGGAAATACCACTGTATTCTCTCCTGGATCTGTAACCTGAGATAGAGTAGTGGCCAACAAAACTGTCAGTTGGCAACTATTTCTTATGAATCTTGGTATGCTTTATATGAGTCTGAGACCTTCTCTTACCCTGGGTACTGGAGCATTCCAATTGTGGCTCACTGCTGACCCAATCCCATCCCTACTATCCACAGAACTCCCTGTCTATCTTCCCATGCAAACCTGCATTGGACAAAAGACTCACTGTGACTTTAAAAAAAATTCTATTCAGGATTACGTCTGGTGCATTATCTAGCTTTGTCAGAAGTAGTTCATAGAGTGAAACTCCGAGCATTGCTTCTTAACACTCTGTCATTTTGATTTTACTCCCTCTGTGAACATGTTTTAACTCTGTCCTTTTCCAACTCCCTGCAGAATGTAAGCCCCTTAAGGTCAGTGGTTGTTTCAATTGTCTCTTTGTAACCTCAGTGCTACATTGTACCTGGCAGTTGACATTTGATTAATGTTTGTTGATTGATTGATTAAATATTCACCAGGGTCCTTAGGTCTCTAACAAATGTATATTCACCAAGTGTAAACTTGTCACTGGCCCTGTGGCACAGTCATCTGTTCTAGCTCTTAGAGCTTCTTATGTTATAGCATCTTATGATATTTCTCGGAGTATTCAATTTGGGGTTTCTTTCAGGAGGTGACTAATGGATTCTTTTTATTTCTACTTTGGCCTCTTCTTCTAAGAGAAATGGGCAGTTTTCCTTTAAGTTTTCTGGAAATATGATATCTAGGTCCTTGCTTTGGTCATTGCTTTGGTTATAGAAGACTTTCCCCAGGGACATATAACAGAGGACAATGAACACAAATACACAAGAAATTCTAGTCAGGTTAATGCACTACCAAGAGTGGCACTGCTTTGCCATATGAAGGTCTCACTTGGTTTTTTGGTTATCTTACTCTCCCTTGTGACAAAATAGTTCTGTAGTGTATTAGCAACCACACTAGTGCACAGAGTGGGCTGCTAGCACAGGTTCTTTGATCTGCTTTTCTAAAGGAAAGACATCTTCAAAGGGGTCAACAATCTTACTTTAATTAAACAATGCAGACAGATAAGTAGAAAGAAGTGAGTGTCCAAGAAAGAATTCAATAGACAAGGCTTCAACTGTCTAAACAGAATAATAGATATCTAATCACCAGACCAGGGAGGATCTGAGTTCAGAAAGTTAGGGGAGCTCCTTGAGAAGGCTACCCAGAATCTCATCTGGCCAAATCACAAAGAAATACTCTTCCCATGAGTGAACCCCAAAACAAAATACCAACCTTTCAGTATATATAGTTTTCAAACAAAGAAAAAATTGAAAACCTATGTGCCTCAGCACTTAATGGGATCCATGTGGCCCAGAGTCTAATTGGCTTCATGTCAGGGCTCTAGATGTGTCACAGCTGTGAACTGAGCCAAAGTTCAAAGCAGCAAAACATCTGTGATTGAAATATCTGTGTACCTTTAGACCTGGGAACTTGGTTCCTGTTCTAAGGGAAAAGGAGGCAAATGTGGTCCCACGTAGGACTATTAATAGATGGGGAAGAATTTATATCCCATTAACACTACATGTAATAGGAGAGCCAGTTTAGAAACACTTGCTGCAGCCTGGGACATCAACATCATCATCACCACCATCATCATCATCATCACAAAGATAGATAGCATTTATATAATGTCTACTATGTTCCAGTCATTGTGCCTCTTTACAAATTTTATTTCATTTGATCCTTACAATAACACTAGGAGGTAGGTATTATTATCACAGTTTTATAGATGAGGAAACAGAGACAAATAGAAGTTGAGTGATTTGCTAAGGGTCCATTAGTTATTAAATGTCTAAGTCTGGATTTGAATTCAACTCTTTCTGACTTTAGCCTCTATCAATTGCACCACCTAGCTTCCTCTAAAAACATACCATAAACATATAACATCAGTCTTTATAGGCTGGCTATATGCAGTCTCAGCACTTTACATGGTGCCTAGAATGTAGTAGATACTTAATAATTGATTATTGCCAGAGAAGGAAGAATAACATAAGCACATAAGAGAACTGGTGCCCTTCTCAAGGTTATGGGCAACAGGCTGCTGCCTTCCTGCTTTGCGGATTAATGACTTCTCTTTCCAGGCAGTAACATCCAATATTTGTACATTCTGAAATTAAGGAAGTTTCTTAGAGTTTGGTGTAGTTATGTTCATTCTTCTTTATCCTCTCTTTCATGGGTTTACATTTTGTCTCTCTCCACAACTAGACTATAAGATCCCTGAGGGCAAGTGTTGTACCTCCAACATCTTTGTAGCCACCTGAGTTTTCAGATCAGTGCTTTGCAGAAGGCTGGGTATGTCGTTAATGGCAGAATAAGGAGTCAAGTCTGGGTTCTCCACATTTCATACCAGGGTTCTTTCCATTGTTGAATATGTCCAACTGCTGCCTTGGTCATCCTGCTTTGCCTCTGCTAATCCCTTTCTTTTTCTTTTCTTTTCTTGTTCCTTTGGCACCAGAGATGGTGGCTTTTGACATTGTCTGTTCTGCAACTCTGCAAACTTTTCATCACCCATCTGCTGAGTGTGTGGGGGGAAAGGCACTAGGATAATTGAAAATAAATGATGCATCATATGAGATGAATCTGAGAGCACCATTGATGCAGGGCTGTGGCTTGCTCCTCACTTATTTATTTTTCATTGGTTCACAGCTTCAGCTGGAAGGATGTCTGCTCAGACATGGGACAAAGGAATGAGAGGACAGATCAAAGCAGTCAGAAAAATCAACCAAGACCCAAGCTTTTCACAGATCTATACATGAGATTTTACAGGCTAAGTCCAACCTCCTCATTTTATAGTTGAGGAAACTGAGGCATAGTCAATCAGTCAGTGAACAAGCATCTATTAAGCTCTATGTATCAATCAATCAGCTAACATTTATTAAGCACTTATGAGCACTGTGTGCTAAATCCTGAGGATAAAAAAAAGGGGGCAAAACTAGTCCTTGTCCTCAAGGATATTACATTCTAATGAGGGAGACAATATGTAAATAAACAGCATATAAATATATATATACACACATACACATAATATATACATGCATGCATATACATAATGTATACATATATGTATACACACATATATATATATATACATGCATACATACATATATATATGAGATGAACAGTCATCTCAAAGAGGAAGGTATCAGTAGCTATAAGTGTGGCTTGGGAAAGACTTGCTGCAGAAGATGATATTTAAGCTGTCTTAAATGAGGTCAGTGAAGCTGGGAGACAGAGGTCAGGAAGAAGAGCATTCCAGGCATGGGCGATAGCCAGTGAAAAGTCTTGGAGAAAGGGGATAGAGGTCATGTGTGAGAAACAAGGAAGTCAGTGTAGCTGGAATGTCAAGTGAGAGGAGAGGAGTCAACCATAAGAAGACTGGAAATACACAGAGACCAAATTGTGAAGGTTATTAAATGCCAAACAGGGGAGTTTTTATTCAATGCTGAAGGTAATAGGGAGCCACTGGAGTTTATAGAGTAGGGAGAAGACACTATCAGACATGCACTTTCGGAAGATCACTTTGGCAGCTCAGTGGAGGAGAGAATGGAGTGGGGAGGGATTTGAAACAGACAGACCAAGCAGATGGCTGTTGCAGTAGTCCAGGTGAGAGGTGATGGGAGCTATGGGAGTGGAGAGGAGACAACTACGAGAGACACTATGAAGGTAATGGAATGATAAAAGATTACGATAGAGACAATTTGGAATTCATGAACATGGAAATACAACACTTGTGGAGAATAGTAAGATCAAGGGTATGACCATCTCAGTGAGTAGTTGAGATCGTGGCACTTGAATACATTGGAGGACTGAGAAGTTAGGGTATTGTAGGGAATCGTAATGTCTATGTCAAAATTCCTTCATCTGAAAGCAGGAATTGGGCTGGAGAGAACGACTGCAAACCAGGCACTAAACTCATGGAGGAAAGGAGAATGTCCTGGGGGTAGTTAGATAATGGCCATCAGGTGGCAGATTGGGTAATACATATGGCTACTTCTCGGACTTAATCTCTCCCTTTCCAAATATTGCCACCTCTCCCCTTGATTTCTTTTGCATTCTTATCTTATTCTAGCTTGCATTATGATTATCTGTGTAGACAACCCATCTCCAGAGCCCCTAGGAGATTTTAGTGCCCTTGGGGCCAGACTGTATCTTTCAAAACAATTCTCTCTCCCTTCCCTCTCTCACTTTTTCCCTCATCTGGAGCCTTAAACATAGTAAAAGCTTAAACTTTGTTTATTGAATTGAATTGACAAGCAAGACAGTGGGATATATCCCTAATTGTTAGCTATGTGATGTAGCGGTAAAGGGCTGAGTCTGGAGTCAAAGGACTAGGGTTCATATTCAGGCCATGTGTGACACTTAGGCAAATCAGTTTGATTCTTTGGGTCTCAGTTTCTTTAGATGTAAAATGAGGGGTTAGGAGGCAATGATCTCTAAGATCTTTCCTGGCTGTGTATCTTTAGATAAGTTACTTCATCTCTCTTTTTAACCTGGTCCCTTCCTTCTTACTGTCCTCTACATGTTCTGTCATTCCGCAATACTGTTTTCTTTGCTGTTGCTTACACAAGACACTCCACCTCCTGATCCCTGGCATTTTTTCTGGCTGTCCCCTATGTCTGGAATATTCTTCCTTCTCATCTGCACTTCCTGCCTTTCCTGGCTTCCTCCCACCTTCTGCAAGAGGCTTTTCCCCAATATACCTTAATCTCAGTGATTTCACACTGAGATGATCTTCAATTAATCCTCACAAGAAATTAGGTGATACACTAGTGGATAGAAACCCAGACCTGGAAACAGGAAGACTCATCTTTCTGAGTTCAAATCTGGCCTCAGACACTCCCTAGCTAGGCAACCTTGGGCAAGTCACTTCACCCTGTTTGCCTCTGTTTCTTCATCTGTAAAATGAGTTGGAGAAGGAACAATATCTTTGCCAAGAAGACCCAAATGGGGTCACAAAGAGTTAGGCTTGACTGAAACAACTCAACAACAAATCCTGAATACTTTGCTTGTATATGGTTATTTGCATATAGTCTCCCCTCCCAACCCTTCCATCAGACTGTGAGTTCCTCTAGGGCAAGGACTCTCTTTGGTCTTGTATGTTTAGCACAGTGCCTGGAACATAGTAAGCTCTTTATAATTACTTCTTGACCTGACTTGATTTAGACCTTAATTTCCTAAATTGTAAAGTGAGAGAATCCCTAATGTTCTTACTTGGTTCTATTTCTATATGTCCTCATGAACTTGTGTGATCTTGTCCAAGGCACTTAACCTTTTGGGGCCTCAGTTTCCTCAGTAGCAAAATTAGGGCATTGGACTAAGTGTCTTAGAAGTTCCATTTTGACTATAAATGTCTTTACATATGAATTGAGCTCATCTTTTGTCCCATATTTACAGCTGGTATTTGTATTACACTTTAAAACATAAAATATTTTACCTATATTATCTTATTTGAGCCTCATAATACCCCTTTGAGGTAGGCGCTACAGGCATTTTCCCCACTTTATAGAGGAGGAAGGTGAGACTCTGAAAGGTTGAATAATTTGCCCAAGGTAAGTAACCAGGATTGAAGGGAAACCCTGGTGTCTTTGTAAAAGCTAGTTGATATTAATAGGTTAAGTGATATTTTGGGACACTAATTGCTGGTGATTGATAATGAGAATATGCCAGAATCAAGGTTCAAGCCAATAGTATTAGTAGGAGCCCAACTTGCTAATGTGAGAGCGGATTGGGAGAATAAATCCAGGATCTTGCTGAACAAAGTTATGTAAGTGTTAAATCCATTAGATTATAAATTTCTTGAGGGCAGGAGCTATCTTTTACTTCTTTTAGTATCCCTAGTGCTTAGCACAGTGCCTGGTACATAATAAGAACTTAATAAATGTTTACTGACTGACAAAATCTTCTGTTATTTGATTCAGTTGTGTCTGACTCTTCATGATCGTATTTGTGATTTTCTTGGCAGAGATACTGGAGAGGTTTTCCATTTCCTTCTCCAGCTCATTAAAATGAGATGAGAAAACTGAGGCAAATTGGGTCAAGGGGTTTGCCCAGGGTCACTCAACTAGTAAGTGTGTGAGGCTGAATTTGAACTCAATATTGGTCTACCTGACTCCAGATCCAACCCTCTCTGCACTGTGGTGCCACCTATCAGCCCTTGATTAAATCTACCAGCAGATTATAAGTTTCTCAAGGACAAAAGCTGTTTTCTTTTTCTTTTGTATCCCAAACTCCTAGCACATAGTAGGCACTTGATGAATTGGTGTGAAATGGTTACTAAGTGGCAGAGACTAAATTTGAACTGAGGTCCTTCGAGTTCAAGTGTATTGACCTGTCCATTATGTCAAACTCATCTTCTCTACCTCTTCCTTACCTCTCTTGTTTCCTGCTGGTGAAAAATGGATGCCAAGGAGAAGTTTGGCAATTCTGACTTGGTTCACATGATTGAGGGGTGATAGATCTAATTCCCAATCACCCGCTGGCTGTATCAAACCATAGGATCACAGATCTAGACCCCAAACTTTAGAGATCATTTAGTCCAACCCCCTCATTTTATAGCTGAGACAGCTGAGACCAAGGGACATTGAATGACTATCCAAGATTACACAGGTTACAAAGCCCCAGAGGTAGGTTTTGAAATCAGGTCATCCAACCCCAGAGCCATTGTACTTTTCTCACCAACTTTCAGAAATGCCAGCATTCAGGGTCATAAATCTGTCCTCTGCAGAGCCCATCCACATATTGTTGGGAAGGTGGTGAACCAAAAAGGAAAAGGAAACCATATGGGGGGTAGGTCAGGGTAATTTGGGACAGGTCCACAGGGAGCTGAAGGTGGTGGTATTTGAGCAGCCTCCAGGTCTTTGGCATTTTAGGAGACATCACCATTGCCTCTGAATCAAATGAGATTTTTAATGGTGTCTCAAGGCAAAAAAGTAATCTTTATTTCAGTGCCTGGGGAACTAGACCTCCCTTGAGCTGATCCAGGAACATACTCTAATGAGTCCCTAAGGAGGAGCAGATAGGGCCATCCTGTCGATGGAACTGAATTGTTCTGGAAGCCAATGACTCCATAGTCTCTGAAAGGTGGACCTTCCTCTGCTCCATGGGAGATAGAAGGAGAGAAAGTCAAAGAAACCTTGGTCTGGAATACTGGTCTTGGTTACTTCAATTCAAGTCAATTCTATTTGCTCAAATTCAGTTCAATTCAGATTTATTAACTGACTCTGGGGCTGGTTTTTTGTGTTTTGGTGATCATAAAACACAAAAAGAGAAAGGAAAGGTAAAGGAAATGGGATATATTAGGAAAGAAAAGGGAAGGAAGGACAGGAAACTTATTAAATTTATTACGTGTTTAGTATATGCCAGGGTCTATGCTAAGCTCTATAGACACTAAAGCAAAAAAAAGAAAAAGAAATCGTTCTTTCAAAGAGCTTCCTTTCTACTAAGAGAATAAAATATATTCGCAGATAAGTGAATACAAGAAAGGTACATGTTAACATGGGTAGTCTAGAGACTGGGACACTTCCCATGGAGTTAAGCCTGTGCCCTGGCTGCTCCTTACTTTACGTCCCTTGTTAAAGGACAGATATGACCAGAAGTTCCAGATGGACCTCTATGATTTCTATGAGCTCCCCCTAACATACAAAAGGAATCTCCAGTAATTTGGGTGGGGGGATTAACAACTGGGAGAATCAAGGAAGATCTTTGGAAAGAGGTGGCCCTTGAACTGATTCGGTAGTGCTGAGAAGTGGCCATTAGGTTGGGGAGTATCCTGGCATGGGGCACAGCCTGTGCACAGGGATAGAGGTGGGAGATGTGCATGAGGCACAGTGAGTAGGTGATGACATGGAAGGTATGAAGAAAAATGATATCTCTTCCATCGATCAGATTCTTTGATCCTGTGATTCTGAGCTGGAGCCTGTGACCATATCCTCATTTGCAGGCTTACCTTGCTGGTTTCTGTAAGGATGAATTAATCTTTCCCAAGGATGCTGAGAACATTACCTTTTATCCTTTGTCAGGTTACATGCTGGTGGGAAATTGTTATGTTCTGGCTAAATTGCATTGATAAAGTGAATCTTGTGCTTTTGATTGCTAAACATTTCAAGGAGTCCTGTTAAAGCTTTGAATTGAACTCTCTAGGGTACATGGACTTTGTACCTGGTTGATGCTCTGGATAGAGACTGCCTAATTCAGTTATCTAATAACCCTTAACTCAATCCATAGAATTTTGAGCTGGAAAGGACCTGAAGACCATCTTACAAAGAGAGGAAAATGAGGTCTGGAAGTGTTTGAGTGACTTTTCCAAGGTCACACAGACAAGGGATTATAACACAGGCCTCCTGATTCTAAATCTGGTGCTCTCTCTACCATACCCAACTGACTTCTCAGGATCATGGAACCATGAATCCAGAGCTTCAAGGGACCTTGGAAGTCAATACAATCCCCTTATTTTACCGATGGGGAAACTGAGGCTGAGTGGCTGAGGGACTTGCCCAGGGTCATATAAGCAACAAGCTGGGTTTGAACCCAGGTCCTAAATTGGGGAATTTGATATTGGACAGTGAGCATATTAAGCAAATTACCAATCATTCATTCATCAAGCATTTGTTAAATATTTATTGTGGTACAAATGCAGAAATGAAAATGAAGTAGTTAGTTCTCTGACTCAAGGAGTTTACATTCTTTTAAAGGGGTCCATTTTCACAGGGTGTAGATGAAATAAATAGAAAGTGATTTATGGCAAGGGAGGGGTGGGAGGATAGATTGACAACTTACTAGCCATATGGCCCTGGGCAAGTCATTTAATCTCCTTGTGCCTTAGTTTCCTCATCTGTAAAATGGGGATACTAATCATAGCTACTTCCCAGGGTTGTTGTGAGGATCAAAGGACATAATATTTGTAAAACACTTTGAAACCTTGGAGCACTATATACATACTAGCTATTATTATTGACTAGAGGAATCAGGAAAATTGGCTTGAAGGATCTGAGCTAAGCCTTGGCGGAATCAATAAAAGCCTGAATTTGTATAGTGCTTTAAGGTTTGCAAAATGTTTACAAATATCTCACTTAATCCTGGGAGGCAGATGCTATTATAATCCCCATTTTCAGATGAGGAAACTGAGGCAAACAGAGGCTAATTGACTTATCCAAGGTGACAGAGCCAGTAAGTGACTGAGGCTAGGTTTTCCTGACTCCAGGTCTCATGTTTTATCCACTGCACCATTCCTAAAAGAGGTAGAGGTGAGGAAGGACAGTACTTCAAGAATGAAGACAGCCTACGAAAATTCAGAAGGCAGGAGAATTTCCCATACAAGGAACTGAAAGTCGGTTACTTTCACTGGAATGTAAAGTGTATCAGGGAGAGTCATATGAAGTTAGCCCGGAGAGAGAGGCTGGAGCCAAACTATGAAAGGCTTTGCATGCCAAAGGATTTTGTTTGTGATTCTGGCTTTACACTCCTTTCTAGGCTTCCAGAACTGTCCTGCAGCCAAGCCCACCTGTCTTGGCTGGAAAAGTCTCAGCTGGAAACCAACTCTAGCCTCTTTGTGATGATTCTTGACAAGAATGGTGAATCAAGGCTAAGATAAGTCACCTCCTTCTCAACCTCCTTTGTTGCATCTTCATCCAGATAATGGGTGTCCCCCAAGGTTCTGTCTTGGTCCATCTTCTGTTTTTTCTATCCTCTCTCACTTGGTGATCTCATCAGTTCTTATGGGTCCAATGAAGATCTCTAAGCAGATGATTTCCAGATTCATCTATCTAGTCCTAACCTCTCTCCTGAATGTCAGTCTTGCCTCACCAACTACCTGTTGGACATTTGGTATTGGACATAGCATAGTCATCTCCACCCAATATGTCCAAAATAGGACTCATTATCTTTCTTTCCTAACCGTCCCCTGTTCTGGACTCCCTTATTACAATAGACAAAACCCCCATCCTCCTAATCATGCTGGTCCCCAATGTCAATTTCATCCTTCAGTCCTCTCTCACCCATGCCACATACCCAAGCAGCTGCCAAATCGTGTGATTTCTTTCTCCTCCGTATCTCTTGAATATCTTACCTTCTCACCACTCACACAGCTACCACCCTAGTTCAGACCCTCATCACTTCTCACCTGGATTATTGTAATAACCTCTTGTTTTCCCTGCTTCAAGTCTTTCTCTACTCCAATCCATGCTCCACTCAGCCAAACTGATTTTTCTAAAGTTCAAGTCTGACAATACCAACTCCCCTCCCCCTACCTACAAACCCCCTGTTACCTCCAAGATTTAACGTGAGATCCTTCATCAAAGCCCTTTGTAGCATCTGCCTACCTGAGCAAAAGTGCTCAAACTCCAAATTAGCTTAGGCAGGTGAGGAAAGTTAATGACAGAAGTAAAAAGGTTTTCTCATTATATCGGCAGAAAAGGGGGGATCAAAGAAGGCACAGGGCCTTTCTTGAGGTGGATGAGATGGTGATCATTGACAACAAAGCGAAGGAAGAGATACTTAAGTCTTATGTTGTTTCTATTTTTCTGACAGGGAGAAAAGTCGTCTTTACATTGGAAATGACAGAACAAAAATGACTGATAGGGAGTTGATGCGCAAGATAAGAAAGGAGAGAATAAGAGGGCACCCAGCTGCCTATGATGAATTCAGACTTCCTGTCCCTGAGATGTTCCCTTCTCAGTTTCTGAAAGAAGTGACAGATGTTGTATCTGAGCTCCCACTGGGGATGTTTAAAGGAGCATGGAGAAGGGGAGAGGAACTGCAAGGTTGGAGAATGGCCAGTTCCCAGTCTTCAAAAATGGGAAGAGAACAGGTTAACTTCCATACCTGAAGAAATGTTAGGTTAGATTGTAGCAGACATCCAGAAAAAGGAAGTAATGATTACAAGGGGACCAAATGTCTCCATCCAAATCAGGCCATGCCAGACTTACCTGACTTTCATTTTGGACAGGATTACTAAACTGGTAGGCGAGGGGAATGCCATTGACACTCTGCCTTGATTTTAAGAAAGTTTTTGATAAAGTGTCTCCTACTGGTGTTATGCAGAGTATGAAAACATGTAGATGTTAATGTAGCCAGATGAACTCAGGCTGGTTGGATGGTTGGACTCGAAAAGCGATTGTATGGCAGGTTTCCAGGGGAGTGCCCCAGGAATCTCTGGATGCTATGCTCTTTGACATTTCTGTCAATGGCTTGGATAAAGGTATAAATAGTATTGTCATCAATTTCACACACTAAACTGAGAGGGATCACTGATGCAGTGGATGACAGAGGCTGGATCCAAAGGGATATTTACAGGCTAGATCATTGGGCTGAATCTAATAATGTGAAGTTCAATACAGACAAATGTAAAGTCTTACACTTAGATAAAAAAATCAACTCTACAAATCTAGGGTGGTGTAGGAAAGGGAGAGACATCAGTTGTTCTCAAAAAAAGATCTGGATGAAGGGATCTTAGTGAACTGAGGGCTCAATAGAGCTCGGCAGTGTAGTGTGATGGGGCAGTCAACTAAGTTAAAGGGATCTTGGGCTGCAGTAAGGACAGTTATCACTTCTAGAGATTGAGAGGTGAGATTCCCATTGTCGTCTGCTTTAGTCAGACCTCCCATGGAATGTTGTGTTTAGTCTGGGTGTCACAACAGCACTATGTGGAAGAGTGACCAGAAGAGGGTGACCAGGAGGGTGAAGAACCCTGAGTCTGTGACATGAAGTTTGGTAATAAGAACTAGGTACATTTAGAGTAGAGAAAAGACTAGCTACTGGAGTGTCAGAATGGATAGAGCACTGGACTTGGATTTAGGAAGACCTAAGTTCAAAGCCTATATTATGTTCACGGTCTGATGAAGCAAATTTCAAAGCCCTGGGTTTGTTGTAATTTTGCCCTTGGAAATGGCTTGAGGTTATTTCCCTAGTTAGAAATTAAAAACAGACAAAACAAACAAAAAACCCCTCTAACAATGGCTTGAGGGGTTTGACATCCCAAATCCTTCTCCTCCTCCTTTTCCTTCTCTTTCCCTCCCTACCTCACTCCTCTTCTTCTTTTCCTCTTTCATCTTTCTCTCCTTTTCTATTTCCCATATTTCTCTCCCTTTCTCTTTCTCATTTATCTTCCTTCCTTTCTTTCCTCCTTTCTTTCTTTCTCTTTTTTTCTCTTTCTTTCTTTCCTCCTTTCTTTCCTTCTTTCCTTCCTTCTTTCTTTCTTTCCTTCTTTCTTTCTTTCTTTCTTTCTTTCTTTCTTTCTTTCTTTCTTTCCTTCCTTCCTTCCTTCCTTCCTTCCTTCCTTCCTTCCTTCCTTCCTTCCTTCCTCCCTCCCTCCCTCCCTCCTTCCTTCCTTCCTTCCTTCCTTCCTTCCTTCCTTCCTTCCTTCCTTCCTTCCTTCCTTCCTTCCTTCTTCCTTCCTTCCTTCCTTCCTTCCTTCCTTCCTTCCTTCCTTCCTTCCTTTCTTTCTTTCTTTCTTTCTTTGTTTCTTTCTTTCTTTCTTTCTTTCTCTCTCCCTATCTCTCTCTGTTCAGGAAAATTTCCACCCTCCAGTCCTGAGTTTCCTCTCTTTAAAACTGGGAAGAAATACAACTCCTGGTATCTTTAGTACTTTTGTACTTTTGTAAGGCAGTCAGTCCAATCTTTGCCAAGAAAACCCCCAAAATGGTCACAAAGAATCAGACATGACTGAAAAATGACTGAATGACAACAAGCATGCTTGCTGATGGGTTTTAGAGACAATGGGGAGCCACTGTAGTTTCTTGAGAAGGGGATGTGATGAGATCAGACTTGTGCTTTGTGGATATCAGTTTGGCAGCTGTGGGAAGGATGGATTAAAGAGGGGACCAGCTGGATACAGATTATCTTCTCATCACAGCATCGTGGAATTTTAGAGTGAGGGGGACCTGTTTTCTCATGGGGAAACTGAAGAGGAAGGTGACTATTTTGTAATGAAACTGGGATGAGTGCCCAGGGTTCTTTTCATCACACCTCACTGATGGATGGAGCTAGAAACAGTGAATCAAATTTCCTGGCAAACTCAGAGGCATCATGGCGAGTGTAGGCAAAATCCTACTCATTGTGCCAGCAGATGTTAAGAATGAAAAGAGAATAAATAGCAGTGAAGGTTCACAGTTAGACCCAATGTAAGTGATATTTTTTTCAGAGTCAAAAAATGCAAAGACAGCGCACAGTAGGTTAATGCTTACAATCACTTCTGAGGGGAGACTTTAGAGTTTACCAGCCACTTGAAGATTGGTTTTCTCATTTGAGCCTCACGATATGCTTGTATACAACTAGGTCAAGCTCTTTGGAAGTAGAGCATGTGTTATTACCTGGAAAGCATCCAGGAGGCAACCAGAATGTTTAAGGATCTCCTAATAATGATGATAATAACTAGCATTTACATTGTGTTAAGGTTTGCAAAGTGCTTTACGTATAGTACTTCATGCTATGTTGATTAATCAATCAATTGGCCAGTGACCAAACATTTTTAAAGCATCTCCCATGGGCCAGGCAGTAGGCTAGGGTGCTAGTTGTCCTTTATTCTCAAAGAGGACCAAAATGACATCACTGTGCTATAGTCAAGTTTCAGTCCAATGGCTGATTGGATCAATATGAGGTAGGAATGCTCTACCACAGGTCAGGCACAAATAGTCGGTGTGAACATTTGGGCTGGATCCTCTAAATCTGCACATCTTGCATTTCTTTTGAAACTAGGCTAGGTGCGGAGACAAAGGGAAGGATGAAACAGCTTTTGCCTTTATGTAGCTTATCTTCTATCAGAAAAGAAAACCATGAACATGAATAAATTATGTATGAAATGGATACAAAATAAATTCAAGACAATCTGGAGGGGAAGAAATGTGGGAATTGTTTGAAGGAACTAGGGATATTTATCCTGGAGAAGGGATGACCTGGGAGACAGGCATTTGAAAAGTTCTAATCTAATGTCTTCCCTCTGTTAATTACTTCCTTTTAATGTGCTTGCTTTAATAGCTTTATATGCTATTTTTATATGCTTCCTTTGTATATATTTGTACACTGTCTCCCCCACTAGATTATAAGATTCTAGAGAGCAGGGACTGTCTTTTGTCTCTTTTTGTATCCCTAACACTTAGCACAGTCAGTGTCTGGCACAAAGCAGGTACTTAATAAATGTTTATTGATTGATAATATAATCATCATACAATTATATAAACTTTGTGATTTGTGATCGGAGGGGAAACTAGCATTGTTCTATGAGACCCTTGAGGGCAGAGCTGGGAACAATGGGCAGAAGTTGCAGAGAAGTAGCTTTAGTCCCAGAGTAAGAAACCCTTTTGAACAGTTGCTGTCCATAGCAGACCTGGGCTACCCTAGGAGGCGGTGGAGTTGCCTTGACATGGAGAACTGGACTTTAGTTGCCTTCTCTGCAAAATGAAGGCTCTGGACTCTCTGACCTTGAAGTGCCCTTCCATTTCTAAGGCCAATAATTCACACACTAAACTGGAATAGCTAGAGAAAGCATTTAGTAAGCACTTCTTGTTCGCCAGTCATTGTGTTAAGGGTGGGCATGCACATGCAAACAAACATGAGTGTCTTTGCCCTTAAGGAGGCTGGAGATAGGGAGCTTTGACTTCAAGTCTCATTTCAAACACTCTCTAGCTGGGGGACCCTGGAAAAGTTTTCTTTTAACCTCTCCCAGCCTCAGTTTCCTTAGCTGGGTATGGATAATGCTAGCAAATTTTTTTTTTTTGCTAGGATCAAATGAGGTAACTCATACAAAATGCCTTTTAAACTTTAAAGTGCTATTGTAGCATTTTAATGCCATTGTTATTTTTGTATTTGAGTGGAGAAAGATAGCACTTAAAGGGGAGCTGGAAAGCAGAGTTCCGTCATATGGCCAAGAAGTATTGTGGAGGTATGTTTCTGTACAAGATAGGGTGAAAGTCTCACCTATCAGAGTCTGGATCCAGGCCAAGGTCCCAGAAGTGGATAGATGAGAATAATGTCTGATGTGTAGGCAGTGTGGCTTACAGATGGTTTGAAGGGAAAGCAATGTCATGTCTAATCTAAGTTTTTCCTTCCTCCAGCCCCCAGATCCCAACACCTATCACCCATATCTAGCACCCAGAACCCAGAACCTAGCATCCATAACCATAATCCAGCACCCACTCCTATCCAGTATCCAGAACTCAGCCTCCAGACTCAGCACATAATCCATCACTCAAATTCAGAACTCAGCACCTAGAACCCAGCATCCCCACCCATACCCAGTACCCACATGCAGCACTCAGTAGTTGAAGAGGATCAGTGCCATCATGGAGTGATGTCTTGACTCCTGTGTGAATAGGCTTAAGTGAGGCAGGGTTGCATGAAGTCATCAACCTCAGTCTCTCTTCAAGAGTCAAGGAAGCCCAGTGGCAAGACAAAAGTCAGGATGACTGCCTATGTTCCAGGACACAGGGGATGACCTTGGCATCTTCAATGTCTGACCAAACTCTAAACACTCCACAGTGCCTGCTTCAGCCACCTTCATGGCCATTGGAACATATTGTTCTCATCTGCCCATTCCACCAGGGAAAATCTTTACGTATTTAGGGCAGACATCCTCCTAACTTGCTATAAGGTTTGAGGTCAGTTGCCCATCTGCTGAGATGATTTACCAGAATGTGGTTGCTGCTCATGCTACAGCTTCTTGGAGTCACCTGGTACCCACATCCAGCACACAGAACTCACATCCAGAACCCAGTACCAGAACCCAGCATCTAGAACCCAATGTCCACATCAAGCACCCATGTTCAACCCTCATACCCAGAATCCGGCACCCAACACCCATATTCAGTACCCACACCCAGCAGCTAGAACCCAGCCTGGGACTCTGTCCACAGGAGATGCTTAATATATCTTTGGTGATTTGCATTGGTAATAAACTGAGAGCCAGATCAGCCCTGACCTCTCTTCCCAGGTTCTCTCTTCAAGCAAACCCAGCTGTGCAGCAGAAAAACTCCCCTGGCTACAGGTCATTTGTCAATGTCAGGCTGGGGCCTCCAGTGGAAACTAAATTAGAAGTGGAACCGGGAACCTCGTGGTCTCAGCCAGGTTCTGATTTTGCAGGATCAGTGAGGCTCAACGGCTGCTTCCATCCTGGTGATGAATGGGGCTTCCAGCTGCCCTGGCTCCTGTCACAACGTTATCTCCATTTCCCCTAAAGTGGCTCCCATGGGCAGTCCTGGCCATGGCAACTAGAGGCCACAGATGGACAGGGCAGCTTGATGGCAGAGCTGTTCCTTGGGGATAGTGAACCCCAGTCAGAGCCTTAGGCTTGGAGCTTGTGACAGAGGGGGAGGGAAGGGGAAGGAAAACCTGCCTTGCCTTTTGGGGGATGTTGGTGGGATGGGGGCATGTGGCTTCCCTGCAGGTGCTAGAACATGTGGGGGTTTAATTCACTATCTCTTCTACAATCCATGAAGGATATAGGTGATTTCAAGTTATCCTGATGCAAGAGATAGATCGTTTATGCCTGAGAATCAAGAGGACATGGGTTCAAATTATCTCAGACACTTATTAGCTGTGTGATCCTAGAAAAGTCACTTACCCTCTCTGAACATCTGTTTTCTTGTTTGTAAAAAGGGGACAATAAAATCGTAGAAAATATGAGGGACCATTTGCTTTATTTTTATATTTCTTACTTCACTTCAATCAATAAACATTTATTAAGTGCCTATTGTATCTAAGGCATTGTGCTAAGTGCTGGGGATACAAAAAGCAAAATACCAACTCTACCCTCAAGGAACTCACAATCTAATGGAAGAGACATGCGAACAAATGTACGCAAAGCAAGCTATAAACAGGACAAATAGAAAATAATCGATAGAACTGAAGTACCACCTCATAGAGCTGTGAGGATCAGATTAGGTGATATATGTCAAGTGCTTTGCAAGCTTTAAAATGCTACATTAATGTCAGGGCTTACCCAGCATAGTTCATAGTCCTGAGCACTGTCCAAGGTCCTGGAAGTGAGGAATTGAAGATGGTGAGTTATTATATTTATGTATTAAAGACTAGGACACCTAGCTGGTGCAATGGATGAAGTGTGGGGCCTGGAGTCAGGAAAATGAGTTGAAATCCATTCTCAGACACTTACTAGGTGTGTGACTTTGGCCCAGTCATTTCACCCTATTTGTCTCAGTTTCCTCGTTTGTGAAAAGAACTGGAGAAAGAAATGGCAAACCACTTCAATATCTTTGCCAAGACAACCCCAAATGGGATCATGAAGATTCAGACATGACTGAAAACAACTGAACACACACACACACACACACACACACACACACACACACACACACACAAGCTAGCTCAGGGAAGATGGATTAGATCTATTCCTCTCAGTAGCAGAACCATGAGGGCTAGGTGGAAGTTGCAGAGGTAAATTTTCAGTTGTTAATACAAAGGAAAACTTCCTACCTATATTACAAATATTCATAAGTAGGAGCAGCTAGGTGGTGTAGTGGATAGAGCAACAGTGCAGGAGTCAGGAGGACCTGAGTTCAAATCTCAACTCAGACACTTGACACTTACTAGCTGTGTGACCTTGGGCAAGTCACTTATCCCCAGTTGCCTCATCCTGGGTCATCTCCAGTTATCCTAATGAAGATCTGGTCACTGCACTCAGAGATGTCTCTGGAGGAGAAGTGAGGCTGGTGACCTGCTCAGCCTTCCCACACTCAAAACAAAGTCAAGTGCAAGTCATGTCATCATTTCTCTGATGGCATGGTCTTCTTCAGCAATGAAGGATGAACACACATCCATAAGTAGAATGAGCAGCTTAAAGAAATAGTGTGTTCCTATCCCCTTGAGAGCAGAGCTCTGGTTTGAAGTTAGACCACCTGGGTTCAAATCCTGGTTCTGCTTACTTCCTGTGTAACCTGATCAAGTCACCAGGCCCTTCTGGACCTCAGCTTTCTCTTCTGTAAAATGATAGGATTGGACTCAGTGGCTTCTAAGGTCCCTACTAGGTTTAGATTTAAGTTCCTATGATCATTAATCACTTGACTTCTCCATGTTAGAAAGAGATAAAGTTTGCCCTCCTCAGAAAGAAACATCTATCTGGTAGCTATCTGATTGGGAGGGAGTACTGAGAAGAGGAAGTCTCAAGGTCCTGCTTCAGCAGATATGCCAAACTAAGGGGGGAGACAAGGTCACAGCAGTCCCTCAACTTTGCTTTCTTAATAAGCTTTATGCATATTAACTGACACACCCTGCATAAAATTGTCCTTCCATTTTCTGATCATAGGATCCATGCTGAAGTATGATCTGGGAGGGGAAACCTGCACGTAATGGGAATGTCAGAAAGATTGTAACCCAGAGGAGTCTGAACCAATCCTGACTCTGAGGGGAGGTCTGATTTCCCTAACAGTATTTAAAACTTGTTCTTGCTTCTGTACTTGGTGTCTGTTCTCTGTGAACAGCATTCACATCCCCGGGGAGTGTAGAATTAATTGCCTTCCTCTGCCCGCTCTGTTTTTGAGTTATTTTCATGGGAGTGGCATGTTTCCCACATCCAGGACTCAGTTTCTTCTTTTGTAAAATAAAGGAATTGGACTTGATGGCCTCATAAATCCTTTCTAATCTATCTCCATTATCATGTGAATGAGAGGACTGGGATGATGCCTCATGTATATTGGAGAAGGGAATCTTGTTCAGGGATAGATTGGATTGCATGGTCTCTGAAGTCCCCTACAGTTCCAAGGTCCTATGACTCCAATTAGGATAAGACTGCTCCTTGGCATGTCCTTTGGGAACATGGCAAATAGCCCTGGATTTAAAGGCATTTTAACCCTATTAAGTAAGCAAAAGACTGAGCATCTGATCCACAGGCTCGACTCCAGATCCAGGCTCTTTCCACTGCACATGCTACCTAATAATACCTATATTCCCTGTCTTCTAGGCTTCATGTAAAGAAAACACAAGAATTCTCAAGGAAATATCAGTTCCTATCATGCAATTCCATTAATTTCTAGAAATATCCAGTAAGTACTTATATATACCCTGCATTAGGCTAAAAAGTGGGGATACAAAGATAGAAGGAAAACAACTTCTACTTCCCAAACTCTAGGCTAAAGCTTTTTCATTTTTTCCTTCAAGTGATGGGGAGATATGGAAGGTTTTTGAATAAGGGAGTGACATGGCATAGACCTTCTCCTTAAGATTATATTAACAGTTTTGTAAAGTTTCAATTCAAATACTGTCTTCTACAGGAGCCTTTCCTGGTCACGCTAACTACTAGTACCTTTTCCTTGGAGATTGCCTTCCATCTACTCTGTGTGTATCTCATACGTACTTATTTATGAGCATGTTTCTTCCCCACTAGAATACATGCTTCTTCCTGGTTCAGCTGGAATCATGGCAGATCACTGAGTTGATCAGATTCTTAAGGCTTTTAAAGAAATGTGTCTTTACAATGTTGTAATAGTTTAAATTGTTCTGATTCTGCTTACTTCCCTGTGCCTCAGTTCATACAAGTGTTTCTCTCTCAAAGTATCTTGTATTTAGCTGCTTTGTATGTATTCTGTTTGTCTTTAATCTGTATTTACTTAATTTTTTCTGAATTTATTAACTTTGTTGGAGTGCAGACTTCTTGCAAGGAGGGATTATTTCATCTATTGCTTTTCTGTCCCCAGTGCCTTATATGGTTCCTGGAACATAGTAGGTGCTTATGGAATTCTTATTGATTGATTGTGTGGACAATGGAAAGGAAAAGGGAAGGACTGAAAGAAGGGAGATCTATAGTCCAAGATGAGCTAAGGATGTACCTCATTAGGGTAGTGGCCAAGGGAATGTAGAGGAGAGGTGCAAAAGTGTAATCGTCCTTGTTATAAGAACCTTGATCCTAAGCCAGAAAAAAACCTCAGAGGTCATCTGGTCCATCCCCTCCATTATACACATAAAGAAACTGAGGCCCATGGAAGTGAAGTCATTTGCCCAAGGTAATCAGATTACAGATATTTGAAGGGGATGTGTGTAATAAACATTATGTATGCCACCTACTATGTGTGGGTATCTAGGTGGTGCAGTGGATAGAGTACCGGGCCTGGAGTCATAAAGACTTATTTTTCTGAGTTCAAATCTGGCCTCAGACACTTCTTGGGCAAGTTACTTAACCCTGTCTGCCTCGGTTTCCTAATCTGTAAAATGAGCTGGAGAAGGAAATGGCAAACCACTCTAGTAGCTTTGCCAAGAAAATACCAGACATGGTTGAAGTGACTGAAGCCATGTGCCAGACAACTTTTTACGAATATTGTCCCATTTGATCCTCACAACAACTCAGATGAGGAAACTGAGGCAAAGAGGGTTAAATGACTTAACCAGAGGCATGTACTTTTATTATCCCCAATATACAGTTGAGAAAGCTGACACAAACATAAGCTAAATGACTTGCCCAGGGTCACACAGCTTACTAAGTGTCTGAGGTCATATTTAAACTCAGGTCTTCCTGACTTCAGACTAAGCACTCCACCACCAGCTGCTTTCCCTGAGGGAAGGACCTTTAAGGCCATTTGATCCAACCCCTTTATTTTACATATGAAGAAATAAGGCCCAGAAAGGTGCTGTAGGTAGGTGGCACAATGCACATAGTGCTGGGCCTAGAGTTAGGAAGATCCAAGTTCAAATCCGGCCTCTGATGCTTGTTAGTTGCCTGATCCTGGGCAAGTCACTTAACCCTGCTTGCCTCAGTTTTCTCATCTGTAAAATAAGCTGAAGAAGGAAATGGCAAACCACTTCAGTATCTGCCAAGAAAACCCTGAAAGGGATCATGATCTGTTGGACATGACTGAAAAGACTGTATAATATAACAAAAAATTCTTAATGTCAGCTATTACCCAAGGTCCTACAGATAGTAACTTTTCATGAATTCATAGATTTAGCTGGAAGAGACCTCAGAGGCTTATCTAGTCTAAGCCTTTATTTTGTATCCCAGGTCATCCCTAGTGGTCTCATGTCTTGCCTCTGGACTTTGGTGATTTTGGTGACTTTGGAAGAGAGAGTGAGGCTGATGACTTTGTGCAGCTCTGCCTCACTGAAATCTAATTCAAATGCAAGTCACCCATAATGTCACTGGTCCTCTTCGAAAATGAAAGACAAACAGCAACAAATGAGGAAACTGAGGTCCAGAGAAATGGAGCTACTTGCCCAAGGTCATACAGAGAGGACCAAGCATCAAAAGAGGAATTTAAAAGCTCATCTGACTCTTGAGATCAGGCTCTTTCCACTTAGTTAAGCTGATTTAATCTGGATAAAAAATGTTGACAGGAGTCAAACGGAGAGTCCATGGCATGATTTGACCCATACCCTGCTGGTTTCTGGAGAGGGGAAGAACCTAAATCTAGGACAAGATTATATTTATGTAGTGAGGAAAAGCAGACTAACTTCCCCAGACACAGATGGACCAGAACTATCCTCCAGGTGAGCCCTTTGAATAAGAGGTAGCTTGAGTCCAATGATCTGCAGAATCACAGGATAGAAAACTATGGAAGGGACCCCAGAGGTCATCTAGTTCAACCCCTTGACCTGCACAAGAATTTTCTTTCACAATAGCTAGTGTTTATGTAACTCTTTAAGGTTTGTAAAACACTAGCATGTGTGCTTTATATAATAATAGCAGTGTTTTATTCTAGTGTTTTACATAGTAATAATGTGCCTTTAATAATAATAGCATTATATAGAACTTTAAGCCTCACAAAATATTTCATGTATGCTATCTCATTTGATCATCACAACCTACTATGACCATTCCCATTTAAAAGAGTGAGAGATTGAGTCAGAAAGAGGTTAGGTGGCTTGCTTAGAGTCATACAGCTAGTAAGTGCCTGAAGCAGGATTTGAACTCCCCAGACTGTGACATCCTCCATTAGAAGGTGAGTCGCTTTAAAGCAGGAGATCATTTTTTGTTTGTTTGTTTGTTTTTGTTTTGCCTTCCTTTATATCCCCAGCACTTAAAATAGCACCTGGCACATAGTAGGCACTTAATAAGTGCTTGTTGGCTTGACTTGACTTACCTCTACAAAATCACCAACAAATGGTCACTAACCTTCACTTGAAGACTGTCAGAGAAGGAAAGCCTGTGATCTCCCTAGGCAACCTGTTCCAGTTTGGATAGTTCTGTTTATTAGAAAATGTTTCTGTACATCAATGCTAAGCTTCTCTCTCTTCATTTTTTTCCCCTGGCTCCTGGTTCTGCCCTCTGGAGTCAAGCAAAATCAGTTTAATTCCTCTTTCACATGACAGCTGTCAAAAAACTGAAGACAGCTCTCATGTATCCCTTAAGTCTTCTAGTCTCTTTAACCATTCTTTTTATGGCTTGGAGTTAAGACCCCTTCCCATCCTGCTATCTCTTCTCCTCCTTTGAACACCCATACCTTTTCAAAGTTCTCCTAAAGTATGCCACCCACAAACCACATGTGCCTTGTTCCTGACAATATTCTTAAATCATTTTTCAGTCATGTCTGATTTTCGTGACCCCACTTGGCTTTTCTTGGCAGAGATACTGGAGTGATTTGCCATTTCCTTCTCCAGCTCATTTGACAGATAAGAAAACTGAGGCAAACAGGGGGTCACACAGCTAGTAAGTATCTGAGGCTAGATTTGAACTTGGGAAAATGAGTCTTCCTGACTCCAGACCTGGTACTCTATCCACTGTGCCACCTAGCTGCTTGGGTCCTGGTAATACACTTGGTCAAAAAAGGAAGTTAGGCTGACATGACCCGTTTTTGGTGAAGTTTCACTGGCTCTTTATGATCATTGTTCCCTTTTCTAAGTGTTCACTAATTGTCCCTTTAAATAACAACTTTTATATACTGTAAAGAATATATTCTAGAATTTTGCCAAGAATTAAAGTCAGGTTCCTGACCAATTATGGTTTGAAGATTCCACTCATTCTCCTCATCCCCCCCAACCCCACCTTTTGTTTTAATTGGACCATTTGACCATTTGCTATTCTATCAAACCCTTCCTCTTCTTCACAAGCTTTCAAGGGTTACTGACAGCGGCCCAGGAATCATCTATCTCTCTACAGAGTCCTGTCATGAAATTCCTCTGGGTCTGGTCACTTGGATGTGTGAGAGGCAGTTTGGCGCTTGCTATCTCCCTGCTCATCTTGGGCTTCAGCTCCCCCTTAGTTGCTTTTGCTTCAGTTTGTTTCTTGTTTGCTTCTTGTGTTGCTTCTTGTTCATAGATTAGTTTCTTTGACAGAGAAACAAGAAGCAAAAGAAATGTTGAGTAGTTTTTTTCTCAATGGTCCATAATCAACTTAGCTCTTTGGAATGAGAAGGAACTGTGCTATTGTGAAAAGAGGGCTGGGCTGGTAGTCATGAGAGACTCAAGTTCCAATGAATTAATTGCTTGTTATAGCAATTGCTTGTTATATTTGATGAAATCAAATCCTCACCTATAAAATGAGAATAATAATACTTGTGTTACCTATCTCAAAGGGTTTTGAAAGTATTAAATGAAATGAAATAGGTAAAGTGTTTTAAGCTGTCATTGAAATTCAGTCGATTACTACTATTACTAGTAATAGTACTAGTACTACTCCTATAGCTGGTACTACTAGTAGTAGCATTAGTGCTACTATTCCTACTACTACTACAACTACTACTACTAGTTGTTATTGTTGTTCAGTCATTTCAATTCTATCTGATTCTTCATGACCCCATTTGAGGATTTTCTTGGCAGAGATACTAGAGTGGCTTGCCATTTCCTTCTCCAGATTGTTTTATAGATGAGGAACTGAGGCAAACAGGGTTAAGTGACTTGTCCAGGGTCACACAGATAGTAAGTGTCTTGAACTCAGGGAGATTTGTCTTCCTAACTTTAGGACTGACACTTTATTCACTGAGCCACCTTTTGCTATTATGCAAGGAGCTATAGAGCCACCTACTACCACCACCACCACCACCACTACTACTACTACTACTACTACCACCACCACCATTACTACTCCTACTACCACCACTACCACCATGACTACTACTACCATCACAACTATTACTATTACTACTACTACTACTACCTGGCAGTGACATAGTGCCTTAAGAGTTGCAAAGCAATTTATATATATCATCTCATTTTACTTCACAACAACCCTTGGTGCTATAATCATTCCCATTTTTATAGTTGAGGAAATTGAGGTTGACAGAAGTTAAGTGACTTGTCCAGGGTCACAGAGTAAATATCTGTGATCAGATTTGAACTCAGGTCTTCCTGACTCCAAGTCAGGAACTCTATCCAAAATACTATCTATCTGCCTATGATGGCTTACCTATGATACAGATTAGGAACTGTCCTTAGAGACAGGAAGTCCTGCCTAAGTCTTGCCTCTGAAATATGATATTTGTGTGACCTTGCACAAATTACTTAATATTTCAGTACTCTGGACAGCTCTCTAAGTCATAGAGAAAGTGCCGACCTGAATAGGCAGAAGGACTTTCCTCCTCAAGGAGTCTGAGAACACAAGTCTACTCCCTATCTCCATGGCTATTACTATAGAAAATTGTTTCTTCTCATTTTATTCATTGGAGTTTGGATAGAAATAGGGCCCAGACAAGTCAATATCCAGCTTTATTCATTTCTATTTAATGTTCTGTAGACTATTACACTGTTAGGTTAAAAGAGCTGCTTTTTGTAGTGGAATAAAACCCTCAGAATGTCAGCTCATCTTCGATAGGCTTACTGAAAGCATCCTTAGGACAACCCTCTTAGTAGTAGACAGGATGATGGGGATAATACGTATCTTGACTTATTCCCATGTGATTTTGATTTCTTCTCTTAGGATTCTATATTTTAAAAGCTTTCTATTCCATGTGGCTTAGAGATTAAGAGTATTGGTATAGTGACATCTATTAAAAACATTGTTCTTAGCTCTTATGAATCGAATGCTATGTCTAGAGGATCACAGACAGCAGCACAATCTGAGATAATGCTCTGGTTCTGACAGTATATTGGTTGAGTTCCCAGGGATGTTTTGAGGTCTGTATTTGTGGTAAGGGGATTTGCCATCTGTCGGCCCATGAAAGATAGCAGGCTTCGGGTATATAACTCAAGCCACATGGCATATCCATCTAGATATTCAGTAGGTGCTAAAAGTCTGCAGTCTGCAATGATGTATTGCACAATTTCTATCGTTTCCTTGCATAGTCTATATTGATCCTTCAATTTGGGCTACTTTAAGATAACCCTTCTGTAATTTCTGGTGGCAATAACCTGCTTCTGAATTGCCATCATAAACTCTTCTCTTTCTACAAATATCCTCATGACTCAGCCAGTTTTTCAATATGTCTTTGTAGACACTGTTGGCGAGTGTTATCTTTTGATTCAATCAATCAATTGACAACATCAACAGCATTATCTAGGATTTACAGAGAGAGTGTTTTAAGGCTTACAACATTGGAAGTGTGTGTGTGTGTGTGCGTGTGTATGTGTGTGTATGTGACATCAGATAGGCTGGTTGTTGTTCTTCATTCTCAAGGAAGACAAAAATGACATCATTATGATACAGTGAAATTTCAGTGTGTGTAACTGTGACTGATCAGACCAATACGAGCTTTGAATGTTCTACCACAGGTTGGGTACAGATAGTCCATGTGAATATTTGGGGTGGATATCCCAAATTTGTGCATGCTGTGTTTCCTTTGTGCAGTCTCAATTCTGCTCTGCTTAAAGAGCACAGCACCCTTTCTGATGTGGGCACACCATACTGACCAGTCCTGTGCCAGTGTCTCCCGTGTTGCACAGTCAAATCGAAAATTCTTGAGAGAGACCTTGAGAGTGTCCTTGTATCACTTCTTCTGACCATGATTTGACTGCCTGCCCCATGTGAGTTCTCCATAAAATAGTCTTTTTGACAAGTATACGTAGAAAATTAAGGAGGACTTTAGATGGCAAACAAAGGTACTTATATTTGATTCTAGAGGTAATAGGGAACCACTAGAGTTTATAGAGTAGGAGAGTGACTTAGTAAATCACTTTGATGGCTGTATGGTAATGGATTTGAGTGGGGAGAGGTTCAAGGCAGAGAGTCTAAGTAGGGGACTATTTCAGGGTGATGGTGGTATGGCTGGTGAGGAGGGGATGTAAATGACAGATATTGAGGAGATAGAAATGACAAAATTTGGTAACTGAATATGTGGGATGAGTGAAAGTGAGGAAATAAAGATGACAATGAGGTGCAAACCTGGATGACTGGAAGAATGGTGATACCGTCAATGTTAATAAAATAAATTTAAAAGAAGGGTAATTTGAAGGAAAGATAATGCATTCTATTTGGGCCATGCTGAAAAGTCTCTGGGACATACAGTTTGAGACATCCACTAAGCAGTGTGTAATATGGGACTGAGACTCTGGAGGAACACCAGAGATGGATAAAGAGATCTGGGAATAATCTATGTAGAGATGATAATTGAACCTATGAGAGCTGTTGAGGTTGCCAAGAGAAAAAAGAGAAGAGAATCTAGGCTAGAACCATGGAATACATCCGCCATTAGGGAGGCATGGAATGGGTAATGAAATGAGCATGGGAAACCGAGAAGGTAGAAGGTCAGACAGGTAGGAAAACTTGGTGAGAGCAATATCACTAAATCCAGGAGAGGAGAGAATATCTAAGAGGAAAGGATGATTAACATTGTCATATGATGCAAAGAGGTCAAGAAAGATGAAAATAGAGAAGAGGTAGTCAAATTTGGCAGTTGAAAGATCATTGTTCACTTTGGAGAGGGCAGTTTTAGTTGAGTGATGAGGTCAGACCTTAGATTACAGTAGATTGAAGACGGATAAGAGGTAAGGAAGTGGAGACTCCTTGTATCTTAACTATTTCATTGACTCCACTTAGGTAAACAAGGTTAAGTGACGTACCTGGGCTCACACAGATAGTAAGTGTCTGACGTCAGATTTGAACTCAAGAAGAGAAGTCTCCCTGATTCCAGGGCCACCTAGTTGCCTGGCCTGACACCTAGTAGGCACTTAATAAATGTTTATTGACTGACTACTGAAAAATAATTTTTTATGGTGAATGGAACACTGGCCCTAGAGTCAAGAAGATCAGAGTTCAAATCCAGATTCAGATACCTACTAACCATGTAATCCTGAACAAGTCACTTAACCTGTGTTTGCTTCAGTTTTCTAATCTGTAAAATGAGATTGATAATAATAATAGCACCCGCTTCCCAGGATTGTTCTGAGGATCAAACGACATGAAGCTTGTATCTATGTCTTTGTGACATCACAGCATTTTAGATTTGGAAGAGTTCTCCAAAGCCATCTATTCCAGCTCAATGTTTCTTTTCTACCTGTCTCTGCTGGTTTTGTCCTGTGGGTGGAACAGGTGTTCTTATTCATAAGTCTTTCCTTTCCTAAGGACAGAAGTAGTGACAGAGCTGGCCTGGGCTTGGGGGCCTCTGCAAGAGAGGAGATGGCCCAGCCTGGATTTCTCTCCCTCTGTCTGCCATTTCCACATGCCTCTGGGACATAGTCCTTGGAGAGGAGAAGTGGATGATGGTGGAAGCCTTGGTAACCACTCCGCATCTCCAATTAGAGTCCATTTCATTCTGGGAGATATGACTGTAACCAGATTATTGATTTGTCTTTACTCTTGTCTGTTTGGGTCAGGTAGAGAGCCAGTGCCTACCCAGAGCAGGTGTCTGGTTTCTGTTCTCTTTGGCAGTCAGCATTTAATACACCTTTAATAAGATGTCAGTGAAGTGTGACAGCTGATGTTTTTAAGACTGCCCCGGGACAGACGGGGAGAGACGAGCCTCAGATCTCGATGAGGCTGTTCAGCTGCTGGCTGTGACACAGATAGAGACAGAAAGGGAGCCAAATGGGGCACTGAGATGGAAACACCTTAGATGCCAAGTGAACAAGCCAGGGACTTGACAGCTGGTGAGCTTGGCCACGTGTGACACCGCAGGCAGGGACACAGAGACTGTCACCACCTAGGCTGGTCACCTTGTCTTCTGGTTTTAGCTGGGCAGCCTGTTGTTGAACATAAAAATGATGGGGGGCACAGGAAATAGGACCTTGGATCAAGGGTGAAGGGCCTAGTCCTAAGACTTCTTTCTTCATTAGCCAGCCTTCGTTAGTTGTTGTGAGAATCAAATGAGATGTTTGTAAAGTGCCATATAAAAGCTAAATAAAAAACAGGGGCAGCTAGGTGGCACAGTGGATAGAGTACCAGGTCTAGAGTCAGGAAGACCTGAGTTCAGATTTGGCATCAGACCCTTATTAGCTGTGTGACTGTGGGCAAGTCACTTCACCCTTCTTGCCTCAGTTTTCTCATCTGTAAAATGAGCTGGGAAAAAACCCCCAAATGGTGTCACAAAGAGTGGAACACAATTGAACAACAATGACATTTTAAAGCTAGCCATTCTATTATGGTTGTTGTCATTATTTCAGTATATTCTATCTATCTGCTGGAGATAAGGGCACCCTATTGGGGATCACAAGCACTGTGGAATGGGGACATGAGTCTCCCTGGCTAGAAAGACCCTCCCTAGGAGAACAGTGGTATTGAAAGAGTCCTGGGCCTGAAGTTGGAAAAAAAGACCTGGATTCAAATATTGGCTCTGATATTTTAAAAATATATAATAATAATTAATGATAATGATTCCAGTAGTCAAAGCAGCTAGGTAGCATTTCTATAGGGTTTTCAGGCTTACAAAGCACTTTACACATGTTATCTCATTTGATCCGAACAACAGCCCTGGGAGGTATTATTGTCCCATTTTATAGATGAGGAAAGGGAAAGTCAGAGAGGTTAAGTCAGGGTCAGGGACATCCAAGTGTCCAAGGCAGGATTCCACCTTAGGCAATTCTTTCAAACTTTTCTGGGCCTCAGTTTCCTCATCAGTAAAATGAGGAAGTTGAATTAGATGGCTTCTGAGGTCCTTTTCATCTCTAAAATTATGATCTTATGATTTTCAGGAAGTTGTTTAATCTCTTTGGGTCTCAGTTTTTACATATGTGACACAAGGTGGTTGGGCTCAATGTTAATAATAATTGTTGTTGAGACATTTCGGTCATGTTCAACTCTTCACGACCCCTTTTGGGATTTGTCTGGAAAAGATACTGGAGTGGTTTGCCATTTCCTTCTCCATCTTACAGAGGAGGAAACTGAGGCAAACAGGATGAAGTGACTTGCCCAGGGTCACAAAGCCAGGCAGTGTCTGAGGCCAGATTTGAATTCACAAAGATGAGTCTTCCTGACTCCAGGGCTCTATCCACTGAGCCACCTAGCTCATTCACCATTTACTTAGGATTAAAGGTTTGTAAAGTTCTTTCTATATGTTAACTTACTTAATCTTCACGATAACCCTGTGAGGTGGATGCTATTAATCTCCATTTTATAGGATGGGAAACTGAGGCATAAAGATGTTAAGCAAGTTGCCAAGGGTCAAACAACAAATAAGTCCCAAGGATAGTGCCTTGCATATCATAAGTATTTAATAGATATTTGATTAAGTGAACTGAATTCTAAGAGGAGGAAAACCAGACATTCAGGCTTAAAGGTCAGTGCTTAATCATGAGGCAAGCCTGGGAGTGTCAAGGAAGTGATCAGTTATCAAACTCAACCTTTTTCCTTCAAGTTTCAAACTCTGTGGTACAGTGGGAAATTCAGAGCACCTGGGGCTCAAACTCCATTTCTGATGCTATTTTTGTGTCCTTGGGCAAGTCACTTAATTTTTCTGAGCCTCAGTTTCCCTATCTGTAAAATAAGACAGCTTGACCAGGTAGCTTCTGAAGTCTTTCCCAACTCTAGAGCTACTAATCATGTTCTTATAGTGACTCCATGGTTTCTTTTGCCAACACAGGCACAAGTCTGACTGGTGATGGTCCTTATTGATCTCCATATGACTGTGACATTCTAGGGAGCAAAACTTAAAGAGAATGCTTCTTCACAATCATCTCCTTCCCAGGCAGCCTCAGAAGGGTCCACATCCATAATATCACCCTAATGTTCATCCTTGATCCTGGAACCATGACATTTTGGTCTCCATTCTGGTCACTGGACCCAGATAGCTCAGGAGAAGAAAGTGAGGCTGGTGACTTTGCACAGGCCTGCCTCACTGTAATCCCATTCACTTGCAAGTCATGGTATCATGGTCTTCTTCAAGAATGAAGGAGAAAGCACAACCTTACTATCTGGCTTCTCTCTCCTCCAGGATCACAGATTATGGTTATGACTATTTTATGCCCCTGAGTTATTCATCTCTACCTTCCATTCCACAGTAACACTGGACAGCTGACACAACTGGTGTAAATCTGGTGTCATTTTTTAATGGTCACACTTATTGGAATGATTTAGATCTCTTTCATTCACTTACATCACATCACTTTTCCCTGGAAGAGGACTATCTTTCACTTTGTCTGCCTCAGAGATGGGGCTTGAACCTAGACCTTCCAGGTTCTGAGGCTAGCTCCCCATTTGTTATACCACATTGCTCTAGCTAATGAGTAACAGAGCTAGATTTGAATCCAGGTCATAACATCATGGATTCTATGGAAGAGATCTTACATGTCTTTTAGTCCAACCCTTTCATTTTATAGATCAGGAAACTAAGGTGCAGAGAGGTTAAGGGATTTACCCACAGTCACACAAGGAATAAGCAAGCATAGACCAGGTATTGAACTCAGATCCTCTGGCTCCAAATCCAGGACCCTTTCCAATGCATCACATTGTGTCATTTTGTTTTGCACATGTTCCCAAGTCATTTCAGTCAATGAGTTGTCCCAAAGTGGGAAGAGGTACATTAGGGAGGTAGTTGGTTTTTCCTCTCTAGATATTTTCAAGAAGATAGGCCAATCAAGTACTTTTTAAATGTATTAGATTTGGAATTTTTCTTAGGCATTGATTGGCCTGGATTGAATTGGGGTCTCTGCTCTAAAATTTTATCATTCTCTGATTCATAGAATCTCTGAGTTGAAGGGATCTCAGATCACATTTAGCCCTTTCACTACGATAGGAACAGTGTTATCTGGCCCTGGAAGAAGAGCTATTTGTTGCCTGGTTTCAGGGCCATCTTGCTTCCATTAGATGAAGGACAATGATGTTCCTGATGTCCTAGGGTACAAAGCCAGGAAATTATCTTAACAGTTTTAAGATTTATGTTGTGATTTCCCTAGAGTAACTCCATGAAGTAGATGGTTGAGTGATTGAATCATCTCTCAGTTGTGTCTGACTCTTTGTGACCCCATTTGGGGTTTTATTGGCAAAGACCTTGGAGTGGTTTGCCATTTCTTTCTCCAGCTCATTTGACAGATGAGGAAATGGAGGAAACCAGGGTGAAATGATTTCCCCAGAGTCACACAGCTACTCAGTGTTTGAGGCCAGATTTGAATTCAAGAAGAGGAGTCTTTCTAACTCCAGGCCCAGCACTTTATCTATAACACCACCATGAAGCAGAAAATGTCCATCATTGTATCCGTTTTATAAATAGGGTAACCAAAAAGTTAAGGGACTTACCAATTGTCTGATAGATGGGAAGTAACAAAGCCACGACTTGACTCTGGATCTTTCTTTCCTGATCTCCCTTAATGCTAGTGTCTTCCTTCTGTTGATTATGTCCAGTTTATCCTGTCTGTATCTTGTTTATACAGTCATTTTCATTTTGTCTTCCTGTTAGATCGTGAATCCTTGAGAACAGAGACTACCATTTGCCTTTCTCTTTATCCCCAGCACTTAACACAGTCCTTGGCACATAAAACTCACTTAAATGCTTATTGCCTGTCTGATTTTTTGATTCTCACAAGTCTTAGTATTGCCTTTAAAAAATATTTTGTATAAAAGTGAGGGATCAACAGAGTCTATCTGTCACCAAAACATTTCACCCCACTCCCCTTAGACTAACAAAGAGGCTTGCTCTGATACTTTAATCAAGTGAGAACATCTCTATTGAATCAATCACATTATTAGAGGCTTCAGACTACATACAAAAAACTCTAAATCAATTTAGAAGTCCTTGAAAGCCATTGGGCAAAAAGTATAGGAAGTATATTCCGGCTGGTTGAAAAGTCTTGGTCATCCCCTGAGGATCTTTATAAAACCAGCAAGGTAGCTTGGAATCAAGGAGATGGAAGCATTTATTTAGTGATTCCTATGTACCAGGCAATGTGTACTTAACATTTTTTTTTTTACAAATATTACCTCCTTAGATCTTCATAAAAACCCTGTGAAGTAGGTGCTATTTTTATCCCCATTTTATAATCGATGTAACTGAAACAAATAGAGGTTAAGTGACTTGCCCAGGGTCATACACCTAGTAAGTGTCTGAGGTCACATTTGGACTCTGGTCTTCCTTATTCCAGGCCCAGCATTCTAACCTAGCTGGACAATTTTTATTCCATAAAAATAAAATTTTCACACAAACCAAGCAAATGTAGATACAATTACAAGAAAAACATGTCACTGGGCAGGGGTGGGGGTAGGCTCTGCAATAACTTTCTCTGATACGTGCTTCCAATAAAATAACAGATTCAAATTTATAAGAATAAGAGTCATTTCTCAAAAAGAAAATAGTCAAAAGATAGAAACAAATAAATTTCAAAGGGAGATATCTAAGCTATCTATAGCCAAATGAAAAATTGCTCCAAATCACTAAGAATTAGAGAAACACAAATTAAATCAGCCCTAAAGTTCCACCTAATAGCTCCTGCACTGGCAAAGTTGACAAGAAAGCAAAAATAACCAATGATGATGAGGCTTCAGGAAAGTAGGTATGTGGACTAGTGGAGCTGTGGACTAGTCCAAGCTATTCTGGAAACAATTTGGAACAACTACCCCAAAGACCCTAAACTGTACCTGCACTCTGATCTAGTACTACCACTGTTAGGTCTATCAACCAAACAGATCAAATAAGTAGGAGAAGGAATCATATGTCTAAAACATTTATAAAAACCATATTGGGAGTGGCAAAGAACTGGAAACTGCTGAGAGGTACCCATACAATGGGGAATGATGGAATAAATTATGATAGACAAAAGTGAAAGAATACTTTTGTGCTATAAGAAGTGATGAAATGGACTGTTTCAGAACAATCTGGGAAGACTTGTATGAACTGATGCCCGGTGAAGTGAGCAGAACTGGAAGAACAATTAGACAATAATAAATTTACCCAATAGCAACATTGTAACAAGGCACAGTAGATGGAGTGCTGGACCTGGATTCAGGAAGACTCATCTCCCTGAATTCAAATCCAGGCTCAGATGCTTACTAGCTGTGTGACCCTGGGTGTCACTTAATCCTATTTGCCTCAGTTTCCTCATCTGTAAAATGAACTGGAAAAGGAAATGGCAAACAATTCCAGTATCTTTGCCAAGAAAACCTTGAATGGGATCATGAAGAGATAAAACAAGACTAAAAAATGACAGAACAACATTGTGAAGATGAACAACTTCAAAAGCCTTAAGAACTCTGATCAATGCCATGATCAGCCATGATTACAGAGGAGAGATGCTGAGGCATGCTACCCACTTCGTGACAGAGAGGTAGAAGACTCAAGACACAGAGTAAAACATAATTTTTGGATGTGACCAATTCAGGAATTTATTTTGCTTGACTATGCATATGTATAAAAATAATTTTATTTTCTTTTTCCAGTGGGAGGTTGGAAGTGGGAAAGAGAAAATAGATTTTGGTTAATTGAAAAAAAATTAGTTTTAAAAAGAATATAGTAAACATTTAATAAATGATTTTCATTCATTCGTTCACTCTTTAAGGACTTTTCCAGCTGTAGCAATGTCAACCTGCAGTTGCTAAATCCTTTGTCTTCCTACTTGAGGTTTGGTCCTGGTTCTGGACAGTAGAATGTAAAATATTGGGTTTTAAAAATGTTTTTCTTTGTAATCCTGGTACTCAATATACCACCTGGTACACAGCAGGAAAATAATATATGCCTATTAGGAGGAAGCCAAAGATGAAAGGAGTTCATTTGGTATGGATAAAAAATAACAGAAATTCCAGATGCCTTGTGAAATGGATCTCTAATGGTCAGATTTCAATCACTGGAGATACTGGTCAGAGAGGGCTGTGGTGAGGCAGGTGGGATTTCTCCTCACCTTAGACATTACATGTCTTGGGCTACCACGTACTCTATCTACCTGTAAGGCTGAATTATTTATGATTCCTTGAAGGCATACATACCTCACTCAGGAGGATAGAGAGACAGACGCAGCTAAGCTAAGATACTTTGAACTTTATTTGGGTATCTCTTGGTCTATTAATTCCTTTCTATCTGCCTCTTCCCCTTCTTGCCTCTCTCCCTTTTGGTCTTCCTCTCTCTGTCTCTTTCTCTTTCTGTCTTTCTCTGTCTCTTTCTCTGTCTGTCTGTCTGTCTCTCTCTGTCTCTCTCTCTGTCTCTTTCTCACTGTCTCTGTCTCTCTCTGTCTCTATCTCTCTCTCTCTTTTTCTGTCTGTTTCCCCTTTCCCCCATCCCTTCATTCACTGGAGTCCAGAAAATGTCAAAAGCACCTGTGGGATACCTGAGTTGTTTATGCTATAGGCAGGAAAATCATCACAGGCAAAGGCTCCAGTGGGCTGAACTGCAGGAGAGAAAGACTGCACACAAGACTGGAGACAAGAGGAGGGGATATTATCCTTTTCTCTTTATTTCTTTTTTCTCCTCCTCCTCCTCTTCCCCATAGGCTTATGTGAGTATGGGAAGGGGGAGAACCGGAAACACTGTGGGATAATTAAAATGAGAGCCCTCAGCCCATTACCATGCATGGGGGGAAACTAACGTGCCTGGAATGAGCCGCGTTGCAACCTGTTTGTCTCCCATCTTCTGTCTAAATCATATTCTTCCAAATTTAATAAATGAGGTCTAATAGAACCCAGCCAGGCAGCACTGATTGACTTGACGGCTGGTGAAAATATTACAGTTTCATTTTTAAGACTTCACTGGGCCTTGTTCTTGCTTGACTCCCTCCTCCTTCTTACCTCCCCCCCGCCCCCCTCCCCCCAGCCCATCTCCATCTTCTTGTAGTGGATTCTGCTACAGTTCCTAGGGGGAGGACTCCTGTCTCTCCCCACCATTGACTGTACCAGGGAGGCCCCCAGCACTCCTGGTTTAGCTGTTTCTGAGAGTAAACAAGGTTGTAAACTGGCTTGTTGGATGGTTTCAGAGGAAGAATCTGTCCATCACCTCCCCATTCCTTCTGTCGTTGGAACCTGAGATGCTGCAGAGTGCCCCACCCCCTCTGCACCACCACTGCCTTTCTTCCCAAGAGAAGCAGCAGGTCACTTGGGTTTAATGTAGCATTCTTTTACATTTACATGGTGCTTTGCAGTTAGGAAGTGATCCCATTTTCACAGTCATAGGTTCAGAGCTGAAAGGGACCTCAAGGGTCAACTGGTCCCACCCTTTCATTTTGGAGATGAGGAAACTGAGTCATGGAGACTGGATGTGGCTTGTCTGGGGCTACATGGGTAGGATCATGCACCTGAATTTGGAAGAGACCTCAGAGACTACCCATTCCAACATCCTTATTTTGTAGATGGAGAAACTGAGGCCAGTAAGATGAAGGGACTTGCCCAAGGTCTCACAGGTAAGTAATTCATTTCCACTCAGCAAATCCTAACTAATAATATTAATAATTAAAACAGTAATAGCTAACATTAAAAGAGCATTTACTATGTGCCAGGCATTGTACTAAGGGCTTTACAATTATTATTTCCTTTAATCCTCACAATAACCCAGGGGGGAGGAGGAGGTGCTATTATTATCCCCATTTTATGGATGAGGAAACTGAGGCAGGCAGAGGTCCCACAGCTATTAAGCAAATGAGGGTGAATTTGAACTCATATGTTCCTGATTCCAGGTCCGATGTTCTATCTACTGAGCCCCCTAGTTGCCCCTAAACATCTAATATATATGTCGATCTCTGGGCTAGGTGGCATGAATCTATCAACAAGCATTTATTAAGCACCTACTAGGTACCAGGCAGTAGAGATAGATTCTTATACCATAGACTCATTCATGGCCTTTCATAGACTATGGTTCCCGAATGGGCACATCATTTTTCTTGTGTTCTATTGATCTGCATCCATGTTAATGTTCTTTCCCCTCAAAGATCCCTGGTTGGCATGTAAAGTCTTCCATGATCTCTCTTCAGGTCATCTTTTCTAATTGATTACTTCCATTCATGTACTTTGCTTGTCAGCTCTGTTTTTACAGTGAGTAGCAGTGCCAGGCCCATAGATACTTATTAATTGATTGAAACTGTTTCTGCCCTTTACAAGCATAAAGGGTATGTATGGATGTCCATTTGGGAAGCGCAATCCTCAGAAGGCTCGGGTTGAGTTTGCAGTGTGAGGAGATAGAGCCTAGGAGGTTTTGAAAAGTACTAGGGGTGTGGGGGTGGAAGGAAGCGGCAGTGTGATTATAGAGAAAAGAACAGTAGATTTGAAGTAAGAAGACTTAGGCTGAAAATCTACATACCAACTTGTGATCTTGGGTAAGTCATGTCTAATTTTCTCATCTGCAAAATAAAGTGAGGGTAAACTAATGGCTTCTGAGTACCCTTCCAGTTATTAATCTATGATTTTAGTTTTCTATATACCTCAGGAACAATGAAATGAAGGGTTGGAGAAGCATGGGATTTAGTGTGGGAAAGATGCTGGGAAATGGCAGTCAGTGTTGTTCTGACCTCCGATGGGTGGTGATAGGATCATAGGGTCAGAGCCAGAAAGGACATTGGAGGTCATGGAGTACAATGAGCTCATTTTGTGGTCGTTATGGCTTTTGTCCTTCATTCTTGAAGAGGATCGGTGACATCATGAGGGTGTTATCTTGAATTGCAGGTAAGTAACTTGTCCATGATCACAGTTGTAATAAGTGGGAAGAGGTAGGTTTGAACCCAGGTCTTCTCATTTCAGAATCAGCACTCTCATGGATACTGCCTCATCAGTTCCATTTTCCATATCCCAGTCCCAGATGAAAAAGAAAGGAGGTAGGGACATGTGTCCATCGTGCACAGTGATGTTGTGGCTCAGGGACTTGCCCAGATTAAGCTTAGGCTGTGGGGGAAAGAAGCTTTGGCCAGTGCTCACCCCAGAGTAGATTACTGGGGATGGCTTGTCACTGTCTACAGTTCATCTCCTGGTTTCTTAACTAAAATGAGATAGACACACTGTGGCTTCCAATCAATAAGTATCTCAAAGAGACATCAGTTGCTTTGAGCAGGAGATGGTGTCAGTCACGGCACTGACCTGCTCATAAACAACATGAACAGGATAGTGGAAGTGGACTGTAAAACCCCATTCAAACTTCTTTATTCTCTCTCTCTCTCTCTTCCCTCTCCTTCCCTCACCCTCCCTCCCTGTCTCTCTTTTTCCCTCCCTGTCTCTTTGTCTCCCCCTCCTTCTTTCTCTCTTTTCTTCCCTCCCTCCCTCTCTCTCTTTCCCTCTTGTCCTCTCTATGCATGTCTGTCTTTCTCCATCTCTCTGTTTTTTCTTCCCCCTTTCTCTTTCTATCTCTGTGTGTGTCTCTCTCTGTGTCTCATATGTGTCTGTATGTGTCTCTGTCTGTCTCCTCCTTCTCTTCCTCCTCTCTCCCTCACTCTCTTTCCCTCTTTTTCTTTGTCTCTCTCTCTCTCTCTCTCTCTCTCTCTCTCTCTCTCTCTCTCTCTCTCTTCTTCCCTATCTTTCTCTTTCTGTCTCTTTCTTGATCTGCCTATCTCTCTGTCTCTATCTCTCCTTTGGCAAGGATAGTATCAAGAAGCCTGGGGGCTAAGTGAGAGACTGTAGTGGGAGTGTGTGGTTGAGAATGGAATCCAACTAAGCGATGAATAAGTGTAGCATCTTGAACTATTCAAGTGGAGTTGGACCTTATAGACTATTTCATAAAGTCACTGGTTATCTATAGGATTCAGTCCTGGGCAGAATCAGAGCATCACTGAGGAATACTGGAGATTTGGAGCTGAAAGGGATCTTAGATGTCATCTGTCCTTGTAGAAGGTAAGCTCCTTCAGGGTAGGGACTGCCAAATTTTGTCTTTGTATCCCCAGTACCTAGAATGCTTAGTAAATACTTATTGACTGATTGGTTGATTGACCCAGGAATCAAGGTCAAGTGGGCTGGTTTTAGAATAATGAAGTCCTGGGCTCAAATCCTACCTCAGACATGAGCTACGTTATCCTGGACAAGTCACTTCTTTTTTTAGTCTCAGTTTCCTCATCTGTAAAACAGGATCATAATTGCACCAACCTCTCAAGATTGTTTGAGGATCGAGTGTAAGGCATTTATTACATAAATAAATGCAGATATAACTTTGTCTTATACAGATAACTGTCTATTATCACATTGCAACGTGAGAAAGGAATTGAACTCAGGTCTTCCTGACCCTAGGTTCAACACTGTCTGTAATGCCACGGTAGAAATCACCTAATTCAACTGCTCCACTTTATAGACCTAAAGAGGGCAAATAATTTGGCCAGTGACAGGTAGGGAGTAAGTAGTGGTCAGGATTGAAACCCATGCTCTTTAACCCCAAACCCAGTCTCTAGTTTGTCGGATTGTTAGAATGAGAAGAGATTTTAGAGATCAACCAATCACAGAACCTCAGAATGTCAGAGTTGGAGCTAGAGTTAGGACTAGAATCCAGGACTTTTGACTCTAAATCTTGTACCTGACTTATCTCTACTCCACCATGAAAAGTAGAGGATGTTTTTGAATTTCCTTCATAAAAAGAAGGACCAGAGGGCAAAGTTGTTGTTGTTGAGTCATTTAGGACTCTTTGTGAAGATGCTGGAGTGGTTTTCCTTTTCCAATTCATTTTATGGATGAGGAAACTGAGTTAAGTGACTTGCTCAAGGTCATGCATCTAGTAAGTGTCGGAGGCTGGATTTGAACTTAGGAACATGAATTTCAAGCCCAGCAGTCTATCTATCCACTGTGCCACCTATCTGACCCAGAAAGTAAAGATACCCTCTTTAATGCATCCTTGGGTTGTTCTCGGTTGAGGATGAGGCAGGTAGTTTTTAATTTTGTCCTTGCATCCCCAGTGAATGGTACTATGACTTCTTGCACATACATAATCATGAAAAAGGGCAGTAATTTTGTCTGGATATGGTAGATTTCTTCTATACATATAGATTGCATCTCATATATGACTTAGTACGTAAGTACTACAGAGTTGGCTAAGGCATATAGTGGTAAAATGACTTACTCAAAGTCATACACCTGGTTAAATGGAAGGGGATAATTTTGAATCTACATCTTCCTAAATCCAAGTCTAGTACTTCGTCAATTCAATTCAATTAATTTCAACAAACTTTTGTTAAACACCTACTACGTGCAAAGGAATGGGATGGGGGCTAAAGACAAAGGACAAAAATGAAAATATTCCTTACTCTCAATTAACTTACATTCCGTTGGGGGTGAGGGGACAGTTAGAGAAGGAAGAAGCATGTGCCCACATTTGTGAATCAGTCACCATTTATCGGTGCCTACCATGGGTAGGCACTGCGCTGGGGGATGGAGACACTGAGATAAAAGTCAAGCAATTCTCTTGCCTTCAAGGAATTTCACATCCTAATGGGAGAGGCAACATGACCATATTTAAATATGTACATTATAAACACAAAATGAATGCAAAGTACTTTGAACACCTGGGGAGATCTGCAAAGATTTCTTGCAGACTGTAGAGTTTGAGCTAAGCCTTGATGGAGACTGGATCCTGAGTGGTGGGATGCAGAGCATACTTTTTGGTCTTAGGACTCTTTTGTATTCTTTTTTTTGGAGGGGTTAAGGCAAGGCAATTGGAGTTAAATGACTTGCCCAAGGTCACGCAGCTAGTAAATGTCAAGTGTCTGATGCTGGATTTGAACTCAGGTCCTCCTGACTCCAGGCCAGTGCTGTATTCACTTCGCCTTCTAGTTGCCCCACAATTTTGCATTCTTAACAATTATTTATGACTCCCCCCACATACAAAGAGCTTTATATGGGTTAAATATACTAATATTTGATTTATTTGAAATGAAAATCTTAGTATTAAAAAGCATCTTGGGGAACCCAAGGTCCCAGGACCACACTTCGAGAGCTGCTGTTATGATTCTCTGACACTGATAAGTTAGGTATCCAGAGCATGGCCTCTGTATCCCCTCATGGCTCTAAAGGATAGGGAATTATCACTGTAATTCTATATAGCACATGAATCCACCCTAGTGTGCTTCTTATCATGATTCTCAGTTGAGGATCGCTTTGTCAGACCAGACTTCCAGAACTTTTAGAAAGGGACATTTACTAAAGTGATACAGTAAATCTTCTTGTTCAGTCTTCCATCTGGGGTTTTCTTGGCAGAGATACTGGAATGGTTTGTCATTTGCTTCTCTAGCTCATGAGGAAACTAAGACAAAGAGGGTGAAGTGACTTGTCTAGGGTCACACAGCTAGGAAGTGTCTGAGGTCAGATTTGAACTCAAGAAAATGAATCTTCCTGACTCTAAGCTCAGCACTCTGTGCACTATGGCACCACCTAGCTATCTCACAGTAACTTAGGTGATATTAAATACTCCTTATAAATTCTGCAACATACAAATAGTCTGGAAGAAAGCGGGCTCAAGTTTAGAACGCACATGTGGCAAAGGTGTTGCTCACAATTCCTGGTTGCTAGAAGTTCTTTTTCTTCCCTTTATTGGGCATGGTGTAACTTCTTTGCTGAACCTTTGGAAGATCTGTGAACCTTGATCTGTTCTGTCTTCGGCTTCTGATGTGTACACCTCATTATTACTATCCTACGGGATGCCCATGGGAAGATGGTGATTCCTCCTAGCATGTTAATGATATATATATATATATATATATATATATATATATATATATATATATATATATATATATATATATGACCCAGCACATGACCAAGTCTCCTCAGGCAATCCAAACACTCTTACTATGTGTCAAGACTATGACTCATCCAGTGACCCATCTGAGACATCTAAATTGATAAAGACCTTTTCACATTGAATTGAAATGCCTTTGATTGATTTGATCCAGTTGAGACTCTTTCCCCCTTAAAGTATAAGTTTTAGTATTTAATCACTTACTTTAGGTAGATGGGGTAATTTGATTGATATTCAATTATCCTCCCCCTTCCATGGCAGATGAGGAAGGACGGTCTTAAAGGCATTAGGAGTAGGCATCGCAAGGGCAAAGAGAGGAGATGAATCCTTGCAGAATAAAAAAGCCAGGATGGCTAGAAAGCAGAATCAGAGACAGCTGGTGATGTGTGAGAGAAGACTGAAAGAGCAGGAAGGAGATAGTTTGTGAAGAGCTTCGAAGATCAAACTATAAACAGAATAAACCCAAAGTAATGGCAGCTGCGTTGGGGAGCGCCAACAATTGGGTTGGGGATCAGGAAAAGCATCTTGTAGGGAGTGATCTCGAAGCCGAGCTTTGGAGAAGGCTTAAGGATTCCAAGAAGTAGAAGTGAAGAGGGAGATCATTCTAGGCATGGGGTTGACCTGGGTAAAGACAATGACGTGAGGGATGGAAGATCTTTTATACGAAACCATGAGCACATCCTTTTGGCTGGTGCATAGAGTACACGAAGGGGAGTAGTTTTACCAAATAGGTCTGGGAAGACAGGGTATAACCACATTATGCAAATAATCTGAAGGCAAAATCTAAGTTTGTATATTATCTGAGAGGCCCCTCTATTTTTTTTTGGGGGGGGGTGCACACAGTAGGTGTTCAACAAAAATGTCCATTGAATGAATTGGATGGAATGGAATTGAATTGGATTGCTTCATCTGAGGAGGCTTTCTTCCTTATCTGTTGTTCTTACTGTAACCCTGCCTAGCTTGCCAGATGGAGCCCCCTGCTCCTTCCCTCCCATCTCCACAGAGACAATCACAGCCATAATCCTGGAGAGCCTGCCTAACCTAATGGCCACACTTTGTCTCATGTCAATTTTTATCTCTTTGTTACGTGAACATAAAGGAAAGATGCAATTTTAACATAGCTCTAACTGATTTATTAATAGCCCATAATGCCCATAATAGTCAATCTATAAATCTGTTCTTAAGAATTTATTGGACAAATACTCCAGCACCATATTAAAGACACAATTCATAAATGCCCATAAGCATCAATCTATTAAGTTAAGTCTTAAGAGAATACCATTATCTCTGTTAAAACACACACACACACACATGCATACACACGTGAAATGAGCCCATGGCACTCATTTCCCCAAATATCCAGTATAGGAAGTATGGGAGGGGTTTTGGCTGGTGGAGGGAAGCAAAGCAAAGGTGGAGAGCTTTATCAGCTTCAAACAGTACTTTTCAAATATTCCTCTTGAGCTAATTTTAATGACAGCAAGAAGCATTATAAGAGTTGGGAAGAGTCTCCTCGTTTCAGGTCTCTCCCCAGTTCCTCTGTATTGATTGGGATGGGGAAAGGGGAGAGAAGGGGCCATAAGGAATGTTCTCTAATAATTAATGGGACCACAGCTTTAGAGCTAGAAGAGATCTTAGAGAACATGGAGGTTAACCCCATCATTTTACGGATGAGGAAAATAAAGCAAAGAGAAGGTAACTAACCCAGGATCACACAGTTAGTAAGGGACAGAGGCAGGATTTGTTGTGAAGGCAACATGGAGTAGTGGATTGAATATGGACAAAATACTTTATGTTGATATGTACATGTATGTGTATATAAAATGTATGTATATAAAATATGTGTGTATATTGCTTTGAAAACATATATATATAAACATAAGCTATATAAACACTGCTATATAAACATTAGCTGCTGCTGCTACTACTACTACTACTACTACTACTACTACTACTACTACTACTACTACTACTACTAGTATTGTTACCACTATTACTACTACTACCACCACTCCCACTTCTCTTCCTCTTTCTCCTCTATTTGGAATCTTTAAGGCAGATTCAAACCCTACCTCAGACAGTACTTATGAGTTGTGTGACCCTGGACAAGTTACTTAATTTGTGCCTCAGTTTCATCATCTGTAAAATGATGGCATTGTATTTGATAGCTTCCAAGTTTCCTCAAGCTTTAAATTTATGATTCCAAGTCAAATAAGAGTTTAGAATGAAGGGGGGGGAAAGTGAATTAGCATTTATTAAATATGTACTTTGTGCCAGGTACAGTCATAATTAGGAGGAAAAAAAGGAGGAGGAAGAGGAAAAAGAAAAAAGAGGAGGAGAGGGAAAAAGAGGAGGAAGAAGAAGAGGAGAAATAATTATCTCATTTGATCCTCGCAACCACCAGGTATGTGCTCTTATGATTCCCATTTTATAGTTGAGGCAAACAGAGGTTAAGTGATTATGCCCAGGATCACACAACTTGGGAGGGTCTGAAATAGGTAGTCAAGTCTGACCCCATGGGTCATACTGTCCTTGGGATTTTCTTGATTAAGATACCGTAGTGGACCATTCTCTGGTGGATTAAGGCAAATAGAGGTTAAGTGACTTGCCCAGGGTCACACAGCTAGTAAGTGTCTAAGGATGGATTGCAACTCAGATTTTCTAGACTCCAGGTCCAGTGTTCTGTCCACTGTGCCACCTAGCTGTGTCTATAAAGTCATTCAATCACTCACTCGTTCAATCCACCAACAAGTATTTATTAAACTGTAAGATATTGTTTCAGGTTCTGGGGTCAAAGACAAGTTCAGAGATAAGGACTAACTAATCTCTTCTCTGAAGAAACTTATGGTCTACTGGGAAACACAATAAGCACATTCAGAATGACTACAAAATGAATACAAGACAGTTTAGGAAGGGAAGGAACTCATAGTTGGCAGGGGAATCAAATACGGCTTCAGACAGAACATAATGCTTTAGTTGTATCTTGAAGAAAGTGGGAGAATCTATAAGACACAGAGGAAGAAGGGGTTCATTCTAGGCATGAGGCACAGTCAACGCAAAAGCATGGAGAGGAGAGATATAATTCCGTATGAGAGAAACATAAAGTACCCTAATTTAATAGATGCCATCTCCTTCAAGAAATCTTCCCTGATCAAACCCCTCCCTCATTCTAATAAGTGACTAGGCAGCCAGGAGGTATGGTGGATAAGAGCACTGGACTTGGAGTCAGGAAGATCTGAGTTCTAATCCTGCCTCAGACGCTTACTAGCTGTGTGACCCTGCCCTCAGCCTCAGTTTCCTCATCTCTACAATAAAGAGAGCAATAGCTCACATATCCCAGGACTGTTGTGAGGATCAAGTGAGAACTATGCACTGAAGAGTGTTTGGCAAACCTCAAAGTGCTATTTAAATGTTAGCTGTTGCTGTCGTCACCCTTGACCTGAATCTAGAATTTTATTTTGTGCTTCTCTGATACGCTTGTTACACAAGCTTCCAAAAAGAAAAAGAAAAAAAAGAAAATCTATGCCATAGAAGAGGATATTTTTCTCAGGTATGAGTTAGACAAGTCTTCCTCTTGGGTCCTCTCTTTTCCTCTCCCCAGTGCTTTCTTGTTTATCTTATCAAATCCCACAGTCTCATATATCATTTTTATGCAGATAATTCTCACACCTGCATATCCAGCCTGCATCTCTTCTGAGATCTGGTCTATATCTCCACCTGCTTCCTCAATGTCCCCCAGGAATCTCAAACTTGACTTGTCCAAAATAAAACTTAGTAGCTTTGGCCCCATATTCATTCCTTCTCCTTTCTCTCCTTTTCTTTTTCTTTTTCTTCCTCCTCATATTTTCTTTACCATCTCTGTTGAGTGCCCCATCATTCTTCTTATCATCTAGGTTTACAGCCTCTGAATTTTTCCTGACTCCTCTGTCTTTTTCATCTTCCACATCCCAGATTTTCTCCACAACATCTCTCTCATCTATCTCCTTCTCACGAGGCACATGACCATCAACTTGAGACCTTGCTTGAACTATTGCCATAAATCTCTTAATCAACTTCCCTGCCTCCAGTCTCTTCTCTCTGAACCCTCCTCCAAACAAATGTCAATGATTTTCCTAAATTATAACTCTGATCCTGTCATTTTCTTACTCAAAAAGCTCTAGTATGTCCCTATGGCCTGCAGGATAAAATGTCAGCTCCCTTGTTTGGCATTTAAAATTCTTCATAATCTGACTGCAATCTACCTTTCTAGTCTGGTTTCACATTCTTCCCCTTCATGCACCTGTGACTCAGCCAAAGTGGTCTCTTTACTATTCCCTGTAAATGACAGACCCTCTTCTGCCTCAGTGCTTTGTACTAGCTCTCACTCCCTGCCCCCAAGCAGAATGCAACCCTTCTTCCTCTTGGATTTCCATGTGCCCTTCAAGGATCAGCACCGAGCGCCACCTCCTACATGAACGCCTTCCGTTTGTCAGCCCTCTCCCACCCTCCTGAAGATTTGTCTTTATTGATTTTCTGATTTCATCAATGTGGGGAACTCTCAGTGAGAAAACTCCCTTTCCCAATGTTCATGGGTATCTGCCCTACAATAGGCACAGAGTTACCTGAAGCATTGAGAAGTTAAGTGACATGTGCAGAGGTTATTTCACAGGCAGGACATAGAAATTTAACAGTCAAGAGAGCGTGAGGAATCATGGGGATAGGGTCAGATAGGAGATGGCATGAGGAGACTTACTCAATGAGCTATTGAGTTTCCTTCCATCTCAGAAATTCTGTGGGGCTGTGACACGACTCATCAAGGACACTTGGCAAATTAATGGTGGAATCAGGGTTAGAATTCAGGTCACCTGGAATCACCCTTGCCCTTGCCCTGACGTATGTAGCACTTTATAGTCCTTTGTGGACATCTCAACTCCATCTCCATACCATACACTCTCCTTTAGCTATTGTTTTTGGCCACTAAAATGGAAACTCCTTGAAGGAAGGAATTGTCTTGTATTTGTATCCCCAAAGCTTAGCTCTCTCTCTCATTCTTTCTTTTTCTTTCTCTGTCTCTCTTACTGTTTCTGTCTCATTCTCCTCCTTCCTCCCTTCCTCCTTCTCTGTCTCTCTCTGTCTATCTGTCTCTCCCCCTCCTGCCTCGGTCTCTTTCCCCTCTATCTCCATCTCCCTCTGTCTCCTCTCTCCTCTATCCCTCTCTTTTCTTTCTCCTTCCCTTTCTTCCTCCCCTTCCCTTCCTTCTCCCCCTCTTTCTTCCCTCCCATCTGTCTCCCTCTCCTTCCCTCTTCCCCTCTCTCCCTTCTTCCCCACCCCATCTTTTTCGATTTCTCTTCCTAACACCTTGCATTTTGCTTGAAAGCATCTGTAGAGGCATCTACTATAGACTAAGATTTCAGCCTGAAGTCTTATTCTCCCCTTAAATGCATGGAAGATAATGAACCTTGTCACAATTTACTTCCTTAAGCTCCATGCTGTGATATCCTTGCTGCATAATTTCCAGGGAAAATAAATATATCAATGACTAACAGTGTTTCCTGCTCTGGTTGGGTTGGCCCCAGCATGACCAGGTTTGCTGCTGTCACTGAACAGTTCCCAGGCAAGAATGGGACAGCGACAAGAAGCTGCACAGCTGGTCCTGACCAATCTGTCTCTTCTCCTCCCATTCCCAATTAACATGTGTCATGTTTTATTTTTAGTTAGGCCAATTAAAGGGATAGCCTAGAACTTAGAGAGGGTAAAAAAAATAATTACTGGCTTGCTAAGAGAGAGCCCTCTTAAATGGTTGAAATAGCTAAAGAAAATAATAGCTGATATTTATGAGTTACCAAATGCCTTTTCCATGAAGCTTTGGAAATTATATTAGCCTTCTTTTATTTCAGCTACAATCTTGTGAAGTAGGGAAAGTGTGACTATCCCCATTTTATAGATGAAGCAGTTGAAGTCTTAGAGGTCTTCACATGGAGGCTAGGTAAACAGGGGATGTTTTTATATTTATTTTTTAGTATGAGGAAAGTCCTTGATGGCATGGATAGTTCCACCCTTTCTTTGCATCCTCTGTACTTAGCACAGTATTTAGCTGTGTAGGTGGTATAATGGATAGATTACCAGTACAGGAGTCAGGAGGACCTGAGTTCAAATCTCACCTCAGACACTTGATACTCACTAGCTGTGTGACCTTGGGCAAGTCACTTAACCCCAATTACTGGCTAATCCTGGGTCATCTCCAGTCATCCTGATGAATATCTGGTCACTGGATCCAGATGGCTCTGGAGGAGAAGGGAGGCTGGTGACCTGCACAGCCCTCCCTCACTCAAAACAAAGTCAAGTGCAAGTCATGTCATTATTTCTCTGATGGCATGGTCTTCTTCAGCAACGGAGGACAAACACACATTTAGCTGTGTACTAAGCATATAGCAGGTGAGTAATAAAAACTTGTTGCCCAATTGATTGACTAGATGACTAGATTTCATCTCGATGATACCTTTCAGTTCTGAGCCTTTGGAATTCTGGGAGTTTCAGAGATAAAGTGACTTGTCCACTGTCACTGAGCTAGTAAATGGCAGAGGACTGAAACCTCTAAGTTCAATGAGCTTTCATTATTTTTGTTTTGTCTTCTTTTCTTTTTCTAGAAAGGTGGAGAGTATGATAAAAAGAGATTTTTGAGTTACTCCTAAGGTTTGGAAATCTGAGGAAACATCCCCCCCTTTTAGGGGAGGCAATTGGGGTTAAGTGACTTGCCCAGGGTTGCACAGCTAGCAAATGTCTGAGGCTGGATTTGAACTCATGTCTTTTTGGCTCCTGGGGCTCTATCCACTGCACCTCCTAGCTGTCCCCTGAAGAAAATTTTAACAGAAGAATCAGATTGACCAGGGATGCTTAAGACCATATACGCATTTCATAATGTGTTTTAACTTACAGAAGAAGAGGTTTAAAGGCTAATAGATAACTTCTAGAGTTCAGGGTAGAGGTGATCAAGGAACCAACCAGAGCAGTAACTAAAACCTCCAGTTTGATGGTCTTTAGGTTAGAGTTATTGATCAATCAATCAATCAATCATTTACTGAATAAGCATTTATTAAGTGTTGACTGTGCCAGGCATTGTGCTAAGCAAGTCACATACAAAGAAAGATCAAATAGCTTGAGTCCTCAATGAATTCAAATTCCAAAGTGGGGCATCATTGTTGAGTCATTTCAGACATGTCCAACTCTTCATGGCCCCATTTGGGGTTTTCTTGGTGAAGATACGGGAGTGGTTTTCCATTTCCTTTTCCAGTTCATTTTGCAGATGAGGAAACTGAGGCAGATGGGGTTACAGGGGTGACACAGCTAGGAAGTGTCTGAGGCTAGATTTGAGCTGAGTTCCTTCTCCTTCCAGGTCTGATATTCTATCTACTGCGCCACCTAGAGGCCAAAAGGGAGAAGACAATCCAGTAAATAACAGTACACAGCAGATACATAAAAATGACATTATCTAGCATTTAGGCAGAGTTTTAAGATTTGCACATTACTTTACAAATGCCTCATTCTAACCTCACAAAAATCCTGGGAGATAGGTGCTACTATTATCCCAATTTTATGGAAGACGAAACTGAGGTAAGCAGAGGTTAAATGACTCGATCGGGTCACATAGCCAAGAAGCACCTGAGGTTGGATTTGAACTGAGGTCTTCATGACTTTAGGTTCAGTGCTCTCTACACAGCATCACCTAGCTGTCTTTGAGCAGCTCTGCACAATAGAGGAGAGGTCATCTTAGAAAGGAAAGTCCTAGCATCTGAGGTTACCCACAGTAGAGGAAGGGAGTCAGTGATGGTCCTGACAAAGGGCTGCCCTTTGGTCTTGCCATACTCAGCTTTCTTTCACACCTTGACAACATGGGGTCTGATGGAAGGGCCTGTCGACTCTGTGAGTGAATAACTCAGTCAGTCCCTTCCAAGGTCATTAATGTTTATGGTGTTAATGAGAGTTTAGGTTCTGGTTCAAAGACGAGAGAGATGCTGGAGGTTGGTTGTGAAAGCAGTGGGTATGGAATTTGTAAAAAGTGGCTTGAGAGGGGGAATATTTCGAGCATAGACAGTCTGCTCAAAGCGCTCAGTGGGGGACCAGAAATCCTCCAAGAACTAGCATAACTTTGTAATCAACTCTGCTTATCTATGACATTGGGGAAAGGGATAGGCAGGGGAAAATAATCACGATCATGCCTCAATCTGCATATTACCTCCTAAAATCTTTCCCCTAATACTTGTAATTTTCTTAGTTGAGACAGTGGGGCATAGAGGCTTGACCATGGATGCCCGAAAACCTGGGCTCAAATCCCACCTCTAGCTTTGTGATCCTGGATAAGTCAGTCTTACGGGGTCCCAGGCAACTCTCCAGAGTTACAAATTACAGAGAAGGTATCAACCTGGATTGTTTAATGGAGTGTCTTCATCTGGGAGTTCCCTATACTCATGAAATCATAGGTCCAGTTGCTAACCCAATCCTTATCTCATTTAATACTCCTAACACTACTGTGAAGGAGGTAAAATGGTAGCTCCTGCATCATCCCCTTAGACCCTCAGTTTTTAACTCCAAATGGTTTCTATATAACTCTAATACACTGTCATTCTATTCTTCCTGAACACTGAAAATCTTCTTCAGTTGAAACTGAATTTTGATAGTGGATAGGAAAGGCAGCTAGGAAGCACCATAGTGCATAGAGATCAGGGCCTGGAGTCAGCAAGAGTCATCTTTCTAAGTTCAAATCCAACCTCAGACACTTACTAGTTGGGTGACCCTGGGCAAATCACCTTACCCTGTTTTCCTCAATTTCCTAATCTGTAAAATGAGCCAGAGAAGGGAATGGCAAATCGCTCCCATACCTTTGCCAAGAAAACCCCAAATGGGGTCACAAAGAGTTGGATATGACTGTTAAATGACTGAACTGGAGAGAAAAATGCTGATGACCCTGAGAAAGGTCAAGAAATCGTAGAATATCAGAGCTAGAAAGAATTTTTGAAATCATATCTGCACACATGGATATGTATACACTCTAATCTTATTTGTATCAGGACCTCTAAAAGACCTTAGACCAGTTTCTCTAGTGTTTCCCAGCCCAATTTAGCTCTTGAGCCCTTTGGGGCTTTCATGTTGATAAAATCCATAAATGCTAATAAGCTAGGAGATTGGGGTGGGGGTTATGAAATGCAATGGTGACAATGGGGAGTCTGGGAAATTTGAAAACAAAATAAAGGAAATTAAACCTATTTTCATACCAAAATATTGCTACACATAATGAGTGTTTGTGTGTGTGTGTGTATGTATGTGTGTATACACATTGTGTGTGTGTGTGTGTGTGTGTATGTATGTGTGTATACACATAACCACACCAAGAAAGCCAGGGCAATGAACTGTGAGGGTGGTAAGAATTAACTGAGGATAATAATTCTGACACATGGTATCATACTTTCTCTGACCATGAGACATCTGGTAATGGGAGAAAGTTTCCTTTTTTTTTTTTTCCATGCATATCTGTCTCTTCATGATCCCATTTTAAGGGATTTTCTTGGCAAAGATACTGGAATGGTTTGTCATTTCCTTTTGTAGATCAATTTACAGATGAGGAAACAGAGGCAAACAGGGTTAAATGATTTGCCCAGGGTCACACAGCTAGTGAGTGTCTGAGACTGGATTTGAACTCAGGAAGATGAGTCTTCCTGACTCCAGGACCTGACTAGCTGCTCTGGAAGAAGTAAAACCACCCAATACGCTAAGAACCTTCTTTTTCTCTTGACATAAGACAAATTGGATGGCAAGGTCATTTGGTTTTTATCTAGGGAAAATGTACAAGTGCTGTCAATGTCCTTTAAATTTTGACACCCTGGAACAAAGGCTTGATGGCACCACCCTAGGTATAACTCTGATGATGAACCCATCTCCTTTATTCACCTATCAGTGTCTTTAATGTAGGTTTCAAGAGAATGTCAAGTCCTTGAGAGTTGGTGTTTCTCAGGTTGACTGTCATACTGCTCTTTTCAAGTTGTTTGTCTTGGAGAGAGAATGGTGCAGCTCTGGGGAGGGGATGCCTTTCTTCTGGGTGGCTTTCCCTACATGTCTTTGTATTGCTCTGTGGTCTATACACTGGGAGAAATTTCATATCCTGGGCTGTACCATTAAATTCCTGAGGTCTTAGGGACAGAAAATATTATGGAATCAAAAAATCATAGGACTATGAACCAGGAAGGTCCTTAACAAAGCCCACTCATTTTACAGATAAGGAAAACTGAGCTCAGAAAGTGTGTTATTTGTCCTTGTTCACCTGTCTGGGAAATGTCAGAGCCAGAATTTGAACACAGGTCTTATGCTCTGGGTTTAGAGCTCTTGGACTTGGGAATGGATCAGTAGGAGCTACCGTATGCAACACAGTGGAAAGAGTTCTGGATCTAGAATCGGTAAGATCTGAGTTCAGATCCAGCCCTGACACTTACTAGCTATGTCACCTGGACGGGTCCTCTAACCTCTACCTTCTTCAGTGTCATCATCTGTAAAATAGGAATAATAATAGCACCTACCTCTCAGGTGTGTTGTGAGGATTAAATGAGATAATGCTTGTAAAACATTTTGTGAGCTTTAAAATGTAATATGATAGCTCTGACTGTTACTGTTACTGTGTGCCAATCCCTCTCCTAGGTGCTGAAGATATAGATGCAAAAACTGAAATAACAATTGGCCACTCTTATCAAGTATACATTTTAAAGGGGGAGATATAGAGACATATCCAAACCAATTGAAAGCAGATACAAGGTTGCTTTGTGGGGGAAAGGAGCTAGAGGTGGCATCAGGTGGGAGCTGAAGGTGACTGTGAAAAGCCTAGTATGGAAAGAATCCCATGAGCAGTGACCTCAAGAAAGCTGGAAGTTTCAGGATGTTGAGACAGTACATTCCAGGCATGGTGGAGGTGGAAGGACAGTACAAAGGCATGGAGGTGGGAAATATCATGAGTGACAAACAGCAAGAGAGCTAGTTTGGGGTAACCGCAGCATGTATGTTTGGGAATAATATATAATAAGGTTAGAAACGGCACGAAGTTTAATGTCAAATAAGTCTTTATATTTGCTCCCAAAGGTAATAGGGAGTCATTAGAGTTCATAGGAGGATAATTTCACTTTAGGAAGAGGGTAGAACCATCTTTTCCTTCTCTTTTCTGGTCTGGGCAAGAACTTAGGCCTCAGTTTTCTAATTTATAAAATAAGAGGGTTGGACAAGGTGTCCTCTAACATCCTTTCCAATTTCAGATCTATAATCCTATATCCAAAACCTTTCCTCACAACCGCATATGGATGAAGGTGTCAGAATTATTATCATGCCTATTTTACAGATGAGGAAAATAGGCTCAGTGCTATGAAGGGTCTTGCCTAGGGTCACAAAGCTGTTTAGAGTTGCAGCTCTCACTGGGTCAGCTACTAGGTGTCAGAGATTGGATTTGAACCCAGGACAGAGTCACAGAATCTCGGAGTTGGCAGGTCATGTAGTCCACTCTGGATCTGAACAGGAATTTCCCTCTACAACCTACAGGATAGATGTAAATCTGTCCTCTCTTTGAAGACTTCCAGGGAGGAGGTCGGTCTGGAGGCAGTGCATTTGACCTTGGGACGAATCTCTCCTTGTGAGAAAGCCATTCGTGGAAGTTTACATCCCTCCTGATAGTTCTGTCCCCTGGGGCCAATCAGAGAGCAGCAGAGCCTGATACCTTCTCCTGTATCATGCCCCGCAGGCATCTCCCTACTTCACCTAGGTTTAGGGTTCCCACCAGCATTCTTGTATCAGCCAGTTCTCTCTGTGTCTCAGAGGCAGCCACCTCTGGTCAAGCTGAGTTCCATAACCACCAATTGATTTTCATTCGCTAAGTGGGCCTGCTCTATTTCTCATTTGTGCCTAATGATGGAGTAGTTTCCATAACGATCAGAAAGAGCAATCATGTCTCCTCTTGTGCTTCTGCCAATTAGGGGAGAGGATGTGGGCTCTGTACTAATTGCTTTTGTTTGCGCATGTTAATGAAGGCTCCATTACAGACCTGGCCAGTAGGGATCTGGCCCCTTCCTAGGGTAGTCGGGGCAGAGAAGAATGAGCTGCAAATGGGTTATTAACATGTATCTGGGGGAATATAACCTTCGGCAAAGTAGTAAGAGGAGGATACTACTTGAATGATGACGAGCGGGTGTAAACACATGCCTCTTTGTGAGTCCAGGATGGGAAGATGGAGGTGGGGGGAAATGGTCTGTGCCTATGTTGGGCTGGGATGGAGAAAGGAGATTGTGGATAGACAGTAAGCCCATGAAGGCAGGGGTGAGTGCGTTTTTGTGTCTGGGTACCCTAATGCCTAGCATAGTACTCGGCACATGGTGGCATTTAAGAGATGCTGACTGGTTGATGTTTTGAAATCATAAGTTTTAAAGCTGCAGTGACCTTTAGAGATCAAGCCCTAACCCCCACATTATGGAAATGAGGAAACTGAAGCTCAAAATATTTCAAGTGACTGAGGATTATAGATTCAGAACTACAAGGGACCTTAAAAGTCATGTTTGTCTTTATTCTTTAAAAAATATGTTTGTGATATTAGAAGGCTTTTTTGGGGAGGGAGAGGAGAGATACCATTGGAAAATTTAGGCCACGTAAAAATAAGATATTAATAAAAAATTATGCTTAAGAAATTTTAAAAAACCCAAAATGTCATGGAACCCAAATCCCATTTTACAGATAAAGAAACTGAGGCACAGAGGGTAGAAATCTTAGCATCCATAGTATCCTAAGTAGGAGAAATCTGAAAAGCCATCAAGGCCAACCCTCTCATTTTATAAATGGGGAAACTGAGGCACAAAGAGGTTAAGTAATTTCCCCAAGGTCATGCATCTAGTAACCATCAAAGGTGAAACCAGGTCTTCTTAACTTCAATTCCAGTGTTCTAGCCATTATACCATCCTGCCCAAGGTCATGTAGATCTTAAGCAACAGAGCCAGGATTTGAACCCAGGCCCTCTAAATCAACTATTCTTCTCCCTACAGATAGAATGGGAGTTTTTCAGTAGTTCCTTACTGACAGGATGACAGAATGGAATAAAACTTCAGAACTGAGAGTCAGTTATTATAGTTGTTTTTCAGTCATGTCTGACTCTTCCTGACCCCTTTTTAGGGTTTCTTGGCACAGAAACTGGAGTAGTGTGCCATTTTCTTCTCCAATTAATTCTACAGATAAGGAAACTGAGGCAAATAGGGTTAAGTGACTTGCCCAGGGGCACACAGCTAGTAAGTGTCTCAGGTCAGATTTGAACTCAGGTCTTCTTGACTCCAGGCCTACGCTCTATCCACTGTGAAACCTACCTGCCCACTGACAGTCAGCAGACTTCCCTTATTTGCCAGTCGTGATCATTGGCAAGTTTTTTTCTGCCAACTTATGCTGAGAATAACACACTCTGGGTCTAATAAGGGGTTGAATGGAGTGCCCCTGATCATAGCATTACAGATACAGAGCTGGAAAAGACCTCAGAGACCAGCTATTCTAAGCCCCTTATTTTACAGATGACCAGAGTCCCAAAAGAGTGACTTGTCACAGACCATGCAGGAATGATGTTATCTGAGACAGGATTCGAAACCTACTGTACCATGGTTATTAATTGACTGAATTCTCACCAGTCAACAACTCAGTTAGACAGTAGAGTGGAGGTTTTATTTCAAGTGTCTGAAAGGAGTCCTTCCATGTATTGACATCTTATTGATTGGGCTTTGGAGATTCAGCCGTGGTTGGCTGAAACTTAGGAGAATGGTGCTAACCACTCTGTGGCTGATAACAGATCACTCCTTTTCTTTTCCTATGCTAACTTTTCCAAGTAAGCTCCTTGAAGGTGAAAGTGATTTAATGTAGTTGAGACTGGCAATATCAAAGATCATATGGTTCCTTCATAGGGTTGAATATGCCAGACCAGTACTCAGGATGGCATTAATTTTGGCTTAAATTAGCCTTCACTGTCAGGGAGGATGTATCACCCACATCAAACAGGGATTTTCTATATGTGGTAAGGTTGCTCTAGACTTTCCTGTTTATGGGGAATATTGTACTGCTATCACCTAGGACTGGAGTATTTCAGGACCTCCTAAATGAAATTGATGACCATTCAAAAGAATGTGGTCAAACCATCCACACAGCAGATGGAGCCAAGTGGATGAAGAATGCCTGTTTTCTGGATTATGGTACATTTTCACATGCTTTTATCAGCAGCAATCCCATTCATAAAAGAATCATGAATTTAATTGGTCTATCTTGCTCCTATTATAACAAGAGGAAAGAGAAAAGGAAAAATAAAATATTTTAACTCAACATATGTAAGATTGAAATCACTATCACACTGTATACTTCAGTCCCTTGGAAAAGGGAGTCTGAGCATTTTCTAGTCCTGAACTCCTAGGCCCTGGCTCTAACTACAACTCAGCTCAATTGCCATTTTCCAGCTAAGATTGTTTCTCAATCTCAGTTTGACATAGTATGACATAGAGGATAGGGCACCAAATTTGTAATCAAAAGGACTGGAGCTTATTTCCTCCCTTTAATACATACTAACTGTGTGACCTCTCTGTGTCTCAGTTTCCTCATCTGCAGAATAGGGAGACAGTAGACTGTCTATTAGGTGTCAGAGGTTGTATTTGAATCCTTTCCTTTCCCCAAATTATCTGGTATTTATTTTGCATGTATTTATAGGGGCAGCTATATTTGAGGCAGTGAGACAGCGTAGTGGATAGAGCACTGGACCTGGAGTTCAAATCTAGCCTCAGATATTCTTAGTTATGTGATCCTGGGCAAGTGACTTAATCCTGTTTGCCTCAGTTTCCTCATCTGTAAAATGAGCTGGAGAAGGAAATGGCAAACCACTCTAGTATCTTTGCCAAGAAAATCCCAAATGGGGTCATGAGGACTTGGGCAAAACTACATGACTCAGCACCAAAAGCAGTGTGTCATAAGAGATATAGAGCTGAGCTTGTAATTAGGGTTTAAGACCTGGGTTCAAGGCCCACTTCTGACATGTACCGACTGTGTGACCCTCTAACAGTCACTTAGCTCTTAGTGTTCTAGTCAGTGGCATCACACTTTAATAGACATTCCTATTGGTTACAGATGAACTTGTGTATTCAATCATTTTTCAGTTGACTCTCTATGACCCCATTTGGGGTTTTCTCAGCAAAGATACCGGACTGATTTGCCATTTCCTTCATCAGCTCATTTTAGAGATGAGAAGAGTGAGGCAAACAGGGTTAAGTGACTTGCCCAGGGTCATCTAGATAATTAAGTGTCTGAGGCTGGATTTGAAGTCAGGAAGATGAATCTCCCTGGCTCCAGTGCTCTATCCGTTGTATTAGCTATCTGTCTGGCAGATGAACTTAGAAAATCATAAATTAACACTATCTATTTGTATTGCATTTTAAATTATTTTTTAAAACATTTTCCAATTACATTTTAATTTGATTCTGGTTGTACTGTGCTTGTGGTCCCCTGGCAATGAGTATGATGCCTTTGAAAGTAGGCAATTCTCTAAGATTTTAGCTTCTATTTAATATTTCATTAATAATAAGTAAATTTTATTTCATGAGTTATTTCCCAATTATATGTAAACATTTTTTAACATTCATTTAAAAAAATTTCAGTTCCAAATTCTCTCTTTCCTTCCTGCCCTTCCCCCATCCTTGAGAAGGCAAGCACTTTGATATTGATTGTATGTGGGAGGTAATGCATCTGAGACTTAACTTGAAGAGTAGGTGTTGACTTGTATGGTAGAGAGTGTTTCCCCAGCTGGAAGTTTCCCATACTAATGAAATAAAAGGTTTAATCCCTATCCCCATCCCCCATACATGTTCATGTCATCTCTCTCTATCCCCTGATACAACCTCAGCTCCTTGCTGGCAAGGACCGTTTCATTTTTTTGTTCTTTTTATCTCTATCACCTAATTGTAATATCAATTACCCACAACAGTGTACAGTTCTGGACTTGGAGGGAGGAGGATCTGAATTCGAATGTGACCTCAGACACTTACTAGCTATGTGAACCTGGCAAGTCACTTAACCCTGTTGGCCTCAATTTCCTCATCTGTAAATTGAGCCAGAGATGGAAACAGCAAAACCACTCCAGTACCTCTGCCAAGAAAACTCCAAACGACATGAAGAGTTGGATGAGACTGAAAAATGACTGAGCAACAGAATTCCACATAGCCTTAGGGCTGAGTTATTTTCTATTGTTTTGCCCTCTGGGGAAACAGATTATATCTTTCCACTGAGGAATATTTTTTCCCCCAATACTCAATGCCCAACTCATCTGATCATCCTAGTATCTAGCTATATTGTAGAATAGAGAAGGAAATTCCTGAAGAAGAGAAAGTCAGTTCTTCCTGTTATCCCTCTTTAAGGATGTTAATAGATTATTTAATTTCCCCACTCTCTCTCTTCCTATCTCCTTTATGAGCCCCCATTCATGTCTTCTCATGCTTTAGTGAGGTATCTTCCCAGATCCCAGCTTTATCATCTGCAAACCTCAGCCATCTCTTTGATGACTTGATTTTTCTGGTTTCCATTCTTGCTGTCTGTAACATCCAAGTAACCCTGCCTGGACTAACCTGACTCCCTATAACTACCCACTATAGACTCAGGTCTCTGTAAAAACTAATTTTCTGGCTTTATGGTCTGATTTTTGACTGCCCAGGAATGCATCTCCCATTTAAAACATTGTTGCTATGGAGATACCTGCCCTCTGGGACATTGTTTCACCTAAAGTCATGTTTATATGGAACCAATTAAAAACATTAGGTGGAGTATGGCTTACTGCCTGCACTTTTGGTTGTATGGATGCCTTAAAAACAGAATAAGGGAGACTCTGGAGGACCAGAGATGAACAAGGAAAACAGCTTTGGAGATAATGAGTAGGGGCTAGAGGAAATTCTATTTCATGAAGACAGGCTAGAAGGATTAGGACTGGGCTGTGTAGAAAGAAAGATGAAAGCTGAGAGGAAATGTGATCAAAGTCTATGAAATCCCCCAGGGGATGAAGATGGTGTTCCTTGATTACTAAGACTCAGTGGGCCCCCTTGAAACTTGAAAGACTCAGGTTAAAACAATCTTGGAAATTTGGTATTATTTCTGCTGTAGGTCATAAACATATGAGCTTAGTTCTCTCAACGGACCATTGAAGTTGATGAAGCATTCCTTTATTCGTGCATTCAACACTTAATATACAAGCTGAGGGGCTAGAAGTTATAGTTATCCCAAAGTGAGAGACAATGTTGAGTTCTTCCTCACATAGGGTCTGTAAGAGGAAGCTGAATGACCATTTATCAGGGCCATGATTGGTCAGTTATGGATTGTTCCTGAGGGCCGTCAAGATCCCTTCTGACTCTGAGATTCTATGATTCTGTGGTTGATTCTATGACAACAAAAATTTAAATGGACACGTTACTCCACCACCCCACTCCCCTTTAAGGAGTTTTCAGACTAATAGGAATTTGCAATATAAAAATAAATAAGCATATTCTAAAGTGCCACATGGAGCAAATAGATGGTATAATGGATAGAACACCAAGATTAGAGTCAGGAAGACCTGAATTCAAATCTCGTCTCAGACACTTACTAGTTATGTGACCCTGGGCAAGTGACAACCCTGTTTGCTTCAGTTTCCTCATCTGTAAAATAAGTTGGAGAAGGAAATGGCAAGCCACTCCATTGTCTCTGCCAAGAAAACCCCAAATAGGGTCACGAAGAGTCAGAAACACCTGAAATAAACGAACATCAACAGCAACAAAAAAAGTGTGATATGATGGAAGCATTCAGACAAAGCACGCCAGGACAATTGGAGGAAGACTTGACATTATAGAATAATAGAAAGACCCTGAATTTAGCTGCTGACTTTGCCACTTATTAACTGTGCAAATTATTTAATTTCCCTGGGCCTCAATTTCTTTATCTCTAAAATGAAAGGGTTGGTCTCGACCTCCCAGTTCCCTTCCAACTCAAAATCCAAGGTCCCATGAAGGTCAATAGGGGAAAACCACAGAGGAAGCAGCAGCTGAACTGAGGCTTAAGGGAAGAGAAGTATTTTTTTTTCAGGATGAGATGAAGTAAGAGTGAGCCCTGGTGCAGATATTCATTTATTTCCTTCATTCAATAAACATTTATTATGCCCCTGTTATGTGCCAGGCTCTATGTTATATACTGGGGATACAAAAAAGGCAAAAGAGGGTCCCTGCCCTCAAGGAGCTTACAATCCAATGGGAAAACAACATTCAAACAAATATCTACAAAGCAAGCTGTATACAGGATAAATAGGAAATAATGATGGGACTGGGGATACTTACCTCCAATGCACCCTTTCTATAATCAGCTTAGCTCCAGGACTCCCTGCTTTTGACCCTACCCTCCTAGTTTCCACCTCTTTCTCTGGGATGGATAATCACACCAATATTATCAACATTATCTTTGAAACTGTCATGACAGATGTGACAATATAGTGCCACCCTATGATTCCACTCAATTTCACAATGTATCTGAGCTGTGAGTTGGTTAGACTTCCTTACCAGGCCACTATCCCCTACTCTCTCCTACCTCTCCATGTAGACTCCATCCATCCTCTATTTTTATCTCACTTAGTTTTACCCTTCCATTGTGCCCTTTTGAAGTCCTATTCAATTTTTAACAAACTATTCTTTATATCAAACCCGTGTTCTTCCCCTGGAAATGATAGTCTCTACATAGTTTACATTTATTCATGTACATGTTGTTTATCATCATAGAAATGTAAATTCTTTGAGGGAAGCGGTGTTTCTTCTGTTATTATGTCTCATATTTTGCAAAGAGCTCAGTGCATAGACATTTTGTGGATGCTTCTTAAATTTAATTGAGTTGGATTCTAGGCATGATGGATAGCCTGAACGAATGTAAAGAGAGAGAAGACAGTAGTATGAAATCAGGTAACAGCTCTTTGTTTGGTTTGGGTGGGAAAGAGTATGGGAGTTGTGTGAAATAATGCTGAAGAGGTGGGTGTGAGATTTTACATGGTGTCTAGTGTCGGATTAAGGGATATTTATTTGATCCTCAATGAAACAGGGAGATGCTAAGAATTTTTGAGCTGGCAAGTGGCATGGTGATATCTGTGGTTTGGGGGATTATTTGGGCAACTGTGTAAAGGAAATATCTCTAGTTTCATAATTAACAGAAATTCATGGATGATGGAGCCACAATGGCATGGAAAAGACCGGGAAGTCTTCTCAAGAATGACAATAAGGCCTCTAAAAAGAGTAATTTCTGTTGCATGTCTGAAGGTTTGCCCCCAGTGCTGAGAGATTTCTGGAAAGGTCAGGTCAAAAGTAGGAAGGCAAGTTTTCCTGGTCTTCTTCCTTTGCAAACTGAATACCCTATCTCTCTTGATCTCTACTATGATAGCACACATAGCATTCATTATCATATCTCTCCACTACTCAAAAACCTTCAGTGACTCCCCATTGTCTGCTGGATGGAGTAAGGTCTGGCTTTCACAACAGTCCACAATCTGGCCACAATCTATTCTTTCCTGTTTTATCTAACATTGTGTCTTCTCACACACTCTTTGCTTCACCATTACCCATATGACTTTGCTATGTGTAGATATCTCTCTTCTCCCCGCACCTGTCTGCCCCTCACCCTGGCCAATTCCCCTTAAGCCTTATTTATGGCCCAGCTCTAATTGCACATCTTCCATGAATTCTTCTCTCATTTCTCCATGTGGCTTTCTCTTTTGTGACTTTCTGTGGCATCCAGAGATTTACAGCTGGAAGGTACCTTATTGATCGTCTTGTCCAATCCTCTTATTTTATATATAAGGAAATGGAGTCATAGAATGGTTAAATGACTTAGGAACAGAGCTAGGATTGACATTCAGAAGCTCTGCCTTCAGACTGCAGGGCTCTCTCTCCTTCATGAGAACTTAACATAATAGGTACCATTCTGCCTCTTAAATTCATAGAATTCTAACTGGTGTTTTACTTTGGCCAATGACTTCTCTTCCTACTAGATTCTGACTCTTTAAGGGTAAATTCTCAGTCTTCATGTCTCTTCTAGTCTCTAGCTCAGTGGTTGGCACATAGTAGGCTCTTTACAGATATCTATTGAATCATTGGATTGTACCTCTAGAGCTAAAAGATACCTCAGAAATGGCATATGAAACTGATCACTGATCCCAGAGCCAGCATTCTTTCTACTCTTCAGCATTTATTATGCACCACACATGTCTCTTGAACTAGATGGTGATACAAGGAGAAATCAGCTAGAGGAGTCTTGAACACTGGACCTGCACTCAGGAAGACCTGAGTTCAAATCTGGTCTTAGACACTAACTAGCTGTGTAACCTTGGGCAAGTCACAACCTCTGCCTGCCTCAGTTTCCTCATCTATAAAATGGGGATAACAATAGCACCTACCTCCCAGGGTTGTTGTGAGGATCTAATGAGATCATATTTGTAAACTGCTTTGCAAACCTCAAAGCACGTTATAAATACTAGCTATTATTAGTAGTAGGAAAAAAAGTTAATCAGCTTTCTCTCCTCCCTCTTCCCCATCATGTCCTTACTTTAAGTAGTAATTGAATGATAACAATCATTCTTCTAACTGCAGGATCACAGATGGAGCATTGGAAGGGACCTCAAATGCCGTCTAGTCCAAAACTTTAATTTTATAGATGAGGAAGTTCAAACCCAAAGTAATAGAATAACTTGGCCAGGGTCACGTAACTAGTAAGGAACAGTACCAGGATTGGAACCCAGATCATCTGACTCTTCTTCCCCTACTCTTTCCCTTATACCCTACTTCTTCAATAATCAATCAACAAGCATTTATGAATCACTTCCTGTGTACCAGACATCGTGCTGGGCATTGGGAAAATGCAGACAAAATGAAATGATCCCTACTCTCAATGAGATCGTATTTAATCAGGGAAATGCATGCATATAAATATATATAAGTATAAATAAATACAAAAAAGATTTTAAAAATTAAGTCATAAGTAAATTATGTGGGAAAGGCTGTTGGAAGTGCCAAAGCCTTGTAAGGGAGATAGCGGAAGTATTATTATCCTCATTTTACAGATAATGAAACTGAGGCTGAAAAAATTTGGTGAGTTGCCTTTAGCATTAGGAGGATGTGAGACAGAGAGTCCTGGATTTCCAGTCCTGTGCTCAGTCTACACTTCCTTTCTTGGATGATATACTCTCTACCTGATGGTTATTCACTAATGAGTGCACCTGGTTGGCTACAACATCGTTTTAGTCAGATCAAAATCCCCTTTCTCCTCACCCTGCCATAATTCAGTTGCTGGAATGTGCTCTTGGGGAAAGCTAGAGAAGTTAAATATTAGCCTAAGCCAAACATAATTAGGAAAAATCCTAGATATCAGGGCCACTCATTAACTTGGGTGGATCTTCATTTTTCATATTTAGGGAAAAAGCTAAACACAGATAGACTATGTGGGGTATTAGAAAGGACAGTGGCCTGTGAGCTAGAGAAGGCTGGGTGTCCCATCCCATCACTGTTACTGCTCTCCTCCCATGCACAGCCCCTCCTCTTCCTGGGTATCAGTCTCCTCCTCAGTGAAATGAATGAGTTGGATTAATAAAAGCTAACCTTTGTACAGCCCTTATTATGTGCCAGGCACTGTGCTAAGCCCTTTACAGTTATTGCCTCATTGGATCTTTACAACAGCTCTGGGAGGTAGACACTATTATGATCCACATTTTCCAGATGAAGAAATTGAGGTGAAATGACTTGTCTGGGGTCATACCTCTAAGTAAATGTCTGAGTGCAGATTTGAACTCAGGTCTATCTGACTGCAGGTCCAGTGTTCTATCCACTGTACCACCTAGCTTCCCCAGCTTCACATGATTTCCTAAGTCCCTTCCTACCTCTGACATTTCCTTTTCTAAGTCCATTCCTGGATGAACAATGTATTTTGAGGTCCATTCCAGCTCTGACATTCCCTGTTCTAAGGCCCCTCCCATCTCTGATGGTCTCAGAACTTATAATTCTCTGGAATACATTCAGCAAAATCCACTAGCATTTATTAAGTTCCTTTTCTGGGGCTCTGTGCTAGGCACTGGGGATACAGAGAGGACAAAAGCTCTAGCTCCTGCCTGTTATCTCTTCCTGACAGACCATCATAACTGTAATGAACTCAGGAGATCCCAGTTGGAGCAAATAAATATACTTGGTTGTGACAGCCATGTGTCAGATTCCAAACTGGGACCCAGTTCCACTCAATATTTTTACCCTCAGTGACAGTTCTCAGAAAGACACAAGGTCTCCCTGAAGCTAATGAATGGAGGTCCGTCCTGAGCTTAGCTTGGTGAATGTTCTAACAGTCTCTGCTAGCAGACGGAGCCTACAATCAGCCTTTAGCCACAGCAGGTACATAGGATAGGACTGGGGAATGGGCCAGTGACATAACTGACATAGTAAAGTCCAGGAGAGGAAACTTTCTATCAATTTGGGTCTGTATCTTCTCTGCTCTTAGAGTTGTCTAGAACCCTTAGGAGTTAAGTGACTTAGGACTATGTCTAATTTCTCTGCCCCAATGGAATAAAGAATGCTTTTGGCTTTTAACCTGTGTGAGCTCTTTGGTATTTTTGAACTTAACAGTTTGCAAAACCTCTGTGACTCTTTGTTCATTTGTTACCAGAGTTGACAGGATCATAAACTGAGAGTCAGAAGCAAGCTGGGAGCAAGCAGTGAACTGAGCCCCCTCATTTGGTAGAAGGGAAAATAGGGGCCCAGAGAAGCATGTGAAGTATAGGACCCCAGCAGCAGAGCAGGTCTTTGGTCTAAGGGTGATCTTACCCAATTATTGGAAAGGTTCGTCTCTACTGGGCTGGACACTGGGCGATGAATTATTTTTCCTCCTTAACAACCCATAAAATAGAGAAAAACACACAATAGCCCCTAGTCCTGTGCAGTCTTTTGCATCTACTGGGAGAAAATAAAAGTGCTTAGAGTGACTTCTTTCAGTTTTTGTTTTTGAGTGCCTAAATTTTTAACTTGATGCATTTTAAAAGTGAGATTCTTGTCCAGTGCCCCATTAATAGATAGTTAGCTGTTGCTCTGAGTCATATCCACCTTGACATTCTCATTAGAAATAAACCCAGAAGAAACAAGGCAGTTACTGCTAAGTAGGAGGATGGCTCATACATATTCCCTGAATGTCAAGGAAAGAAGCTGGCAGAGCTCATTTTATAATATACCCAAAGGCAACAAGAAACAGTATCTTATGGGGGTATTTGATCATCTGGCATTGTAGTATTAATGATAAGTATATGCAAAAATCCCACCCTACTAATATAACTGACTATAACTCTCTCTATGTATGTGTATAACTTTAACTATGTAATTATATCTATCTATCTGCCTGCCTACCTACCTACCTACCTACCTACCTACCTACCTACCTACCTATCTATCTATCTATCTATCTATCTATCTATCTATCTATCTATCTATCTATCTATCTATCTATCTGTCTGTCTGTCTGTCTGTCTGTCTGTCTGTCTGTCTGTCTGTCTATCTATCCGTCCATCTATCTATCTAGAATACTCAAAACATTTCGGGGCAGCTACATGGCACAGTGGATAGAGTGCCAGGCCTGGAGTCAGGAGAACTCATCTTCCTGAGTTCAAATTTGTCTTTAGACACTTCTTAGCTATGTAATTTTGGGCAAGTCACTTTACCTTTTTTGCCTCAGTTTCCTCTTCTGTACAAATGAACTAGAGAAGGAAATCTCAAACTACTCCAGAATATTTGCCAAGAAAACTCCAGTTGGGATCACAAAGAGTAAAACACAAGTGCAAAATGACTGGATATAGCACTGTAAGGCTTGCAAAAGTGTTTCACATGTGTCATTTCATTTGATACAACTCTGGGATGTGGATGCTGTAGTCTACATGACATATATTATATGTGGGTAGGTTGGCTGCTGTCCTTCATTCTTGAAGAGGAACAAAATGACATCACCATGATAAAGGCAAGTGTTAATATGTCCGACTGTGGCTTATCAGACCAACCGAAGCTCAGAATGTTCTACCACAGATTGGGCACAGATAATCTGTGTGAACATTTGGGGTGGTTACTCCAAATTTGCACATCCTACATTTCCTTTGTGCTATTTCAATTCTGCTTTGCTCGTAGAGCACAGCTCCCTTTCTGATGTGGGCACGCAATGATGAGTAGTGCTATGCCAGCGTCTCCCATGTCACAGAATCAATTTCAAAGTTCTTAAGAGAGACCTTGAGAGTGTCCTTATATTGCTTCTTCTGACCACCATGTGATCATCTGCTTCATGCGAGTTGTCCATGAAATAGTCTTTTTGGCAAGTGTACATTTTGCATTTGAACAACATGGCCAGCCCATCGGAGTTGCACTCTCTGAAGCATAGTTTGAGTGCTTGGCAGTTTAGTTTGAGCAAGGACCTCAGTGTCTGGTACCTTATCCTGCCAGGTGATCTTCAGAATCTTCCTAAGACAGTTCAAATGGAAGCGATTCAGTTTCTTGGCATGGCACTGGTAGACTGTCCATGTTTCACAAGCATATAACAATGAGGTCAGCACAACGGCTCTGTAGACCTTCAGTTTGGTAGTCAGTCTAATACTTCTTCTCTCCCAAACTTTTCTTTGGAACCTCTCGAACACTGAGCTAGCTGTGGCAATGTATGCATCAACCTCATTGTCAATATGTACATCCCAGGAAAGTACACTACCAAGGTAAGTGAACTTATCCACAGCATTCAAACTTCTCCATTTGTTGTAATTGATGGTTCCATGTGTGGATGGTGTGGTGGTGACTGATGGAGCACCTGTGTTTTCTTGGTGTTAATTATTAGGCCAAAATGAGCACAGGCAGCAGAGAATTGATCCATACTTTGTTGCATCTCAGCTTCAGAGGCTGCACTGAGTGCACAATCATCTGCAAACAGAAAATCATGCACTGACACTACTGCCACTTTGGTCTTTTCTTGTAGTCTTTTCAAACTGAAGAATTTACCATCAGTACGAAAGCTAAACTTCATGCTGTGTTAATTCTCATTGAAAGCATTTGACAAAATGACTGAAAACATCATGGTAAAAAGCATGGGAGCAAGCACATAGCCCTGTTTCATTCCATTGGTGGCACAAGAGTATTGTCCACTATCCAGAATCCAGGCAAACACGCCAACCTTGATACTGGCAACATGCCAGTGTTGATGTATAATACTGATGAACTTCTCTGGGCAGCCAAATTTTGACATAATTTTTCATAAGCCCTCATGACTAACAATGTCAAAGGCTTTGGTCAGATCTACAAATGTAGAGACCTCTCTTCTGCTCCTAGCATTTCTCCTGGAGTTGTCGAGCAGCAAATACCATATTGACTGTTCCTCAGCCCTTTTTGAAGCCACACTGGCTCTCAGGTAGATAACTATCTTCTAGGCGAATGATCAGCCTATTAAGAAGGACTCTAGCAAGGATTTTGCCAGCAATGACTAAGAGAGAGACCCCCCTGTGATTGTCTCAGGACAACCTATTCCCTTTACCCTTATAGAAATGGACAATGGAGGCCCCAGTTGCTTTGACACATGAAAGGAGCCTAATGGCACTCAAAACCTCTTCTTCAGTTGGAAGTTCAGCTAAGGAGGGATTGACTTCAACCTGAAGTAAATGGTCAGTGGCCTCAGCATTGATTGAGAATGGTCTGTTGAGAACACTATGGAAATGTTCAGCCCATCTCTCTAGGATCATGTCCTTACCACTAATCAATGTGGCTCCATCAGCACTGAGTAGTTGTGATGCACCATAGGTTTTTGGTTCATAAATAGCTTTCAGGGAATCATAAAAGTGCTTTGGATTGTTACCATCAGCATAAAACTGAATTTCATCTGCCTTCCTACTGAGCCAGGAATCCTGCATCTCTCTAAGCTTTGCTTGTACTTTACTTTTGATGGAATTAAATGCTGCCTTCTTAGAGGTGGATGAGCTATCCTGCTGGTAAATCCTGCGGAGTTCTCGTTTTTCATTTAGCAGCTTCTGAATTTCCTCATCATTTTCATCAAACTAGTCTTGGTATTTGAGAGTGTTCTGACCCAGATGAGCAAATGTAGTGCTGTACATCAAATCTCTGAAAGCTGCCCACTCCTTTTCTGCTCCACTGTTGCCACCTGTATGTTGGCTCTATTTTCCTTCCAAGTCAGCAGCAACCTGTTCATGCTTAGAGAAGAGCTCTAATTACTTGACATTAATTCTTCTGGTAGTCATTTTGCCTTGGGGGCAGTACTTTTGATGAATGCGAGTATTTAACTTGGAAATGATAAGTGTATGATCAGTCCTACACTCTGCACCACACATTGCCTTTGTCACTCTCATATTTTGTCTGTCTCTTCTCCTTACAATCATATAGTCTGTTAGATGCCAATGTTTTCTGTGAGAGTGCATCAATGAAGTTTTATTGCGTTTAGGCAAATGGAAAACAGTGTTGGTGATTAGAAGGTCATGCAGTGCACAAGTCTTCAGAGTAAATGACCATTGCTGTTGCTGTTTCCAACTCCATTGCTCCCTAGGACTCCCTGCCAAGTCTGGTAGTCTGAGCCTATTCTAGCAGAATTATAAGCTTGTCCTCTTTTGGCACATTGATGGTAAATGTCTCTAGGTCTTCATAAAAGTTTTCTTTGACCTCATCAGGGTTCATCATGGTGGGAACATAGGCACTGATGATGGTGACATGACATTTTCCTGCAAGTGGCAATCACATTGCGATGAGCCTGTTATTCACTCCTTTTAGCAGGCATACTAGCTTGCTGAACAGATTAATTTTGATTGCAAAACGTACTCCAGCTTCATGGTGTTCCCCTTCACTACGGCCACTCTACAAAAATGTGTATCCAGCTCTGACTTGACTAAGCTGGTCTTCATTTGCCAACCTTGTTCCCCTCAGGGCTACTATTTTGATGTGATACCTATTGAGTTCTCTCACAACAAGAGCAGTTAATCTTTCAGGTCCACTGGATTTTGTGTTGTCTACAAGTGTGCACATGTTCTATGTGCCGATGGTGAGTGGAATCATCTTTGCAGATGTTTTTGTACATTTTGTAAATTTTTTGTGGGATTTCTTGGCTGCTGTGGTAATCAGGCTAGGGTTGGGTAAGCAGACAATATTAAGGGTACCTTTCCTAGTCCCCTTCCTCACACCAGGAGGTGAGCAGAGTGATCTTTAAAAGGCTACTGAGACACACAGGGGGCTGCTGTGTCCAGTGAGAAATGACCCTATGGCCTGGGCCGCCTGTGTGCAGCGTTGTGACTACAGCTCCCAGTGTATCCACACCTGCTGCTTCATCACTTGCCTGTTGCCACAGGACTTTGAGGTATAATAGTAAAATGGTATGGGTGATCTTTTTTGATTCGTGTGTAAATTGGATTTAAGTGAGGCAGAGTTGCACAAAGTCATCAGCCTTACTCTCTCCTCCAGAGTCATCATAATCCAGTGGCAGGACAGAATCAAGGCAACTGGTAATGGCTCAGGATGCAGTGGATGACCTTGGAGACTTCTGTGTCTAACCAAGCTCTAAGTGCTCCACATCATCTGCTTCAGCTGCCTTCATGGCCATTGGAACAAATTATTCTCATCTGCTCATTCCAGCAGGGGAAGTCTTCACATGCTTGGGGTAGACACCCACCTAACTCACCAGTGGGTTTGAGATCCCTTGGTTACTCTCAATCTCGTTTGGCCCATCCGCAGAGAAGGTTTACTGAGGTGTGGCCACTACACATGCAGCAACTTCTTAAAGCCACAGGTGAGAGTTGGGTCGAACAGGTGGACAGCAAAGGTGGAAAGCAGCCCTAAAAGTGCTCAGCAGCCATCACACCAAAGGCACTGTTCCTCCCTGAACACACCCTACACCCCATTTTATATATATATATATATATATATATATATATATATATATATATATATATATATATATATACACACACACACATACACATACATACATACATACACACATATATATAAAACTATACATGTGTGAGAGTGCATATATATATATATATATATGTATATATAACTATACACACACATTATTGCTCCTATTTTACAGATGGTACTAAAGTTGAGAGAAATTAAATGACTTGTCCAGGGTGACAGGATCTGAAATAGGATTTGGTCTCAGGTCTTCCTGAGTCCTAGTTCAAGAAACTATCCAATGTACCTACCATCTGTCTTACCATGAAGGTAACTGAAGCCAATATTGGTTGCTGAGGGTGAAGAAAAATTCTATGAGAAATTCCATATGACCATCCAGATTCAATCAATATATGTTCTGATACTTGGTGACTACAATGCAAAAGTGGGAAAAAGGTAAGGATGGTGAGAAATAGATGGGAAAGCCTGAGACAAGAAGAAATGAGAGAATCCGAAGACTGCGAACTACAAAGAAGTCTCATACCTTTATATCATAAACACTACTTCATGACAAGAATTGCCAGTCATTGGGTGAGGTGAACACCAAATAACTTCACACACACACACACACACACACACACACACACACGAAATAGATTGTATTTTAACAAACATAAAAAGGCTTAACTATTGCTATGGTGCTATCCCTGAATCAGTTGTCTTTACTCAGCCTACTGACTTGTCAGAGAAAAGATCAGAAGGAGTAAAAAGCGAGAAGACAGAGTAATAACGACAAAATAAAATTTGGTGTATAATTTAAGCAGTCTGCTTCTGGTTCTATGGGAGAAGCTTGGAAGGGAAGAAAGAAAGTCTTGGCTTGAAAGAGAAATCCACTTAGGTGACTTTGAGGGGTTTGCTGTAGTAAAGTGGATCAGACATTGGAAATGGGAAGGAAAAATTTGGTTACATTTGTAAGAAATTGAGAAAAATTGAAAGTGGAGTTATCTCTGAGCCAAGATATTGGTCTAGATTCCAATTCCACGTGAAAAGAGAAGCAGAATTGAGGGTGTTCTGTAGCTAACTCAAAATGGGCTTCATGAGAATTGATTATTAAATTTTCACTGTGAGCATTTATACCTCAGAAATCAGTAAAAACTACAAGTCAGGACCTGATTTATTATTTTGTTGATTGTCTGGACTTAAGAAAGTGATGGAGAAAATGTTAATAATGCAAACTAAATTTTAAAATGTGTTGTGGTTACATTCCCACCCCAGTAGAGAGCCTGTCCTTAAACATTTACCAGTATGCCCTCAGGCAAGACCAAAGACAATTAAAGCAGATATAAAATCATTAAGAAGGATTAAAAAGGATCCAGGAAGATCAAGGAAGATTAGGGAGTAGAACCTAAAATAAAAGTCAAAAAAGGGAAAGGGAGAATGTAGTTGGTAAGACAAAGCAAAGAGAATCTAAATGAAACAATCATAGGGTAAAGCAAATTTGAGAGTGGATTGACACATGGGGCAAGTCAACTGTCAAAAAGTAATGATTTAACTTCTACTATGTGAAGCACACTCTGCTCAGCATTGGAAATACAAAGAAAAGGTGGGGAAAAAAACCCAGCCCATGCTCTCAAGGAGCTCAGAATTTCTAATAGGTAAAATAGGGGGAAGCAGTGGAGCCCTGGAACAGTTGAGACTAAAAGAAGCAAGTTAAGTAGGTTTGTCAGGTTTTCAAAGTGAACAATCATTGGTGGTAAAAATTTGGACCAGATGCTTAGGGTTGAGTTATAAACATTCACAAATAATTGCTGTTTTGTAAACTGAAAAATACAGACAGAAAAGAGTGTTAGGGAAAATTCTGATTTGCATTGAGTTCATGTTTGTATTTCTGTCATAGTTAAGTGACTGATAACTAGGTTCCAAGTGTAGGTTGCTCTTTCTTATGGAAGAAAGGTGAAGGAACTTGAAGAAGACCTCTCCATACTCCAGATTTTTCAGGAGAATGAAGTGCCCCTGAAAGAAATAGAAACAAGGCTAAAATGGAAGAGGAGTAGGGGGAAGGCATCTCAGAAGAAGGAGAAGAGAAGGAGAAGAGGAGAGACTTGACTCATGTCAGCATGATGGGAGAATGGAAGTATTCAACAGAGGGGAAATGGAAGGAAAAGTACAGTTGTACATTTCTAGCTTAAAAACAGATTTAAGCCTTTCACTGAAAAAGAGAGCTATGGATGCTCCAAGGAGGAAGATACACACTAGTCCTCCCCAGAATGATGCATCAGTCACAGAAGTTGATAGAAGAGAGATGAACTGGTAAAGGTCAAAGGAAGAAGAGAAGAGGGGGAGAAGGAGTTGGTGATTTCCTGACCAAGGACACTGAATCAGCCATCTGTTGACATAGCAACAGAGAGATCTGGTGCCTCCTTGGGGCATGTATGTAAGCCATAACAGAGAACCTTCCAAGACTTATAAAAATGGATGACAATTACCCACTTTTGCTGACTTATGGGAAAACCAATGACAGCATTAACAAAGAGCATAAACATGTTGCCACTGACTGCGAATACTTGAATAAGAAATGAAAGACCATTGTATTTTTCTCACTGTTGATCATTGGTGGGTAAGGGATGCAGAAGAGAGAAATTAATTTGTGAATTGACCATATGGCTGATAATGTCTGAAAATGGGATTTAGACTTCTGGACCACAGTTTAAGATTAATAATAATAAAAATTATAACTGTTATATAGCACTTACTATGTGTTGAGCATCAGACACTTTGTTGAACACTTTACAAATATTATCTCATTTGATCCTCACAACACTGGGAGGGAGGGACTATTATTATCTCCATTGAACAGATGAGTAAACTGAGACAAAAAGAGGTTAAGTGAATTGCCCAAAGTCACTTGAAGTGACTGAAGCTGAATTTGAATTCAGATTTTTCCTGTGAGCTCTATCTACCATGCCACTTAGTTGCCTATAGAGAAAGATGACAGATAGATAGATTGATTGATTACTGGCCAGAGATAGAGTATCATTATTAAAAATAGCTATAAAAATGCATTTTCCAAGTTTCTTCTAAATCTGATCAAAATAACTTTAAATTTTTAAAAGCCATGGAAAGAGTGAATATATTGTACACATACACACCCATCAGGTTAGATAGCATGGAGAGAAGACGGTAAGAAGGAGACAAAATTCAAGGTTGCAGCCAGTAGTAGAATCCATGATCTCAAGCATCTCTACACAAATGTGCATAGTTTAGGAAACAAACAAGAGGAACTTGAGACCATAATACATAGAGGGAAATTTGACCTTGTAGGTATTATGGAGCCTTGGTAGGATGAATCTCATGGATACAGCACTGGGCTACATCAAATGTAGGGTACATAGAGGTACATCAAAAGAAACAGAATAGGGTAGGGTGAGATTAATATAAATAATAATTATAATAGTATTAATATTAATAAGTTAAACTGATGTGAGGAAATCCAAGAACTGAAGAGTATTTCAGGAAGGTCAATAGAGGAAGAAAGAGAAGTAGATTTTTTTCATTGAAGTAATACTACAGACTACCTGGATGGAAAGAGAAAATAAAGAAAAAGTCTGTGAAACAGATCACAAGCTTAGCACATAGGCATGATATAGTAGTGATGGAAGACTTCGATTTCCCTGACATTTGCTGAAACTCTTCCCCCCTCACCTCTCTCTGTCTCTGTCTCTCTGTCTCTCTGTCTCTTTTATTATTTCTCCCCCCAAAATCAGATCAACTGATAACTTTTTGACTTGTCTTAGGGATAACTGTAACTTTCAAAAGGTGGAGGAACTGGAAGGGAAATCCTATTCTACATCTGATTCACAGTAGCAAGAGGAACTTATTGGGACAGAAATGATGGAAATGAGTGAAAGTGACCAAAGGAAATCTGGTAATGATCTTAATTTTGGAATATCAAATTGCACAGAGTTCAGAAATATAGGTAATCTCCTGGACTAAAATGCTAAAGGGGAAGCAACCCCATAAAGGATAAAAGGTGCTTAAGAAGGAAATTCTGAAAACACAATATAGAGGAAAAATTCATTTTGGATGAAAAGACTATGGTGAATTTATGGGGGGAATTCACTAAAACATGAGATAGAAGAAAAAGTACCAAAGATGGAAGAAGGTCATAGATGAATACAAGAGCATAGCACTATCCTATAAAACTAGTGTCCAGAATCCTAAAGCTCAGAATCACCTAAGGCTATTGAAGAAAGAATAAAGACAGAAAATGAGTTTCTTTAAGATATGGGAGAAAAATGAGATCAAAGAAGGGATAGGAGTTTGCTTGGACTGAATGGGATGATAATTGGCAGTAGAGGAAAGGCAGAATTGTTAAATTCTTTCTTGTTTCCTTGTCAAGGTGAATGACTTTGGCATTGGAAATGACAAAATAAAAATGAATAATAAAGTTGCTAACCAAGACAATTAATGAAACTGCAAGAGATCTTTTATGTGCCCTTGATCAGTTCAGGTCACTTGGACTATATGATCTACATCCTTAGGTCCTGAAAGAATTGTCATATGTAATGGCTATGCTACCATGAATGATCATGGAAAATAGGAGAAGTGCCACAAGATAAGAGAGGCAAAAATATTATACTTGTGTCCAAAAATGAAAGAGAAAAGAATTTTTAAATGATGGATCAGTAGGGTTGATATTGTCAAGGAAAAATTCTAGAAGAGATCATTAAACATCTAGAAGTGGAAGCAATGATTATAAAGAACCAGTCTGGCTCTTTATAGGATATTTTAGACCAAGCGGATTTCTTTGTTAGACATGGTGCCTAAACAAGTAGATGAGGGGAATTCTGGGAGTGTAGTTTACCCAGATTTTAGCAAACTTTTTGCTAAAGTATTTTATACTATTGCTGTAAACATAATGAAAAAATGTGTATTAGATGATGACATCATCAGATGGACTCAAGAGTGATTGGATGGCTGGATCCAAAGAGTAATTGTTAATGATTCAGTGCCAATATGGCAGGAGGTTCCAGTAGAGTCCCTTAAGGATCTGTGTTTGAAATTTGTCTAAAATTTTTTAAATGACTTGGATAAAGGTCCAAATGACAAGCAGGCAGCAAAAATACTGTAATGGATAATTAACAAGCTGGGCAATGGAGTCAAGGTCCAAAAAATATCTTGAAAGGTTAGAGCATTGGGTTGAATCTAATAGGAAAAAGTTCACTGTGGATCAATATAAAGTCTTTCACTTAGGTACCAAAAAAAAAAAAAAAAAAGAAATAATCTTATAAGTCTAAGAAGAAGGACAGCACTTGTTCTAAAAAAAGCTCTAGTACTTCATGTGGATTGTTAGTTCAATAAGTGTCATCAGTGTGATTGAAGACTAAAAAGGTAATGCAATTGTGGATTTCATTAAGTTTCCAGAAGGAAGATGGGGAAGTTGTAGTCATACTGTAACCTATGTTTTCCAGACTCTTACTAGAGTATTGTCTTTAGTTTTGGAAGGACATTGATAAGCTGGGGAACGTGCATAGAAGAGTACCCAGAATGATGAGGGGGTCTGAGCCTATGTTGTATGAGGATTTATTAGAAATGTTGGGGGTGATTAGTTTCCTTGGCTTCCTTCAAGACCCACTTAGAATAACTCTATCTGCAAGAAATCTTTCCCAGTCTACTCTAATGCTATTGTGTTCCCTCTATTGATTATTTCTGGTTTATTCTATGAATATCAGGTTTGCATAGTTGTTCTCACATTGTCTTCCCCGTTAGATTATGAACTCCTTGAGAATTCCTTGTCTTTTCCTTTTCTTTGTATCCTCACTGATTAGGACAATGTCTGGAATATGGCAGGTGATTAATCAACATTTGTTGACTGACTTGACTGAATGACTGGAGAAGTCTCAGGGGCATCATCATAGATGCCATTGAGTATTTGAAAGTCTGTCATAGAAAGGAGAGATTAGCCTTGTTTTACATGTCCACACAGGCCAAAACTAGGAGTTATGGGTAGAGGTTTCAATGAAGTAAATTTAGGCTTTATGTCAGAACAAAACTCACTGATTTAGAGGTGACCAGGAGTATAATGGGTTGTCTCAGATCATGATGGGCTTTCCTTCTCTGGGTGTCTTTAAGCAGAAGAAGCATGAACATTTGCTGGGTATGTCATAGTGAAGGTTCTGTTCATGTATAGGTTGGGCTGGATGGCTACTGAGCTCCCTTCCAAATCTTGAATTCCAAGAAATAATTCATTCTTGAACTATTTAAACAGATATCTGACAATGAAAAATGGCAAATGGACAGCAGTAATGACATTGACTGATTATAATAATTTTATACAGAAGTTTAACTGATTTCAATCTACTGCAACAACAAGATCAAAGGAGCTCAGAAAACACCTTTATCAGCAAACATTCGACTTACTTGCCAAGTGGAGAGAGATGGCTGCCAAAGACTACACTGGCTTAGAATATAAACGAGTTCATAAAATTTTATGAATAAGACTGATGGATGGATTATAACTAGAGTCATCTTGTAAAGCAGAAAGTAGCAGAGGAGGGTAAAACCAATTTAAGGAAGGCATAGCAAATATATTCAACAAAGTCAAGTCATTCTAAGGACATCTAAGGATGAAATTATGAGAACAACAGACATGAAAAATGGAAAAAATATGGGAAAAAATGCTATAACATGTTTTCACCTGCAAGGATGGTAGATTCACTACACCATTGACCCTGACATTACAGTGCTAGATATGAAGTAGAAATGACACTAAAGAGATTCAGTTCAAGAAATACATTTGATTCAAACAAATGTTTATAGAGGGGATCTTTTCTGGAGATGACACAATTGTAAGGGCATTGAGGAATGGATTTGCAAAGTATCTGAATGAGGGGAAGACACCAAATACATGGGAAAAATCTTGGGGCTTATTCCAACAAAAGATGACCAAGAAAGCTTCAGCAACTGTTGGCCTATATGCCTACCCTTCCACCTATACAAAAGGCTTATGCGAGTCACCTATACAAGAAAAGAGAGCTTCTTCAATGAAGGCATTAGGACAAAAAAAATAGGCTTTCACAGATAGTATTCAACATTGAACACCATTATTACCTTTTTAAATTGATCAGTAGATGTAGAGAATGGCAAACCTCACTGTGCTTTTTGTTTATTGATTATGAAAAAGTTCATTCCATAGAGCAAAGATCCACCTTTAAGTTTCTGTTAAACACAGGGCTTCCATCCATACATCAAAATCTTTCAGGATGTCTTATTGAGAGATATCATGGCAGTAATCCTGCTCAATGATTCTCTGGTCATAAGCATCAAGTGAGTGATAAGATAAGGAGACGCATGCTCAAAAACCCAGATCCTATTGTGATGGGACGATCCAGCAGAATCATAGTTGAAGAGAGATTCTTTCAGGTGAGGACCTCCATATGCTCCTGTTTGATGATGACATTGTTCGGTGGCATCAAGGAACATAATAGAATTACCTGTAAAAGACCTGTCACTGCTCAAAAAAAGTTTGGCTGCACCACCTACACAAGAAAGAATAAGTGGATAAAGAATGTTTTTTGCTCTGCTCATTTGGATGAACAACTTAGAGAGCATGTCCATGACCATATGTAATGGAATTGATGGTATGGATGAACAATGAGATGAGTTTGGAGTTGAATAGGAGGAGAATTGTGGGCTGGATAGTCTTTGGCATCTGTTCTCAAACTTTTTGGTCTCAAGACCTTTTTATATTCTTAATTATTATTGAGGACCCCAAAAAGCATTTGTTTTATGCATTTTATATACATTGATATTTACCACTTAAAATAAAAAAGTCTTAGTATTATTTTGAAAATTGTTTTGGCCTTAAGGATTCACTGAAAGGATTTTATTGACACTCAGGGATCTCCCAGATCATACCTCAAATTTCCCTTAAAGCAGACACTCATCTTTTTAATACCAACATTCTTCCATTGTTGATCTATTACAGCAAGACATCGCATATAACTCTGAGTGAAGAAATAAAAAAAAAAAAATCAAAGGGAAATGGAGAGGCATACGGTGAGTGTATATCCACATTACTATAACTTTAAAGCACAGATATGAGAGATTCAAAGGAAGGAAAACATGACAGGGAAGAGAAAATGGGCATGGTGTGGCCAAGGACTGACCACTGAATGACTTGAGTGATCAACTGATGCTGCCATGATGTTGAGAGAAAGCAAGAAAGGCATCCATTATGTAGGGAATATTTTGGAAGGACACAGGTGAGTTGCACAACATGAGCAGTCATGGATAGATAGCTATTTGCTTTGTAGGATTGATGGGATCATAGATCTACCTAAATAGTAAGCATCTTTCCAGGATCTAGCACGATGTTTGTTGAATAGAAGACACTAAACAAAAGTTGGTTGAATGACATTGATTATGTAAAGTGTTCTGCAAACTCTAAATCCCTAGAATAACTCAATTATTTTTGTCTAATTTCCTAAGACTTTGTACTTTTGTGCAGTTATTGTCTTCTCATTTTCACTGAAGAACTAGAGAATCTCAGAACCTCAGAGTTGGAAGGAATGTCAGAGACCTTCCAGTCCAACCTGCAGTTGAAAAAATCCTTCCTAAAGTGCTGGGAAAATGGTTATCCAGCTTTTGCTTGAAGACCCACAAGGAGGGAGAATCCTCCACCTCCTGATGAAGCCATGAAGATCTGAGAAAATTAAAACAACTCTATGTGGCTGTAATTTTTTCCCCTATACTACCCCTCAGCCCCCCGACCCTGTGTGATCTTCCTTTCTGCTGAAACAGCAAGTATCTGAAATAGTCCCAACTATTAGGGTGGGGTTATAAGAAATAGCTAACTAGAAAAACAGCCTTTCCTACTACTAGTGCCAACAACAGGCTCTGTCCAATCTAGAGGTACCCCATACCTAATTCATCTCCTGCCTAAACTGAAACCTATATAAACGTTGGGCAAGCTGGTAGAGTAGGCTATAGCACTGGACTTGGAATCAGGAAGACTCATCTTAGTCAGTTAAATCTACCTTAGACACTTACTAGTTGTGTGACCCTGGACAAGTCACTTTACCCTGTTTGCCTCAGTTTCCTCATCTGTAAAATGAGCTGGAGAAGGAAATGGTGAACCATTCCAATATCTTTGTCAAGAAAACCCCAAATAGGGTCACAATGAGTTGGACATGACTGAATAACAAACATATACTTTGTCTTTCTGTTCCATGAGGCAGTTTCTGCTGGTGCAGGTAGTGTTCACTTGCTAGTGAACTCATTAATCCTTCATTGGTTCCTAAACTTCTGGTTCTGGTTTATTCCAACACTGGCAATTTTACAGACATAGCCTATTCCACTCTAATTATTTGGAAATTTGTAAAAAATAAATATGTCACTTCAAATAGTCTACTTACTGTCTTGGTATTGACTTCTGAGGCCAAGAAGAAAAACCCTCTGCCATAGGATAGTCCTTCAAAAGACTTGAAGACAACTAAACAGGAACCCATTAATCATCTCTTTTCTAGAATAAATGCCAACCAATCTTCATCTGGAATGTATCCAAGGCTCTTTGTCATTCTAATTATATCACATTGAGACTTTCTTTCTTTCCCCACTTAATCAATGACTATCTTCAAATGTGGTGCCCAGAGCTGAATACAATATTCCAGATATAGTCAGAGCAGGACAGAAAGAAGCAGAAACAGTTCCCATTCCCAGAAGTTCTTAGTCCATCTGATGATTAGTGTAGCTGTTTCTTGGCTACCTTACAACTTATATCAAGCTAGCAATTCACTAAAACCACTACATCTTCAGATAACTGCTATCTAATGATGCTTCTGCCATCTTATATTTGTGAAGTTGACTTTTTGAACCATATATAAAACTTTACATTTATTCCTACTAAATTTTACCTTATTAGATTCAGCCTATTGATCTAACCTGTCAAGATTTCTTTCTTTTTTTTTTTTTTTTTAGGAGGAAGTGGTAAAGTTTGATTTCATCTTAAACTCTTTTCTTTCTTATTCCTTAGAGCTTCTGGCACTTGGACACTTGATTCCCTTCTTTGATATGGCTGCTCAGACATTTTTTCATTTCAAACCCATAAAGTTTTTAGGTGGTCTTAGCATTCTTTTAGTCACTCAGGTTTCCAGCCTCAGTGTCATCTTCAGCTCTTAACTCTACATTTCCATTCAATTACCAAGCCTTGTTGATACTATCTTCACGACATTTCTATGAGAGTTAATCAAAAGAGGGTGTACGCGTGTGCATGTGTGTGTGTGTGTGTATGTGTAGCTGAATGTGAATGTTGGTAAGATGGGGACTCAGAAAGGTTCATAGAAAGGTACCATTTGTATTATCATAGGGATAGAGGTGATGATTTTATTGGTATAAGGATCTCCTGGTGAGGAACTTCTCTCGACTAAAGCAAGTTCATCATTTGTCTCTAACTTATCATCTTAGAAAATTGCCTAGAGCACTCAAAGATTAAGTAATCTTCCCAGAGCTACACAGCCCATATGTTACCCAGGTATTCCTGTTACCAAGTCCAGCTTTCTAGTACTGTGACATGATGCCTCTTTATATCATCCTATCTCAATCAATCAGTAAGCATTTATTAAGCACCTGTCATGTACTGGTCACTGTGATAGACAACAGAGACAAAGACAGAAATGAAAGTCCCTATTCACCAAAAGCTTACATTCTATAGAGACCTAGAAAGAACCTTAAAGATCATCAAGTCTAACTCCCTCATATTATAGATAATGTGTGTGTGTGTGTGTGTGTGTTTGTCCTTTGTTGCCGAAGAAGACCACGCAATCAGAGAAATAATGACATGATTTGCACTTGACTTTGTTTTGAGTGAGGGAGGGCTGTGCAGGTCACCAGCCTCACTTCTCCTCCAGAGCCATCTGAATCCAGTTGCCAGATATTCATCAGGATGCCTGGAGATGACCCAGGATGAGGCAATTGGGGTTAAGTGACTTGCCCAAGGTCACACAGCTAGTGAGTATCAAGGATCTGAGGTGAGACTTGAACTCAGGTCCTCCTGACTCCTGCACTGGTTCTCTATCCACTGCACCACTAAATTGAGGGGAGATGACTTATCCAAGGTCACATGGGTAGCCAAAACTTGGGCTCTCTGTTCCTCAGTCTTCTTTTTCTATTATACCTCATTTGCCTGTTGGGCCTGGAGATAGAGATGTCAGTGGGGGATGGGAGACAGACAGGCATTAGAAATGTCTTATGTATTTTTAATATATTTTTGCATCAGCAAGTGACCCCAAGAGCATGAAATGGCTAGTCAGGGCAGTCAATTTCTCTTGCAGACTCTGCAGAATGATACAAAGCATTCTGATGAGTCTCCTGTGTTTTTGGCTCCCATATTCCCAAACTTCTGTTGGAGTTTTCTCTCAAGGTCTAGGATTCACAGAGAAACACAGAAAGCAAGGCTAAACGCAGATAGAAGTACTCTGCCACTGACCACTTGTGTAACTTAGGGCATGCCATTTAATTACCCTGTGCCTCAGTTTCTTCAACTGTAAAATTAGGGGGTCCATAGAATTATAAATTTGGAGAAGGAGAGGTCATTAGAGACCAAATTATCCTCTCCCCCTAAATTTTCACATAAGGAAACCAAGGTCCAAGGAGATGAACAGAATTGCCCAAAGTCACATAGATAGTAAGCATCAGAAATAAGATTTCAGCCTGGATCTTCTGTATTCTCATTCCAGGGACTCTACAGCAAGAATGTTGGGAATCACAGCATTCTCCAAATCATCATCTCTTCTTTCAGCCCAGCCCTCACCATTATTATTGAGGGAGGAAATCATTGTGGAGAAGGGACTTACTTTCCTCATCATCACCAGCAACAATCTTCCTGCTTCTAGCTGAGCCCTTAGGCTGTGGTTGTGGTTTGGCCTTCCTTCTTGAAGAGGATCATGACACCAGGAAGATAATGCCACGACCTGCAAGTGAACTGGATTTAAATGAGGCTGGCTGTGCAAGACGACCAGCCTCACTTTCTCCTCTCGAGCCATTTGGGTCCAGTGGCCAGATATAGATCAAGGCAACTGGACATGTCCCAGGATGCAGTGGGAAACCTTAGCCTTTTTAAGTTATGGTCTTTCCAAATTCTCACTTTGACTGAGGCAATATCCATTCAGTGATTTGGGCTGTTTAAATCAAAATGGAAGGGGGAGACTCTCACGGTTGTTTCTGACCAAAAGAGAAACAATTACCATTCACTCTGAGCCATTTGAGTCCAAAAAATAACCATTAAGGGGTGCTTGGGCAGGGAACTATTGTTGGCCAATTAATGAGAGCTAGAGTGAACTGGGTTTCAGACAGGTTCTTTGAGAAAGAAATCTAGCCAGTAAACCCCAAGATATCAGGGTGGGTTTCAGCCATCAAAATTTACCTTCCTTTGGACAGAGGCCCCTCAGGTAAGGAGAGGAGAGGAGAAGAGAGGAGAGGAGGAATTGCCCAACTAGAACTGGCCGGTTGGGTCCCCATTGGGCAGCTTGTACTTCTCACAGGTCATGGTTTGTCCTTCATTCTTGAAGAGGTTCCTGATATCAGGAAGATGATGCCAGGAATTGCAAGTGAAATGGATTATAATGAGGGAAGGCAACATAGCTATCATCAAGGATGGTGTGGAGAAGGGGTTTTATGAAGAAGGGGTTGGCCATTTCCATTAACCACCAACTAACTACTGCTTACAGGGCAGGAGAGTCAGCCTAGTTAAACAACATGGTACCCTGAGAGAGAGACAGAAAGCAGCATGCTCCCGGAAGATCAAATCACCATCACCACCTTGACCAAAATTTCCTCTCAGAACTCATTAGAGATAACCCAGGACCCCGAATCAAGAGCATTGGAAATAACAGTACTTCTAGTCTAGGGTCAAATGGTTCTTCATTAGGAAAGGATTTGATTTTATCAGTGGACATGACAATAAAGAAGAGACATTATCATCTGCTTTATCAATGTACCCTAAAGACCCTGGGACATTTTCATTTGACTTAGAGCCAAGACCTTCTATATGTTGTTTCCTCCACTAGAATATGGACTCCTTGAGAACAGAGACTGTCTTACTTTTCCATTTGTATCTCCAGCACTTCTCACAATGCTTTGTGATAAACTATTTATTCATCCACCCACCCATCCACCCATCCATTCGTTCTCAAGACTAAAATTTCTAGCACAACCTCCCTATCCCTAGCATTGACCTGAATGACTTTAAAGATTCCTTCTGCTTTTCAGTTTATTCCTAACACGGTTCCTGATTATTCTTGACTTCAATTCAACAAATGCGTACTGAGCACCTATTATGCACCAGACACTGTTCAGGGTCCTGGGGGTAGTGAGATAAAAACAAAATACTTCCTGTCACCAAGAAGTTGACATAAACTATAATCTGGATAGGACTGTTGGGAAGACTGACTAGTAGCTATGGCCTCATAACCTTGTGTATTATCCAAGCTTGAAAGGATTTTGGAGATCATTTAGCATATCCTTTTATTTTGCACTTGAGGAAACTGAATCCCAGAATGTCAAAGTGACTTGCCCACAGTCACAAAGGTAGTTAGTAGCACCTCCTACTCTGGGTTTTTGCCTCGGTACTATGTAAACCAAAGGTGTGACCTCTACAGAAGCTCAATTCAGAAATAAGCATGTGCCAGGATGTTTTTTGCATCAGCAAAGAAGCAGGTTGTCTCAGAGAGACTTGCCACAGATCACCTTGATGCTTGACCAATGAGAGCATGGAAAGGAATCAAAATTATAATGAAACATAGCATGGATGGAGTCAAACATAGGATGGCTATCGAATTTGGAGATGACACACAGGTAGGAGGGATATCTAATACTCTGAATGATAGAATCTGGATTCAGAACTGTGTGGATTCTGAACTTGGCTGTTGTCCTTTGTTCTTGAAAAGGACTGAAATGACATCACTATGATAAAGTCAAATTTCAGTGTGTCCAACTGTGGCTGGTCAGACCATGAATTAGTACATGACAGGAACCTCAGAGTAATTATTATATGCATATTAACAAAGGCCTTGATCAAAGGAACCAGGTCCAAAGTGGAGTAACCAGAATTATAAATGACCAAGACAGAAGAGGATTGGTTGAAGGAAATGGGGATGTTGAACCCTGAGAGAAGAACTTAGGAGAACGTGAGAGCTATCTTCCAGTATTTAAAAATAGGTAGCATTTCTGTAGCACTTTAAGGTTGACCAAGTACTTAATATGTAGTAATCATAAGAATATTATTATAATTATTATAATAATAACTATAATTAATTAATTAATCCTCACAACAACCCTGGTAGATAGATGCTATTATGTCCATTTTGTTCTTGTTCTGTCATTTCAGTCATGTCTGACTCTTCATAACCCCATTTGGGGTCCTCTTGGCAAAGGTACTGGAGTGGTTTTCTGTTTCCCTCTTCAGCTCTTTTTACAGGTGAGGAACTGAGGTAAATTAGGGTTAAGTGACTTGCCCAGGGTCATTCAGCTAGTAAGTGCCTGAAACTGAATTTGAACTCAGGTCCTCTTGACTCCACGACGGGCACTCTATCCACTATGCCTCTTAGCTGTTTATTTTCTTGGTAAAGGTATTGGAGTGCTTTGCCATTTCCTTCTCCAGCTCATTTTACAGAGAAGGAAAGAGAGGCAGATAGAGGTGAAGTGATTTGCCCAGGATCACACAGTAGGTGCCTGAAACTGGACTTGAACTCAGGTCTTCTTGATTCTTAGGCATCTAGATATTGTAATGGAGAAAGTGTCGGCCCTGAATTCAAATAAGACCTCAGACACTTATCAGTTATGTGACCCTGGGCAAGTCACTTAGCCCTATTTGCCTCTATTTTGTCATTTGTCAAAAGAGCTGGAGAAGGAAATGGTAAACCACTGCAGTATCTTTGCCAAGGAAACCCTAAATGGATTCACAGAGGGTTGGAGCTGGCTGAGAGGATAGAATAATAGCAGCTTCCTGATTCTAGGTCCACTGCTTGAAATACTGTTACCTAGATCTCTTTGCAGGGATGAATCTAGAGGGACTAGATTCTAGCCCCAGAGGGCAGAACACAATCCACTTGGAAGGGAGAGGAGACAACTGAGAGGGAGATTACCCAGAGGGGGGATATCTCCCAACAACTTTCTGTGAATTAAGCTACCAAGAAGTAAAATTTATAGCCTTGACAAGTAATGAGTTCCCTGTCACTGGAGATCTTCAGGCAAAGGCAAGATGAATTGCTGGTTTGGGATGAGTTGACTAGATGACTTGGCCATCCTTCCCTTCCAGTGCTGAGATGATGTCATTCTGTGGGGTTGATGCTGATTGGTTGATAGATGTTCATTCATTCATTCATTCATTCATTCACTCACTGATTTATTTGTCCATCTATTTATTTATTTTCATTCACTCGCTCATTCATTCATCATTCATCTGTCCATGTATTTGTTTGTTCATTCATTCATTCATTTATTCATTTTAAAAGAATTGTGTCCTCATCAGGGTGCCATCACATAGTGTACAAGGCAAGCCACTCAGAGCAAAATTCAGATTTCATATGACTACAGTATGATATGAAAAGCAATGTACTTAAATCAGACTCATCCAAAATTCTGGGAAGTATAGACCCCTCCCCCAACCTGGTCCAGCACCATCCTCTGTCCAGAGACCTTCTCACAAATTTGTATAAAGTCTACCCATCCTTCAAAGCCCAGCTCCGAAGCCACCTCCATGAGCCCTCCCTCCCCTCATCTCTCCGAGCCAGGAATGATGCCTCCTTCCTCTGCACCCATAGTTGAACAATTTTCTAAGTCCCAAGTCTGACCAAGTTACATTCTTCTCCCCAAACTTCACTGTTTCCCCCTCTGTGTTATTAGAGAATAACACACTAACACTTCAGCTTGGCATTTCAGGTCCTCGCCAGTCTTCTCCTTCCCTTTCATCCTAATTTCTTATTAAAATCCTCTTCAAGGGCTCCATGTCCCCCATCTCATCCTGCTATCTCCCATGCATTTGCTCAGACCTTTGTTTAGTCCCAGAACAAACAAATAAAGGATTCCTCATGGCTGTCTATTGAAATTTTTCTCTTCCTTCTCTCACCCCAGCCTAGGAGCTGCAGACACTCCATGAACACTCCTTGATCCCCTCCTACCTATCAGCCCCAAGTTAATTATGTTCTCTCCCTCTCCAGATTTTTTCTAGAATATTCTTCTGGGATGTCTCTATTCTTTGTCATCCTGCTTCTAGCATAGTGATTTCTGTGTCTGTCATATCCTTCCAACTTACTTCCAAGCCCCTCGAGGGCTGAATCACTTTTCAACTTTGTGTCATCATTTTCTAGCCCAAGGCTTTGCTCTTAGGAAGCATTCAATAATTGAATCAATCAACGATCGACATTTAATAAATTTGTACTATGTGCTAGGATATCTCTTGGTATAAAGGCTCTCTACCCCTCTCCTGGGAACCGCATCCTTCATCTTGCTTCTGCAAGGTCCCAGAGCAAGGGGTCTTAACCTGGGGTCCAAGAACTTTTTTTGTAATAAAAAAAGGTAACTTTATTTCAATATAATTTGGTTCCTTTGCAACAACTATGTATCTTATTTTATGCATTAAAAAACCCCTCCATATTATTGTCAGAAGGGAAACCTGAGTATCATCAGACTCAGAGGGGTCGGGACACAAAGGGTTAAGAATCTTTTTCCTAAAGGTAATTATTTTCCCTTTCTGGCTCTCACTTTTTCCATGCAAAATGAATGGGTTGGAGAACCAAAGTTCAAATCCTCCTTCTCACAAAAACTGGGTGTATGGACTCATGGACAAGTCACTTAAACTCTAAAGAATATGAGTTACAGGTGTGCTGGCAACCTGCGTCAATGGAAGGAGTTTTCACACCAGGAAGTCCCTATCCTGATCCCCTATCACGGGTCTATAATTTTTATTCATCTCTCCTTCTCCCTCTCTCTCTTTCCCTCCCTCCCTCTCTTTCTTTTTTTCTTTCTTTCTTCCTTTCTTCCTTCCTTCTTTCTTTTCCTTCCTTCCTTCCTTCCTCCCTCCCTCCCTCCCTTCCTTCCTTCCTTCCTTCCTTCCTTCCTTCCTTCCTTCCTTCCTTCCTTCCTTCCTTCCTTCCTTCCTTCCTTCCTCGCTTTCTTTCCTTCTTTCGTACCTGGTGGCCTAGGATAGTTGGAGAGTATGCAATAATCAGTGGGCAAAGCACTGGCTCTGAAGTCAGAGGATGTTGATTCAGCTCTTGTCTATGATGCTCACTTTGTGACTATGAGCAAGTAACTTCACCTCTCTGGGCCTCAGTTTCTCCTTCTAGCTTGAATTACATAATACCATGATCCTAGTTTTGGAGGCAGAGGGATGGACAAAATAACCTCAAGGTCCTTCCATTCCTAAACGTCTGTGATGTTGAGAAAGGCTTGACAGGTTGAATGACATCTATTATTTAACTTAACCCAGTTGTGGGGAATTGATAATGACAGAGGTTAGACCTGCCATTCCTTTGGGGTGGGAAGCTCCCATTACCAAGGAAACTTCTTTTGCCAATACAAGTCATCACTTTCTCTGTACCCTATTAACCTAGAGTGTTAGAAAGGAATAATTGGCTCTGGGCTGTTCTAATCCATACTTACGTTGGCCAACTGACTCCTCAATGCATGGATGCTACATCTTTCCTTGAGATTCTAGAAGACGCTGAAACATTCCAGGAGTGGGGTGGGGTTGTTTCTAGTACTAGGTAGTCATGAGCCCCTCTCCTGATATGTTTCTCCCAATAATTATCAGTTGACACTAATTAGCAACCCTGACTTAGTTTTAGAGCAACTTTGGGGGGGTAAGGTACAGGGCTGAAATAGAGGTTCAGGCCAGAGCTCTTCTCTTCATCCTCAAGCTATTTCTACTCAAGGAAATGGCTGGCATTGTCTACCCTAAATTACCAGATCCTCAGATCCCAAGCTCCTGAATTTAACCTCTATTAAGAGATAACACACAGGATGTGACTAAGTTTCCTCCAATGTAAAAACATTTTCTATACAGAATCACTTCAGCCCATTCAATGATTTTCAAAGACATCTAAATTAGTCAGTCACTTATAATTGTTTGTTTAGACATGTACCAACTCTGTGACCCCATTTGGGGTTTTATTGGCAAAGATACTAGAGTGGTTTGCCATTTCCTTCTTTATCTCATTTTACAGATAAGGAAACTGAGGCCAACAGGGTTAAGTGACTGTCCCAGGGTCACACAGCTAGTAAGCATCTGAAATTAGATTGAAACTTAGGTCTTCCTGACTCCAGTTGCGGTGCTCTACCCTAACCCTACCACAATTAATCAAAGACTTTCCCATAGTCTAAAATGGATGATTATTTGATTCAATAGTATTTTCACCTGGTTAGAGTATTGGGCCATAATATCTTGTTATTTAAATTCCCTCTTCTTCAAGAAGCTTTTCTTCCTTTCCCTTAATTCTAGAGCTTTCCTTCTGAGATTATTTCCAATTTATAATATATATATGTATGTATGTATATTGTACACACTCTTTTACATGTTATCCCTCCCCTCCCCCATTAGAGTATAAACTCCTTGAGGCAAGGACAGTTTTTATCTTTCTTTTTATTCTCTATGCTTCTAGGTTCTGGCACACAGGAGTCATTTAATAAATGTTTATTGATGACTTTAAATGGAGTAGAATGATTGTCTAGTTTCATCCCTCACTAAAAGTGCTACTTAGAGGTGAAATGACTCGCCCAAAGTCACATAGGACAAATCAGAAGCAGCATTAGAACCCAAGTCCAAGGCCTGCCCTCTAGCCACTATGACATGTGCCCTCTGAGAAGAGATAATTCCATAAAACCAGTCTCAAGAAAGGATAACCAGCTCCGTTCCCAGCCTTCCTCTCCTCCCCTTCTCCCCAACTTCCCCCTACCAGAGCCTGGAGCCCTGCTGCTGGAGACACCTTCCTATCAGGCCATGACAGTATTTACATCTGGCTCTTGCTGCGTGTAATTGCTAATCAGAAGCAGACAATCAAGGGCCTCGCTTGGCCTCCCATCATTCTTCTCTTCTCCCCTTAGGGGACACCTTTCTTGGGGGAAGGTGACTCCTTCAGGAATTCAGATTAGGCATAACAACCCCTGGGAGGAGGGAGGGGAGAAAGTAAGGATTTAAAAAAAAGAGGCATGAAGCTCATTTACAAATTGCAAATGACAAGGCATCTCTTTCCCCAGCTCTGGCTCTGCTATTTTTATGGGGTCTCATTTAGCATAATATTTGCATCGTTTGTGTCTTACTGGGTAATTAGGAGCTAAGACAAACTCCTCTTGTTAGCAGACTAAGGGCATCAGGGCAGAGGCAGAAAGCTGGGCCCCGTGATGAGTGAGGTCTGGCTTTCTCCCCATGGAGCCCTGCCCTGCAGGACTCACTATACAAGGGAGATGGAGATAGGCTAGTTGAAGCTGGGGATGGGGGTGGGGTAGGGAACAGGGATCTAGGTCTTTGAAGGTCTTTTTATTTCACTATTTTTGACGGCATGAAAAAAACATTTCACGGTGTCCCTGTTTTCTTTCAGAAAATTCAGGGTTGGAAAGGACCCTCAAAGCCCATCTGGTTCAGCCCATATCTAAAAAAGAATCCTCAATTTGATTCAGTTCAATGCATTGTAACAGTATACTTGAAGGAATTTGGGGAGATGGAAAGATAACTGAAGTTGGAGCACTGAATTTGCAGTCATGGGACCTGCTTTTGCCTCTTCGGAAGGTAATTGCAGCTTTATAGGCTGCTGTCAAGGAAAATATTATGGATTGACTCAAGAGACCTTGATGCAAATTCCACCTCAGACTCTTGTGTGACCCATGTGACTGGGTTACTTAACTTCCTGAATCCTCCCTCAGTTTCCTCATCTGTAAAATTATGGAGATAGACTAGATGACCATTCAGTCAGAATAGTGAGGTTTTATTATAACAACTGGTTACACGAGCAAGATTCTAAGAAACTGCACAATTTCATGGGGGTACCATTGGTACTTTTATACAGAAAAAGACTGTGAGAAAATCTGAGTGGTAAGTAGCCTGGGGTGGGCCAGGTGCAGATAATGAAAGCCTGGGTTGGTTCAGAGGGCCACAATGAAAGGTCCCATACTGGGATGGGCTGGATGCCTTAAGGAAATGCCAGGACTGAAATGGATGAGAAAGTTCAAGGACTGAGGGTCTTTCTCTTTTTAGGGGTTCAGGTCATAGAACCCATCACTTCCAGCTCACTTGATATCGATGGCTAGTTAATGGGAGAAGCATATTGGTGGGAGCTTGTGTTCCATATTACTGGAATTCCCACTCCCTCAGGTTTCCCCTAGAATCCTGAAAGAGAAGTAGCTACTGAACTCTGGGGTAAAGGTTGTTTGAAAGTTGGTGGAGAGTAGAGGGAGGAGATACCTATGAGGAAGCATGGTAGTTAAATCCAGAGAATGAAGAGTGGTCTGGGATGGGCCCTTTCCAAAAATGGAAATTGTGGAAAGAAAAAGCCAGTGGGAGAAAGCAGCCATGAGGATAGAGGAAGAAGGCAGTTGATTCATGGTGGTGAAATCTAGGAGGGAGAGAAAGTTCTCTGGGGAACTGGTCTGCCAGTTCAAGTGAGAGTCAGAAGACCAATTTTAGAGTGTCTGCTACAAAGGGGCTGAAATAAATATCCTGTAAGGTCCTTTCCAATTCTAGAGGCCGCTAGGTGGCACTATAGTAGATAAAGCACTGGGCTTGAAATCAAATGTGACCTCAAACACTTAATAGCTGTATGACCCTCTGCCAATCACTTGTTATCTGCTTCAATTTCCTCCATTGTAAAATGGGGATAATAACAGCACCTACTTACTTCACAGCATTGTTATGATGATCAGATGAGATATTTGTAAAAAGTACTTAGCACAGTGTATGGCATACAGTAAGCACTATATAAATGCTTATCCCCTTCTCTTTCTCCACCCCCCACACAGATTTATGATTGTGAACTCAATTTAATTCAACAAGCACTCAATCACCCAGGTGCTTAGCACAATACCTGCCACATGGAAAATGCTTAATCAATTACTGTTGACTAGGACTGACTGTGCTGGATACCAGATCAGGCCTCTGAAAATACAAAGACAAAGACAAAAACATACCCTTACCAAAATGTACCTTACGTTCTACTCTACAACATGACTAATAAGAGTTCAACCAGTCTTTGCTTGGATGACCTCTAATGAGGAGAACCTTACTCCTTCCTAAGGCTTCTCATTCTTTTTTATTTTTTTGGACAGGCTGGATTGTTAGGCAGATTCTCCTGACATCAAGATGAAATCCTCTTCTTTCTCCACCTCTTCCTTGAAACCTATTTGCGGCTCCTACTTTTGCCCTCTGAAGCCAATTGGAATAAATCTAATCCCCCTTCCTGAGAGCCCTTCAAATACTTGAGCTCAGTTATCCTATTCTCTCCACCTCTTCTTCTCTTCTCCAATCTAAACATCACCCAAACTTTTTAAGTCATGGTTGCCATTTCATCCTTTCATTGACCTCCTTGGAACTTTCTCTTCCTTATCAACATCCTTTATAAATTGTGGTGCCCAGAACTGAACACAATATTGCCATACTTCAAGACAAAGAAGGTGTCCCTCCTGACCACCTGAGCCTCATCTTTGCAGCAATAATATAATCAACTGTAAAATGGGGAAGACAGTAACATCTACCTCACAGGGTTGTTATGATGAGCTTATGACGGTCATACCCTGTCATTACCAGAAAGAATACACCTTCATCTTGTCCTGTGTCTTAGTAATTACTGACTTTGTTATGAAAGCATAAATTGTCAGTGATGACATCATTTTACACTGACAGCTCTTTAAAGTCTTAATATTCAGATTACTTATGTAATAATAAATTATACATGTATTTGTTAATTGTATATTCATACTATACTTATTTTTATATTTTAATTTAATTTTGTTTATATTTAATTTATTCATTTATATATTATAATATATGTAATATATATTTATATTCTATATATATATATGAATAAAATAAAAAATAAAGAAATTTTGTTGCACATAGAGAAAAAAATGCATACTGCAGTATGCTGTCTAGGGAAGTAGTCAGCAAGATCATTGCTTTATTGGAAGCAATGTCTGTCTTGATGAAGTCCATGATCACAATAGTCTTTTTAGATGCCATCTTATGACATACTATTGGCGAGTTTGAGCTTCCCATCTACCAAAATGTCCAGGTCTTTTGCAGAGGAACTGCTATCTAATTATACTTTTCCTTGTATTTGAGACATTGATTTTTTGAACTCTACTGTAAAACTTTAGATTTATCTTCATTAAATTTGATCTGACAAAAATCAGCTCAATATCCTAGTCTGCTGAGATCTTTCCAAATCTCAATTCTTCCTTCTTTCTATCTGCTCCTTGCCTCCGCTTTCCATCTCTTTTGTCTTCTTTCCATCTCCATTTTGATTTACTGTATTCCCTCTCTTGTGGAGAACAGGAGGAAAAGGAAAGAACTAAATGATTCTAATTGTCCTTTGTCCCAACCTTGGTCCCTGGTGAAATCCCGCCTACTAAATGCCTCCTCAGATATTTCATCAAAGTAGGAAAATTCAGATAGATTTATAGCTGGAAGGGACCTTTGAGGACATCTGGTACAACTATATATCATTTTACAGTTGACAAAACTGAGGACATAGAAGCTAAGAGACTTGCCCAAGGTCATACAGGTAGTGAATGAAAGAGTTAAGGTTAGAAACTTGGTCCTCTGACTTCAAATTCAATATTTTTTTTTCAATGCACCATACTATGTGATCTTGGGTTAGTCCCTTGGGCTCTGGGCTTCAGTGGTTTCATCAATAAAGTGAGGAATTGGCTTAGATGATCTCTATGGTTCTTTGTAGCTCTTGATTTCTTCTTATATTTTTATGTTTCCAAGACGAAATGTCTTAACTTTTTAGTCTTCCCTGGTTTAGCAGCCACCCTCCTACCTTTCCCAACCCAGATCCTTCTTGAAGGCATTCATAGAATCATGGGATGTCAGATTTGGAAAGGGCTATAATGTCAATCTTTCCTATTGCACAGAGGAAGAATTTAAGTCCCAAAGATGTTGAGTGACTTTCAAAAGGTGGATGGTGGATGGGTTGAGTTTCAAACTTAGACTTCTCATCTCCCTGTCTGGTTACAGCTAAAATCTTACCTTCTATAGGAAACCCTCCCCAAATTCCCTTATTATATTTTCCTTCTCTCTGTTAGTTATTTCCTATTTATCCTGTATATACTTGCTTTGTATATTTTTTTGCATATTATGTCCCCTATTACACTGAAAGATCCTTGAGAGGAGGGACTTGTATTTCCAGCACTTAGCAAAGTGTTAAGTAGATACATAAATGTTTAATGATTGATTGATTGACTTTTCACTCTACTGTCCTCTTCAGATGATGCAAAACTCATCCAGACCCCCAGGATGACTGAGGCTGTGCCTTATTTTTAGATTTCCCCTTAAAATGAGTCATCAGCACTAGGCATCATCAGTCCTCTGGACTCATATTTTCATAGAAAGCACTGACAATAGCAGAGGAATATCCTAGGAAGATGAGAATAGACAAGTCTCTTTAGGTGTGAGCTGTCACCATCTGCTTTGTTCCTCTGATTGCAAATGGAAAAGGACTGTGAGTCCCAACTTCATGTCGATGAAACACTAGGAAAAGGACTCCAATGTTGATTTTCTTTTCACTGACAGCATCCCTTGCCCATGGTGTTTTACCATCAGTATTGGAGAAGCAAAGAAGGATGTCCCTATGAGTGCAGAGGAAGGAAAGGGGGACAGAAGCCTTCAGCCTCAGGAAGGAATTTGCAGGCTAGAGTATTCAAGTCTCAAGTCCCAAGGGACTTGAAACAGTTCATAGAATCATAGATTTTGGCTTGGAAGGGATTGTGGAGGCAGAGAGAGGAGGAACCCAGAAATTTCCCCTCTTCTAACCAATCATTCATTTTAGAACGAGCTTGCATTTCCCTCATATATTGCGGTGACTTCTAACTCCCTAGGTTTTGACTTCCTTTACCCAGTTACTGAACACAGTCAACCAAAGGATAACATGCCTGCCTTGTGTCAGATCTCTGAAGCCATTAACAGATTAGTGGGAGAAGGGAGAGAAAGGAATCAGCACCTACTATGTGCCAGGCACTGTGCTAAGGGCTCCTTTAGAAATATGATTTCCTTTGATCCCCAAAACAATCCTGGGAGGTAGGTGCTATTATTCCCATTTTACAGTTGAAGAAACTGAGACAGGTAGAGGTGAAATAACTTAACCAGGGTCACACAGCTGGCAAGTGACAGGCTGGATTTGAATTCAGGTCTTCCTGATTCTAGACCCAATCGTCTAGCCACTGTTCCACCTGTAGATTAGAAAGTCTTTCTTTGCTGTCCCCTAAAACATCTTAAACTCTTCCCAATGGTAAATAGCTGAGGGGTTTCAAATGCAGCTTGACTAAATTTTCCTTTGAGCATAAAGACCTTGAGGAAGTGACTCATTGAAATATTTCTGTGTGCTAACTAGAGCTTCTTTTTTCTGAGTATGAAGTAATAGACAGATAGGATTCTTGGGATTTATATTCTATTGAAATAAAGTGGATTTTCTTACCATGATAGCACCTTAGAACAGGGGAGGTCAGAGCTGGGAGGGGCCTGAGAATTTGAAATGTCAGAGCTAGGAGGGGTCAAGAACAGGGGATGTCAGGGATGGGAGGGACCTTAGAACACAAAATATTAAATCCTGGTTCTGCTGCTCTCTACAGGTCCCCTTCTGGACCTCAGTTTCCTCATCTGGCAAATAAAGAGATTAGACTATTGGTTCTCCAAGCTCTATCCACTTTAGCTCTATGAATTATGCTTATATTCAGATTGTTTTATTATCAATCTTTGGACCTGTAATCTAATTTGCATAAAAAATTCCCCCCTCTCCGTGCAGAATGTCTTCTTCAATTTTTAGTCTTGGAGTCTGGGGCACAAGGAGGCTCCAATAACCCCCTCTGGGAAGAACAGAGGAATTAAAAGCGGTCCCTAAAGTGTGTTAGTCCAGCTGATTGGGAAGACATCATGGAGGAGGAACGGACATCATAGAATCAAAGACTGAGAGATGGAAGCCACCTGAGGAATTATCTATCTGATTCCTCTCATTTTTTACAGAGGAGGAACTGAGGCCAAGAAAGGGGCAGTGATGTGCTCAACATCCCACCAGGAATAAGAATCAAAGCCAGAATTTGAACTCAGGTCCTCTGATTCCAAATCCCTCAGACTTTCTGATGGATGGTGATTCATGTAGAGGCTCCAGTGGAAATCTCTGACTCTAGGAAAGAAATATCTTGACCTCCACCTTAGCTTAGATCTGTTGGTGTTTCTAAATGCTGGGTTTTCTCCCCAGCATTCATGCAAGTTGTAAGTGATCCTTAAAAGAGGCAGATTAGTAGCAGAAAGGAGGACATGAAGTAATAAGTCCGGAGTTTAAATCCTGACTGTACTACGTTTTACCTGTGTTACCTGAGGTAAGTGACTTCCCTTTTCTGAACCCCAGTTTCCTTTGGAAGCAGTTAGATAACTCAGCAGATAAAACTCTTACCCTGGAATCAAGAAGACCTGAATTCAAATCCAGCCTCAGATACTTTCTTGCTGTGGGACCTTGGATAAGTCCCTTAACCTCTGTATATCTCTGTTTACTCAACCATAAAATGGTAATAATAGCAGTGCACACTTGCAGGGTGTTGTGAGGATCAAGTGAGATAATATTTGTCAAAATGCTTAGTGCTATACCTGGCATACAGCAGGTGCTTAATAAATGCTTACTCCTTACCTGTAAAGGGAGGAGGTTAGAGTAGATGGCCTTCAGTGCACCTTTCAGTTCTCGATCTACAATCCTGGTTATGTAAAGTTGGAGAACATGAGCTTGAATCGCATCCCTGCTACTTACTACTTGGGTGATTGTGGGTAAGTTACTTCACTTTCTTGGGCCTCAGTTTTCTTGTCTATAAAGTAAGTGGTGCTGGTGGTGTAAGGGGTGCAGAGCGTGGCTTTGCGGCCATGTGTGGCCCTCTAGGTCCTTGAGAGTCCTTTTGATTGAATACAAGTTTTACAGAATAAGTCCTTTAATTAAGGAGATTTGTTCTGTGAAGTTTGGATTCAGTCAAAGGGCTACACTTGACCACATGTGACCTCAAGGCCACAGGTTCCCCTCCCCTGTGGATCCTTCTGTGGGTCCTCCTTGCTGTAGATGTAAGCTTCTATTTCCATGAGTTGACAGATGAATTTCAGGCAGCAAACTTTCCTCTAGGTCACCGAGTTCCTAACTTCTCCATAGGGCTTGGGAATCTTCTTTCTCTCCCAAGTTAGTGCTACCTTCCTAAAGAGGAGCAGGCAGATGGGTCAGATGGATGGGCGTGGGGGATACCTGGAAGGAACCCAAATCTCTTGCCCTCATAAACTCTATTCAACAAGAACCAGCCCTGACAAATGCTTCCTTCCCTTTAGATTTACTTGCTTTTCCTGGGGCTACTGCAGTAATGAGTCAACAGCTGAGTATATTTAAATGCAAAATACCATTATCCTTCATTAAAAGACCTGTCACTGCCTGGCCTCTTGGGGAAAGACTTATTATGCTATTTTGTTCCCCTCCACACAAGACTTTTCCATTCCAGCCCTTGCCCCAAGCAGGCTAGCCTGAGGTGCTGCCCAAGGTTTCCTCCTTACAGGGAACACTGGATCACAGTTCTAGAGCTAGTCCTAGAATCCGAGAACTAGAAATGACCTCAGCCACCATCTAGTTTAACTTACACCTGAAAAGTAGAACACTGGTCAGAACACTAGACCTGTGGTTAGGAAGCATAGAATTTGAATCCTGCCTCAGACCCTGGCCAACTGACCCAGGACAAGTCATTTCCCAGTCTCTGGGTCCTCCTTTGTAAAATGAGGATGATGATAATAGTATATATCTCATGGGACCATTGTAAGGATTGATAATGTGTAATGTAAGCATTTCAAAAAACTTAAAGCCTATGCCAATGCCAGCTGCTATTTTTATCCTGTAAATAACAGCTATTGTTTTTCTTTTTTATAAAATGCCAACTTCATTTTACAAAGAAGGAAACAGAGGCTTAGGGAGGTTGAGGGACTCACCCAGGATCATACAAGTAGAAAGGACTGGAGCCCAAATCTTTTGGTTCAAAAATCCAGTGTTCTTTCCATGTGCTGGATCTGACTTTTTCACTCATGCTGGTAAATGGCACGGCAGTCAACCACTTAGGGCTTTTTCCCCCCTTTTTTGAGAGGCAAGATGATTGTAGCATTAAGATTAGCATGACCCCATCACACTAGACAGATCAAAATGAGAGAATTTCAGCTTCAGCAGCCGTTAGAAGCTAGGAATTCCCACCATAATATGCCCAATTGACCAGTCTGTGCTTCTCCAGACAACACATTGACCTTAAGGATGACTAATTATTAGTAGCTTCTCCCCAGACACCAAGTCTGGATTTGCCTCTCAACAACTTGAGATCATTGTTTCTAGTTGTATCTTTTGTTTTTGAAAGGATTACTTAATTAGTGGAAGTGTAGAATAAAATAGACATAGTTGCCTTAGATTTTAGCAATATTTTCAAGTACCTCCTATTCTTCTTGTGGAGAAGATGGAGAGATGTGGAGTAGAGGTTAATGCCATCAGATGGATTCAGAGCTGAGTGACTGGCTAGACTCAGAGAGCAGGTTCTATGTCAGCGTGGTGGGATGTCTCCATTGAGGTGCTCCAGGAATTTGTGCTTGGCCCCCTGCTCTGTAGCATTTTTATCAATGGCTTGGATGAAGATACAGATGGCATGTTCGTCAAATTTAAAGATCACACAAAGCTGGAGGGATACTAACACAGCTGGTACAAAAAAGACCTTGACAGACTGGGTGGAGTCTAAGAACACAAAATGCAGTAAGGATACATGCACGCACACACACACACACACACACACACACACACACACACACACACACATACACACACACACACACACACACACACACACACACCCTTACAGATTAGCTGGTGGCTCAGTAGATAGAACATTGTGCCTGGTATCAGGAAGAGCTGAATTCAAATTCAGCCTCACATACTTCCTAGTTTCTAGTTCCCTGGGAAAGTCACTTAACCTCTGATTGACTTAATCCACTAGAGAAGGATATGGCAAACAACTCCAGTATCTTTGCCCAGACAACTCTAAGGACAGCTATGGTCCATGGAGTCACAAAGAGTCTTCACAGCTGAATGACTGGCCAACAGCAACAAAAATACATCCCTACTGAATATCCCTATATCCCCTAAATATGTAGGGGATATAGGGATGTTGGTATATGTATACACACATACATATACATATATGCATTCATGTATATATACACATCCATATATGCATTGTATATGCATGTATACATGTATGTATACATATATACACATGTGTATATGCATACATATATATTCCTGTATCCCTTACATATATTAATACATACACATCTATATACACATAAAGACGCACAAAAATGTAATATAAAATCCTATTTGATATTTAAAGCTCTTTATCACATGGCCTCCTCCTAACTTTGTAGCCTTCTTACACCATATCTCCACACACACACACACACACACACACCCCACCTCCCACACACATATTTTGCAATCTAATGATTCTAGACTCCTTGTTCTCACAAGCCACTCTAGCTCTTGGCTTTGGGCATCTTGGCTGGCTATCCGCCTAGAACTGTCTCTCTTTTCATCTCTGTCTCTTGGCTTCAAGTCTCAGCTAAAATCCTACATCGACAAGAAGTCTTTCTTGTTCCCCTTTAATACTAGTGCCTTCCATGTCCGTTGATAATCTCCAATTGATTCCCTTTATAGTTGTTTGTCCATGATTGGTTACGCGTTAGGTTGTGACATATCCCTCGAGAGCAGGTTTTTTTTTTTTTGCCTTTCTTTATATGCCCAGTGTTTAGCACAATGCCTGGCACTGGTACTTAATAAATAAATACAGGCTTGTTTGTTGACTGCTTAGAGAGGTGAGAGAAATGATTATTAAATAACCAGTTATTGGGGAGATCCAGGTTTTTTCCCCTGTTTTGTTTCCTCCTCTACTGGGTCAAATCAGCATTTGGAAGACATTGCTAATAATGAGATTGGATTAACTTTCTCTCAATACCTCAATCTCAATTATATATAAATCTCAATATATACAAATCACATATATATAAATCTCAATAATGAGATTGCTGATAATGAGACTGGTCCTCGCTTAGAGGACCCCTGTCTCGTCAGAGCCCGCCCACGTGGGGAAGCCTATTGTGTTCTCCTCAGACTTAGGAAGGGAGGGGAGATCTTTTGTCCAGCTCTGCCTGGTGAAAGTGAAATAATACAAATCACTCCTCCAGCCCCTCTTTGGAATAGATCCACCTTTCATTATAACATTCATTCTTCTCAATAATTCTTGACCAATCAGAGTCGAGTGTATCCTGTGGGGACCGCCCACTCCTCAAAGGTCATCTAAGCTTCAAGAAGCCTCCATGATCATCTTTGGTTGATGTGAGATAACCAAATGTCCAATTCTTTTATTAATTATCCACTAGCAATACTTAATAAAATGATTAATTACCCAGAAGTTATGTTTCTCAAACTTTTTGTATATTTCAGAGGGGGTGGCTTTCTCTTTGATGTTCTTCAGAAGGCTGGATGATGTTATCAGATATGGTCAGGATTCATTTCATGGACGAGGAGGACTCCACAGCTGCTGCATTCCCTTCCAACTCCACAATTCTTGCTTTCCCAACATAACAGCCTCATACCCTCTTCTCTGGGACAGAACTGGAGATGCTTACTTGTATGTGTATCCTCAGGGTTTAGCATAATACCTGGCACACAATAAGAGCTTAATAAATGCTCTCTCCCCTACCTTCAGCAGGTTAGTTCATCCAGCTTGGCTTCAGTTTCCTCATCTCTAAAATGGGTATAATAGCACCTAATATATGTATCTCTATATCTATCTATCTATCTATCTATCTATCTATCTATCTATCTATCTATCTATCTATCTATCTATCTACCTAAAATGGGTATAATACCTCTCAGACTGATTTTGAGGCTTAAATGAGATTAATCAATCAATCAGTAAACATTTATTAAGCATCTACTGTGTGCCAGGCAATATGTTAAATGCTATGGATATAAAAAGAGGCAAAAAACCTCAGTCTTTACCCAGTCTCTACCCTCAAGGAGCTTACAATCTAATGGGAAAGACTGTTTGCCTCAGTCTGTAAAATGAGCTGGAGAAGGAAATGGCAAACCACCCAGCATCTTTGCCAAGAAAACCCCAAACGAAAATGATTGAAAAATAACAATAAATTAGGAGGTCACTCTCACTATGAAACCTTCCATAACTTCCTTTGGAATCTAAAATCAATCTCTTACAGCAGAGACAGTATACAATAAGTTTTGGTGGACCCACCCAGAGTTCTCTGCACTGTCAGAATCATAGAGTTCTCTGCACTGTCGGAATCACGGAGCCTTCCCATAGTCAAAGCACTGGGATAAACACTGAGTGAGGTGAAAATTTTAACTAGAATATGGCCCTAGCTATTAAGGTGCCAGCAATCCAAGCTTTCTAATATGACCCAATTTAACAAGATCTATTTTTCTTTTCTTTTTAAAATATTTAGCAAGATTGCTGAATACAATTTATTGAGACATACAAAATCCAAAAAGTTACAGTGGCTGTCATGGAATACCAGAATCCTAGGATATATGCCTGGAAGGAACTTAGAGGAAAGCCAATGCAACTCCTTTGTCTTACTGAAGTCCAGAGAGAGATGACTTGCTGGAGGTCATAAGCCAGTCAGTGACCAAACCCAAGTCACAAGCTGACTTAGCTCAGCAGACATGGATTAAGCACCTACTGCATGCACCCCTAAATTATCAAGGACTCTCCCATAGCCATGAGCATGTAGATACACAACTGTGCTTCCACTGTCACATGGAAGAGGGCAATCATAAAGAATTAATGTCATAGAAAAATATTTAGTTATATAGAAGTTTAGATCACAGCTTCGACTTCCTTCACATTTAGGACAGTCTGCTATTTTTGCCTATCTTTTGGACATCCTCAAGAGTGGATGTTAAGGACTGATATTCCAAACAATCTGAGCATCCCCCCTCCCCTCCAGGTTTCTCAATCCTTAGACAAAAAAATCCAATTATGTTCCCTGGGCTCCACAAAAGTTAGAGGGGTTTTCTTAAGGGGGGATTTTTTAGCTTCAGGGGTTGAAATACAGCCTTCAGTAACCAAGAGTATTCAAAGCATCAGAGCTGGCCAGAAAAGATGCTATTCTCACCACCCTATGCTGTGGTTAGCATCTGCATCTAAGTGCATCTGCAGCATTGAGGTTAGTTCTCGGGATCGTATTTTAGGAATGACAAGTGTCATTCACAGAATGTCTAGAGTCAGAAGAGGGTAGGTGTAAGAGGGTAGACTAACCTGCCCTAGGTGTGCCAGTTGTAGGGTGTCACAGAGAATACTGAGACACCAAGGAAAGAGGGGTTGGTACCAGCTTGGCTATTAATAGACTTTATTAGGGTTAATTAGATTAATTGGGGGAGTTTGTTCTGGGTGGTGGCAGGACAAAATAACATTGTGGGCCCCTGCATCAAGCCTAGGACAGGTCAAATATTACGTAGAAGGCATAGTACCAGGGATGGCCCAAGATCATGTGCAAGTTTTCCCATGGGGTGGTTGGAGCTTAAACTCTGTCTGTCTCAGTTTCCTTAACTGTATAATGAGATAGTAAATCAAAGTATGCATATGAGAACATACACCAGACAAGAGAGATTTAAGGAGCTCTCCCACTGAAAACAAAATAACTCAGCTCAACTAAGAGAGGGAGTCCCATTTTATCCAAACAGAAAATTCCCCAAAGTCTCTAGTATAACAAAGTAGAGATAGGAACATGATGGAAATCTCTATCTTCTCTTGTATTGGCTTCTTTCCATAATCTTTCTTTACTTTTGGGCATCTGAAGAGAGGTTGAAATGGCCATCTTCTCCATTTTCTCTCAAAGTTGGAAGCCCAAAGAGTCTGGATCTTTTCTCTCCCATTCTCACCAACTCTTCTCTGCACTGAGATCAATCTCTGTCCGTTGAATGAGGGTTACATTTTGAGTTGGGGTTACAAGTAGGATATACATTTGTTTATAGCCCTGAAAACAATTTGAGCTGGAAGGAGGGACCTGTGTCATTTCTGGGGGGCGTGTAGAAAGAGATAGAGCCCGTGAGAACAAACTGAGAAGGAGCCAGGAGATGACATCCCTACCAAAATCAGAATTAATGAACAGGGCTGTAAAGGATCCATAGGGGCAACAAGGAAAAGGAGAGCTGAGATATGTAGAGGAGAGAGAAATCAAAGTGCATGACTAGACCCTCGCAGTCATCTTCGAAAAAAGGACCCAGCCTGAAGCCGCTGGTTGTCCTCACCTCTTCAGGGATTGAAGGAAGTTTCAGAAAGTTAACTTTTCCTCAGTTTGTCTCCCCATGCCTATCTATTAACAAGAACCATATCTTTTGTTTGCTTCTTAAACCATTTCAAGTGGGCTTTCTTGCAGTTATGCTTAAGCATTTATTTTAACAGTACTAAAAGAATCATAATTTTGATCCACGCCTAAGAGAACACCAACTGTGTTATAATGGCCATAATCTGCTGTTAACTACGTCTGACACTGCTATTATCACTTCTAATTTGCATTGTTGGAATAGATCAAATTGTTGAGTCCATTGGGTTATTGCTCTTTCGTGACTCAGTAAATATTTGCATTATGGACCAGTACTGTAAAAATATGGTTGTGGTTCTTGAAATGTAGTCAATTTATGGAGGCTAATGTAAATAAAGGACTAGAGATTTTAAAAATAGACCTTTTGGATAGGGGAAAGGATGTTATAGCATTTTTGAAGATCAGAATAAAAGAACTAGGGGAAATATAGAAAAATATAGACAGGTACATGGGTAGGAGAATCCATTAAGGATATGTTATATGAATTACCAGGCTCATTTGACTATTTAAAAATACCTGAAAACAAAATCCAGATAGGGAACAGTACCTGCAAATTGGTTCACAATTTTCTATGTGAGGGGGAGGAATTATGTAATAATCTTTCATTACTAAATCAATGCAAATAATGACCCATCCGCAATTAAGACTTAGGTTTGGAAATACATTTGGGAGTTTTACTTAGACTATAGGTTCTCAAAGTGAGTGATATGGGCCCCTGAAGGGCAGTGGAATAATTGGGAGGGTAGTAGCCTACAGTACAATTGTGGGGGTGTTAAATAAAAATAAGGAAGTGATGGAAGCATAAGGAAAGAAGAGAAGAAAATTTTGAAAAACAATTAGTGTATGTTTCATCTGTTGTATAACAGAGTTAAAGCTATAGTGATTACATTATCTTCCAAACAAACACACAAAATGCAAGTTATAACCCATCAGTGGTCAAGACCACTGACAGGTCTGAACAAGCCGGTGTTGGCAAGTCAATACGTCATACATTGTTGGGAAATCCAGCATGCATCAGCAGGAATATGTATATGTAATGACTTGTTTACAATACCATACTATATTGTTACATGATACAATATTGCAACATCATAATTTCAATACAGGAAAAAACCTCATAAATTTACAATAAATTATTAAATTTAAGGTTTGATTTTTTTTAAACTGTTTTATATTTTTTTGAAATGATGAAAATTAAAAAACAAAGCAAAACATGAAAGGTTAAAAAAAGTAGATTTCCAGGGAGTACTGAATAATTTTTTTTTTTTGAAAAGGGTTTGGTAAACCAAATAAGTTTGGGAACCTCTGACCTAGACAGAAGATTAAGAAAAGAAACACTCATGAATTTTGCTGAGTTCACACCCTATAGGCCTAGGGTTCTTAATCATTTTGTTATGGACTCTTGGGCATCCAGTGAAGCCTATGGATCTCTCCTCAAAATCAGATTTTAAAACGAGAAATTTACTCAGCATTAGAATGGAAAACAAATGTATTAAGACATAATTATCAAAGTAAAAAATAACAAGTTTTCAAATCTCTAGTCAGGAACCCCTGCTATGCACTAAAAATGTTTCTTCTACTTCTGCCTAGAGGGTGAACTTCCCTGACTTAGATATCAGTGTGTCTTCAGAGAGATGGCTCAAAGATAACTCCTTTCAGATGGACAGAAATATCTGAATGGTACATCAAACAGGGGCTCAGTCCCCTGAGAGGCAGAGGGAAATCTCCCCTGGAGATGGATCACAAACTGAATACATCATCAGAGACAGTAAAGATAAACCTAATCTAGGAACAATTTCAGGGAAGATATCTTGCCCTCCCTGGGGGAAGACTGGGCTGGGTCTGTGACAGAATTGTTAAAGGATGAGCAGGTCCCTGACAGTGACAAGATGAACTGCTTAATGGAAAGCTTTTCCTGATTCCCCTTAGTTCTCATACCTTTCCTTGTTGATTGTCTCCCATTTATCCTCTAATTTCCTGATTCCTCTTAGTTCTCGTACCTTTCCTCTGTTGGTTGTCTCCCATATATCCTCTAATTTGTTTGTACATAATTATTTGCATGTTGTCTCCTCCCCATTAGGCTACTAGACCCTGGAGAATAAAAACTGTCTCTGGCTTTTCATTTTGCCTCAGCACTTAGTTCAGTATCTGACACATAGTGGGCACACTTAATAAATGAATGCCTGTTTATTTACTGCCTAGAGAGGTGGCTGGGCTTCTAGATGGCCCAGTGGATAGAGGGATGGGCTTGGAATCAGGAAGACTCATCTTCCTGAGTTCAAATCTGCCTCAGATACTTATTAGCTGTGTAGCCCTGGGCAAGTCAATTCTTCCCATTTGCCTCAGTCTCTTTATCTGTAAAATGAGCTGGAGAAGGAAATGGAAAACACTCCAGTATCTTTGACAAGAAAATCCCAAATCAGGTCATGAAGATCATACATGACTAAAATGACTAAACAACACCAACAGAAAGGTAGTGGTTTCCTCCTCCTTAGTGGTGCTTAATAGAATGCTTAATTAATAACTGACTGATCTGCTTTGGGACACATGCAGCACACAAGGAAGTGAAACCCTAAAATGTCCATTTAGGATAAACTTGACTTATTCTATGACCCTGTCTCAAAATAGAAGAGTTAGGGAAAGAAAGTCATTGGAGAAGGAAAGCAGTTCCTACAAAGGTTGGCAGCCTAGGAGCAAGATGGATGGTACCCCTGGATGGTGTAGACCCTGATGACTCAAGTAGCTGAGACAGTGTGGGGTTGTTTTTCCTTAAAATCAACTAGTCCATAAGAACTTGTTAAGGAAGCACCTACTACTAGTCAGCCGTTGTGCTAGACATTAGGGATACAACGAAAAATAAAGGTAGTCCCTGCTCTCAGAGAACTCGGAGTCTAATGAGAGAGACGCCATGTAAATGTTTAAGTACTATAAGAAGGAAACAAGTCTTTATTAAGCGACTATTTTGTAACAGGCACTTTGCTAAGCCCTTTACAAATGTTATCTCATTTGATCTTTACAACAATTCTATTATTATGCTCATTTTTACAGAAGAGGAAACTGAGTCTGAGAAATGTTATGTGATGTTTCCCAGCATCACACAGCTAATAAGTGTCTAAAGCTAGATTTGAATCCAGGTCTTCCCATTTCTAGGATCAATGCTCCAGCTTTTGTACCATCTAGCTGCCATATCTAAGAGCTAGATGTTATAGATGAAGGATATTCAAGCCAAGGCTGGGTGATCACTTGTCAGGGATGTGGTACAGGATATTCTGGTTCCAATTCATGATGTCATTGGTCATTTTTTTTTTAAACAAAGGATGGAGAGCAGACTAGTTGCCTTACAGGTTCTTTCCATCTCTGAGATTCCCTCATTCCCCAAGTTTGCAGAATCCCAAATATTGTCACGTATTCTTTATATGTTTTGGGAATATGTGATACACTAATGGATGCATGGGGTCATAGCTTTAGAGCTCTGAGGGACCTCTGAGCCATGGAGCCCAATGTACTCACATGGAATTCATGTGAATGAAGTGATTGAGACTGAAAAATAACTTGCCCAGGGTCAAAGCATCAAAGCAGAACAAAGATCAAAGATCTCTGCAAGAGAGGTTGGAGATCATTCAGAACAACCCCTTCATTTTACAGATGAGGAACTGAGGCACAGACAAGTGAGATGACTTCTCCAGGGTTACACAGCCTCTGAGGCAGGCTTTCCTGCACATTCTCATGCCTCTCTTGTGCATAAAGGATTTTATGACAAAAATAAATTTGCTGAAATTTGAATTGAAATAAAGGACCATAGGAAGGAGCTGTTCATCCTTCATTTTTGAAGAAGACCAATGGCATAAAGAGGGTGATGTCTTGACTTGGTGTGAATTGGGTTCAACTGAGGCAGAATTGGACAAAGTCATCAGCCTCATTCTCTCTTCCAGAGTCATTGATCCAGGAGCAGGACAAGAGTTGGTCCATGATGCAGTGCCCCTTCTATATCAAGGCCAGTTTCCAGGCTTCAGTTTATTCAAGGCAAAGCCCATTCAATGACCAAGGGCTAAGCAAGAACTGAGACAAAAGATGGACTAATAAGTGTGGTTGAGTCAAATGAAGAGTCAGGTGTCCTGGGTGTGAATCTGGCCTCTGGTACTTAGTGACTTCATCTCTTGAGCCTTCCTTTCTTTATCTGTAAAATGGGGATGGTCATGCTTTCACTATCTGACAGTATTCTTGTGAGTGAAGCACTCTGCAAACCTCAACATTCTATAGAATGTGAAGTGATATTGTGATGAGTTAACCATGAGATGGAAAGACTTCTGACCTTGGGCAAGTCACTTAACCTCAATTTCTCCAAATGAGTTTGTGACAGATGGTCTTAAAGACTCCTCCCAGTGCTAGTTATTCCATAACCTCCAAGCCCACCTTCATCTTTAATCCTTCTCACTCTTGCTTCTTGGAAAAGTGTCCTTCACAAAGAACGTGATTCAGGGGACGATTGCTGACTTCTGCTCATGTGAGGTGTTGGTGTGGGGAGTTATCACTGGTAGCATCTTCTGTCTCTCAGACAGGAAGATCAGCTGAGGCTTTTATCTTAATTAAGTTACACGAGGAGCCATCATCCATCCATCTTCTCCAATTATCTTGGGGAGAGGATGGGGTGGTGGAAAGGAAGATGGCCCCAAGCTGATAAATGTGACATAGAGCAGCCGTTTCTACGCAGTGGAAGGGGTCTCTTAGGATGGCGTCAGGAAGTTGGGAATGAGGAAGGGAAAGGGCAGGGGGAACATAGAAATCAGATTTTTCTAAAGCATTTTGTGCAGATCAGCTCAGTAACAAGAGCTTGATTTAAGATTTCTTCCACCAACTCCAAAATGACTAATATCTCTTGGTGTGTATTACAAGAATTGGTACTCTCACCTTTCTCCCAGCCCTAGGATATAGTAAGTTGGAAGTAGATGGGAGCTATCCAAGATTCATTTCTTATTTTTCCATTTCTTTGCCCTTAGTGTCAAGGAAGAATATTGAAGCCCTGTCAGTTGTTTGAAATGGAAAGGCAGTGTGGTACAGTGGGAAGTGCCCTGAACTCTCTCATAGATCACAGGCGTTTAGGGGACTTAAAGTTCATCTAGTCCAGGGTTGTCAAATTCAAATAGAAAAAGCAGTCAGTAAATTTTATATATTGATTCCTGCCTGCTGCGTATTCACTTAGAAAACCAGCTATTAACCTTTTCTTTGTTGTCATTCAGTCGTGTTTGACTCTTCATGACCCCATGGACTATAGCAAGCCAGGCCCTTCTATCCTCCACTCTCCCCTGAAGTCTGTCCAAACTCATGTTCACTGCTTCCACGACTCTATCCATCTCATCCTCTGCCATCCTCTTCTTTTGCCTTCAATCTTTCCCAACATCAAGCTTTTTCTAGAGAGTTCTGTCTTCTCATTACGTGACCAAAGAATTCAAGCTTCAGCTTTGGTATTTGTCCTTCCAACTTAATTTCTTTAAGTATTGACTGATTTGATGGCCAAGGAATACTCAAAAGCCTGGGTTCCTTTGGAATGGGTCCAAGTGACTGTCTAGTCTACCCCTCACCTCTAACAAGAGTGCATTCAGATACCTGCTTTCACATCTCTGTCTGAAGGGCTGATAGTGAAGGTCCTAGAGAACTGACAATGAGACATACCTCCTCCCTCGTAGTGAAAAGGTGGAGGCCTCCCAGGGCAGAATATTGTATACATTGTCAAATACAGTAATTGTATTGGATATTTTTGCTTAATTGTTTTTTCTTTTCATTTTGGATAGGGCCAGGTAGGAAATGACAATTAGCAATTATGACAATATGAAATGACAATAATGACGATTAGCATTTATATAAGGGCTTCAAGATTTCGAAGAATTTTGCAGATATCATCTCATTTTATTCTCACAACAACTTGTGGGAGGTAAATGTTGTTATTGTCCCTATTTTTGTAGATGAGGAAACTCATTTAGACAAAGGTAAAGTAGGGGAAGGGGGAATAAACATTTTTAAAGCACCTACTATGTGTCAGGCCTCATGCTTAGCACTTTACAAATACTATCTCATTTGATCTAGGGAGCAAATGAGGTCACATTTGAACTTAGGTCTTCCTGACTCCAGGTCTAGTGCTCTATCCAGGTGTCACCTACTTGCCTAGAAACAAGCATCAATAAAATATACATTTTATTAACGGCAGGTTTCAGTTAGATAACCTATGTTTCTAATGGAGGTTAAGATTGTGAGTCTGATCCCTTCTTTGACCTGTTGTTTTTACTGTGACCTTGGTCTTGAGCATAGTATCATCTGGACACTCACTAGGAAGGATAGATGTTAACAGACCCCCATCCCTGGAAACCCAACTTGAAATATCTGCCCCAGTGCTAGATCAGTAGCACTCTATTTCTGAAGCTTCATAGAGTTGAGACAGTGTTGTGTGATGGATAGAACCCAAACTTTGTTTTGGATAGCATTTCAGTTAATTCTTAACTATGTGACTATGAGAAAGTCACATCAGAACTTCAGTTTGCTTCTTTGTGAAGTAGGCATGATAAAAATAATAAATAAAATAATAATAAAATAAAAATAAAATAAAAATAAAAATAAAAATAAAATAAAATAATAAATAAAAATCCCTATGATGCCCAACCCCATCAGGTAGTTGTTGGAGTGTGTGTATGAGGGAGTGCATCTTCAAAAACATTAAAGACCTCTCCAAATGTGAATTAGGATAATGATAATTCATGCAAGAATAGGAGTTAGAACAGCAAGCATTCCAGGTATAGAATGCGGAAATACAGCCCTTTCCTCTCCCAGAGAGGGCAATGAGATATATTCATGAGCATCAGCATTGTCCTCTCATTTTTTCTTCTTTTTTAAGATAGAGTTTCAATAGAAACAATCCTAGGAAAAGGTACTATCCTTCCGGGGTCCTTTTATATTTAATATTCTGCAGACTATTGTGGAGAAAATGATTGCTTTTTGTGTAACTGAGTAATAGAAATGAGATGTAAGCTCATCTTTTATAGACTCACTGAATGTACCTTCAGTACAACCCCAGGAACACACAGGATGACAGGGATGCCATGATGTCACGATTATTATCTATAGAGGGTGATGTCGAAGTGATCCAAAATAGTAAGAATATTGTTCAACTGCAGGCTCCTATTTCTCTTGGTCAGCCCTCACTCCCCTAAAAATGCCACGTAGAGAGTGAGTTGCCCTGCTAAATAAACTTCAGTGACTCCTACTTACCCATAGGATTGAATATGAACTCCTTGGCTGGGTTTTTAAAGTCCTCGGCAATTTGGCTCTAGCCTTTTTAGATGTGACTCCCTTTGCTACCCTCTAATATCCAGCCAAAATTATCCTTCTTGTATTTCTTCTCTTGTGACTTTCCATATCCCAACTCAATTCCTTTGCATTGGTTGGCCTGTAGACTTGGAATGAAATCCCTCCATACTTGTGCATCTTGGAATTCTTAATGTCCTTCAAGATTCAGCTCAAGCAATGGCTTCAAGAAGTCTTCTCCATATCAACTGACTTGATTCCTAGCTTCAGCAATACCATAAGGTACCATGGACAGCAACTTTGCTACCCCCCCCCCCCCCATTCACTCCTTAACTTTTAGTGATTTGCACTAAAATTATCTTGTATTAGAGGCAGCTGTGTGATACAATGGATAGAGCACTAGGTCTAGAGTCAGGAAGACCTGAGCTCAAATCCAGCCTCAGACATATACTAGCTGTGTGATACTGGGCACAGGATCTGGGTCTGCCTCAGTTTCTTTAACTGTAAAATCAGAATAATAATAGCACCTATCTTAATACCTTTGTGAGAATTAAATAAGATAATATTTATAAAGCACTTAACACAGAGTAGGCACTTAAGAAATGCTTTTTTAAAAATCAACTTGGCATTTATTGATATATGTACATGTTTTAAGGCTCTTCAAGGAATTCCTTCTGGGCCTGAGATCAAATTACATTTTTCTTTGAGACTTCACATGTAGCCATTTTGACACTATTTAAGTTTATGCCTTCATTCTCTGTATCACCATAGTAACTTTCTATGCTCAAAGTATTATTTTTTTGGTCATTTTTCTGCTTTTTTGTAACTTTGTGTTTTTATGTGAGAGTTGGGCTCCGGTTCTGCATTGGCTCAAGCTTTTCCTGCTGGGGTGCTGGATCTTACTGCTGGCTTTCACTGGGCTTCAGGGCTTAGCTATTTGTTTTATCTCAAGGGTAGGGTTCACTTCTGGCTTATACTGGGGCATGTGGACTCCCTGTTGACCTCCGCTGGGTGTGGGGTTTAGCAGTTGGATTGCTCCAAGGATGAGGCCTTGCAGCTGAGGTGTCATGGTAACAGAGTCTCTCTGCTGGTAGACCCCAAGGACAGAGTCTCAGTGTTGATCAGCCTCAGGGTGAGGTTTCATTACTGGTCAGCCATGGGATCAAAGCCTTACTGGTGGCTTGTACAGAAGGTGGAGTCATTGGGGTGGGACCTTGCTTCACTGTACAGACTGCTCCTTTTTCTAGGAATCTGTTGGTTTCCAGGAGGGCAGGGCCTTGCTGGTGGATTGTGCACCCCCTTCCCCCCCAAGTTGGGAACCCTACTGCAGACTCCTTGCTGTTAGACTGGCTACTGCTGCTGCTACTGTCACTGACCTTGGGCCTCACTCTCCTCCCACCCCAGTGAGACAGACCTTTCTTGCTGGACTGTTATGTTGCTTCCCTACTTAAGGCAGTTTTCTAACAGTTTGGAAGGGAATTTGGGACAGCTTCAGAGAATTCCTTCCTCACTCCACCATCTTGACACTAGAAGTCCCCCAATTCTACTTTTTAAGGAGTTGTTTTCTTTGGTGTATCTTTTTCCACAATTTGGCCAATTCTATTTTTTAAGGAATTGTTTTCTTCAGTCAATTTTTCCCTTCCTTTTCCAAGTTTCTTGCATAACTCCCATTTCTCTTCCCAATTCTTCTTTTCTCTCTCTTATTTGAGTTTTAAAATCCTTTTTGAGATCTTCCAATAAAGCTTTTTTGTCTTCAGACCAATTCATATTCCCCTTGGAGGCTTTGCATGTAGGAATTTTGACATTGTTGTCCTCTTCTGAGTTTATATTTTGAACTTCCTTGTCCTCATAGTAGATTTCTATGTTCAGGGATTTTTTCTGTGTTTTTTTTGCTCATTTTTAACTTATTTTGTGACTTTTAAAATTGAGTTCTGCTCCTGGTACATAGAAGGACACTGTCCCAAGCTTCTTAGGGTCACTGGTTTTCTGTATCAGGGCCTCAGGTGCTGGCAGTTTGCCTTTTGTGGCCCAGTCTAGCCACACCTGTTGTACTGGGGGGTTTTGGGGCAGGCAGTTCACCTTCCGTGTTGGAGCAGGAGGACTCACAGCTGGCCTGCTGAGCTACTGCTGTAAGGCCTTGGTTGCTGATCTGTGCTGTGGTTAATAGCCTCCTGCTGGCTTGCCTGGAAGCTGTCTACACTATTCTCCCTTCTTACCAAAGTGAGACAGACTTCTCCTGAAGTCCTTCCAAGTTATCTTAACCTGGAAAATTGCTTCACTCCATCTTTTTGTGTTTTTTTTTTTTTTACTCCAGAATCTGTTTAGAGGCTGAATTTAATGTTCTTTCTGTGGAAAACTTGGGAGAGCTCAGGTAAGTTTCTGGCTTTTCTCTACCAACTTCAGCAAACTAGTTTAAGTAATTGGCCCACAGTCACACAACTAGTAAGTGTTTAAGGCTAGATTTGAACTTATGAAGATGAGTCTTCCTGATTTCAAGCCCAGTGCTCTAACCACTGTGTGACTTAGCTGCCCTCTGGGAAAGTCACTTAACTTCAATTTGTCTCATATTCTTAACTGTAGTGTGGAGATACTGCTAGTACCTACTTCCCAGGGTTGTTGTGAGGATAAAATGACACAGTAATCCTAAAGTGCTTAGCCCAGGATCTGGCACATTGTAAATGCTATGTAAAAGTTGTTGTCATCACCATCACCATCATTACCACCACCACCACCACTATCATCATCATTGCATTCCCTTATTCTTGTGGGCATCAAAGGATAGGAGCATACTTTGTAAAATGTAAAGCCCTGTGTATCTATATTATGTACTTATCATCTATGCTATCTATGGAAATTAAACCTTGTCATCCTCCCTCTGAGTTATGGCAGCCTGGACTGAAGTCTGGATTGAATCAGTAGACTTGGTTTCTAGCTTCAACAATGCCATGGGTATGTTATAGAACCATGGACAGCAATTTCTCTGAGGAAAAGAGAAATGGACCGGGGCTGTGGCCAGAACTTGAACTGAATCTATTCTGTGCACTGCCTGCTCAGTTGATTAAGTTTCAACAGACAGTTTCACCACTCAATATGTTTAGTTTGCCAATTGATAGAGTAGATGAAATTCCCTTTTCTCACTTCAGAGGCTGCAGGGAGGAGATGGGAGTAGGCATACTTGCTTCCATTTTCTCCTGGAATTGGCCCAGGGTCCAGGGACTTTCTCTTCATGGGGTCATGGTTCATTCAGTCTAACCTATTCCTGAATAAGAACTCCATCACCATTCAGCTTCTGCTTGAAGGATCCCAGTGAGAGCACAACCTTCTGGGGCAGTCATTCTGCTGTGAGACAGCTCTGATTATAAGGAAGATTTTCCTTCCATTGAGCCTAAATTTGCCTCTTTCTGACTTCTATTGCCCTTAGTAGGCAGAAGTCTGTATAATTAGGATCAAGCAGAAAAAGTCTTCTTCCTTTTACTATGTGCATAGTTCCTGGCACATCGTAAGCACTTAATAATTGCACATTGACTGACTTACTGACTTCTTCCTCATGCCTGCCTTTCAGATAGAAACCATTAAGATGATCTTCCTAGCTTTAGAAAGGGCTTTCCTCTTGGTGTTGAAGGAAGTTGAAGGAGTTTTTAAGCTCAGAAAGAAAAGATTTGGTAAGGGAGGATCTTACAGTTGTCTTTAAGTACCCAGAAGAGCTGTCTTGTAGATGAGAAATTACTGAAATCTCTGGATAAGTAGTCAGAGAATATGATTTGACTCCTGGTTTTGGCATCTATTAAATATATGATTATACGCAAGACATAGGAGCATAGACTTACAACTAGAAGGGGCCTTGGAGGTCACCTGGTCCTACTCTAGAAATGTACAGAGGGGGATAATAGAATTGTAAAACTGGAGTAGGTCATTAAGCCCATCACTCTCAATTTTTTACATGAGGGAACTGAAACCCAGGACTTGAGGTGACCTTCCCAAAGTCATATAGCCAGTTAAATGGTAGAACCAGGATTAGAACATGGGCTTTCCTGATTCTAAATCCTGCTTTTTGTTGTCACACACTGCACTCAATCTAAGTGGGGATAATTGTATTTGCACTATCAACCTCAAAGGGTGAACACAATGTTTTGGAAACTGTAACAATCTGTATGAAGTAGTCCTTGCTAAGTGCCATGTGAGTGGTATAACACTTAAGATTTCTTAAACAAATAATATGTGCTCAGCACTGAGCTAGGTGCTATTTGGCCTGGAGACTGCTTAAGTTGATCAGAGGGGGTATAAATATGCATCTTTAACAGCTTGTAATGGAAAGAATAGACTGAGGAGTCAGGATATCTGGGTTCAGATCCTGTGTTTGATGCTAACTTACTATGTGACTTTGGGGAAGTTGTTCAACCTCTCTGGTTTCACCTATAAAATGGATTTGAACCAGATAAACTTTCCAGTCTCCTCCTCCAATTAAAGAACCAAAACTATTTTTAGTGCCACACTGCATCTTCAAATAACCTGAGTTTAGATTTCAGCTCCGTTATTTACCACTTGTATGACAATAGGTAGAAAATTGAGAGACAGTATGATAGAGTGGAAAGAACCCTCTTTCTTGAGTCAAGCGAACCTGCTTCACATCCTTCCTCTAATACTCACTACCTTGTGACCTTGGACACGTCATTCCACCCCCTTCTGGGTAACTTACTGAAACTATGACATGAGAGAGTCAGATTAGTTGCCTCAAAGTTCCATTTCAATTCTGAGGAAACCCTCTAGACAAAACAGTCAGCTTTGATTTCCTGCCAAGCCCATGATACCTTATAGAAAGGGAGACGTATTTGAAAGAAGGACCAACTCCTGAGGAAGGTTACCACAGAGATAATGGTGGAAGGTGAATATCCACAGCTGGTACCTGAGTACAATAGAGAGAATGAGTCAGCCAGGAAGCCGTAGGAGAACTAGGGAGGAGGAAAACACAGTGACCTCCAAACTGCTGCCAGCTTAATGGCCTTTGGATGAAACCCCCTTTCTATGGAACCCAGTGGGAGCTCACAAGGACCAGGCTTTACAAAGAAATGGTGAAGTACTTGGGAACAAAGCATGATGCTGTATGCAGGAAAGAAAACAGTACAATGAGAAAAGCAGTAATCACATAGTCAAGAGAATTGGGTTGAATCCTGGCTCTGTAGCTTTTGTTAGGGAGGCAGCTCGGAACTGTGCTGAATCTTGAGTTAGAAGACATGGGTTCGAATCCAGTGTCTACCATGCATGTCCTTTTAGGCCTGAATGTTGTCTTTCCCAATAGATTACAGATCCTTGAGGGCAAGAACATTTGTTATTTTTGTATCCTTAGCCCCTAACTTAATGGCTGCCATGTAGTTCAAGCTTAATAATAGAAATATAAATCTTCTTTGGAGAGATGGGAGATTATGGTGTGAAACACGGCATGTACTCGTGGACTCAGTTGATGTTTCCATTACGTTTGTGGATGTGCTTTCTTTTAATTTTTGCTACAGCAGATAGCTCCCTGGAAAGGGTGGGGGACTGGGACATATTTGGAAATGAAGGTAATATATCAATGATGTTTTAAATGATTGGTTTTTTATCCATGTGACCTTAAGCAAATCACTTAACCTCTTTGGATCTCAGTTGCTCATCTGTGAAACAAAGGTTGATCTACATCACCTCTATGGCCTTCTCTGGCTTCAGATCCATGGTCCTGAGGAGCCTAGGATAATTCACTTCTTACCTCAGAGCCTCAGTTTACTACTCATCTGTAAAAGGAGAATAATGTGGATTATTTGCCTTATGGGATTGTTGGGAGGAAAGTATTTGGTGAGATGCCATAGAGATGGGTACTTTTAGTCTAAGCCAAAGTCAGGCTAGCTTCTTAGGGAGCAGGAGAGAAACACTTAAGTACCCATTCCACCTCCTAGTGCCCCAGGCAATTCTCCAAGAGTATAAGTTGCAGGGTAGATACCAATCTACATTGGTAGAAGGAGTTTCCCTATTAGGAATTCCCTCTACTCAAAGTCTGATCCCCAAACTCATAATAGCTAATGTTAACATGGCCCTTTAAGGCTACCAGAACACTTTGCATATGTTGTTTCATTTTATCCTCACAGCAATCTTGAGAGGTAGGGACTATTTTTATCTCCATTTGGTCTGTGCTGATGGGAACCTGAACTGAAATTAGGAAGAAGCCTGGACTGAAAATCAGTAGACTTGATGTCTCACTTCAGGAAGAACTAGCACCTGTGCTATGAGAGCTTCCTGAGCCCTTTTCAGGGCTGCTCATCCACCTTTGGTGTCCACGTGCCACTCACTTGGAGCCTTTGGCTCCAAAAAGATGTAGAATGTACAGTGGCCACACTCCATTAAAACCATCTAGACAGATGAGCTAAACTGGGTTCAGGGGAACGGACAGGCCTCAACCTATTGGTGAGTTAGGGTGATGTCTACCTCAAGCATGTGAAGATTTGCCCCAGCATAATGGGTGAATAAGAACAATTTGTTTCAAAGGCCATGAAGGTGGCTGAAACAAGAGCTATGAAGCTTGGTCAGACGTAGAAGACAACCAAGGTTATCCAGTGCACTCCAGGCCATCTCCAATCATCCTGACTTGGACTTCAATGACTCTGGGAGAGTGAGACTGATGACTCTGTGCAACTCTGCCTCACTTAAGTCCAATTTAATTGCAACACCCTTTAATGTTATTGGTCCTCTTAAAAAAAGAGTGAATGACAAGTATACTTGCTACCATGGAAAGCAATTTGACTTTTCTAAGTCTCCTTATCAATAAAATGGGGGGTGTAGTAGTAGCAGTTGTACCAGTAGTAGCAGTAGTAGCAGGAGTAGTAGGAGTAGTAGGAGTAGTAGTAGTAGTAGTGGTGGTGGTGGTGGTGTAGAAGGAGGAGGAGGACAAATAGGAGGAAGAGGAGGAGAAGGAGGAGAAGGAGAGAAGTAGTGGGAGTGATTGTTTTAATGGCGCTAGTAGCAGTGGTGGTGGTAGCAGCAGTAATAGTGACAGTAGCAATCATAATAATAGCTAGTATTCATACAGGTCTTTAGTTTGCAAAGTGCCTTACATATGTGAATTCATATAATGAGGGTGATAACTAACCTTTAGATAGCATTTACTATATACCAGGCACTATGCTAAGCACTTTACAATAATTATGTCATTTAATCCTCACGAAAACCCTGGGACGTAGTTATTATTATCCCTATTTTACAGATGAAGAAACTGAGTCAAAAAGAGGTTGTGACTTGTCCAGGATCACACAACTTGGGAGTATCTGAAGCAGGAACTCAAGTCTTCCTGACTTCAAGTTTCATGCTCTAAGTTCCGTACCATCTCACTATTCTGAAACATTCAAGAACATCTGGTATAAGAATGCAGTACTTATGCATTCAATAAATAAGAGTGATTTTGTGTCAATAAAGAATTTTACCCTTTTTTTAAAAGAAAGGGGGTATGATAACTCATACTTACTTCAAAATGGGAAGGTCCAGGTGATTGCTGCAGTCCCTTCCAATTCAAAATAATAGATGTGGAGATTTAGAACCAGAAGAAACCCTTGAGATAATCAAGCCACAGAATGTGTGATTTGACAGATGAGGAAACTGAGACCTCGAGATGGAAGTGATTTACCCAAGGTCACACAGTGGTGAATTACAGAGCTGACATGTGAACGTGATTTCTCAGATTTCAACCCCTACTTAGGAATCCTCATTTGACAGAAGGTACTAAGGTTAGAGATAATAACTGGCTTGCCTAAAGACAACTCATAAAATTAATCAAACTAACAAGCATTTATATAGCACTTGACTCTTTGCAAAACACTTTACACAAGTTACCTCTTTTGATGGGCATAACAGTAGGTGATGTGGGTGCTATTATTATCCCCATTTTACAGATGAGAAAGTGGAGGCTGAGAGGTAAAGAGACTTAACTATTATTAATCACCTGGTAAGTATCAGGAGGATTTGGACCCAGGCTCCACCTATCCCAAGACCTTCACTTTACGTACCATACCATTGTGGTGAGAAGGAGAGGCTGCTGACTTTTTTCCTCTACTTAACTCCAGCACAGCACACTGGATAAAGTCCTAGACCTGGAATCAAGAGAGATTTGGGTGCAGATCCTGTCTGAACCAGTGGCAAATCACTTCTCCTTTCAGAGTCTCAGTTTCCTCATCTGTAAAATGGGAGCAAGAATATTTGCACTGCCTACCTCACCAGACTTTGAGGAGGAATGTGCCTTGTGCTCCTTCTAGTCTTATAGAAATGGTAGTTATTATGAGTTGGAGCAGCATATGAGGAACCAGGGCCTCTCTTCATTCATTCATTCATTTATTTATTTATTCATTCACCAAACAAAACTGTGCTGGGAGGAATTTGATTTTGTTCTTGTTGACTGCAAGAGTTAAGTGGCTTGAGAACCCTTGCTGGGCATCCTGCTTCCAGGAGGATGGCAGGGAGCTATTTCACCTCCTGGGGAGGGGAATAAATTTGCTGTGAAGTGGCTTCCTCTGACCAGTGGCCAGAACTGTCCCCCATCCAGCACAACTGCAGAAGCCACCTCTACAGGGAGAATGGGCAGGGGGAGGGGGAAGGGAAGACTTGCTCATTAGGGAAATGCTGCCAGCTCTTGGCTCATCCCCCCACCCTGCCCTGTTGGAGTCAGCCAGAGTCGGGAAGAGATGCAAATGTGGTCTTATCTCTGCCTCTGCAGCTGCTCCCCTCCTGCTGCTGGAGCTAGAGTTCCTTCCTAAGCAAGGACAGTCTCCAAAGACTGGACCTGTGCAAAGGCAGGAGGGCACCTTGGCCTTGTGAGCAGTCCCATAAGATGAGAGAGGAGGATAGGAACAGACTCACTCTTCCTATGCCTTTTCATAAGATCTCTGCCTGGAATTGCTCCAGTTACATATTCCTCCTAGATCTATGCTGGCATGGGCCAGGGCTGACCCGAGAGCCAACCTGGGAGTGTTCCATTAGTTCTTAAGCAAGCCCTCTGGTTTCACTGGAGCATAGAATATCCCAGTTCAAAAGGACCTTAGAGTCATGGCGGTTCAGAGGGTCATAGATCTACAGTTGAAAAGGGCCCCAGAAGCCATCTAGTCTAACTTCCTTACTTTATAAGTGAGGAAACAGAGGCCCAGGGAGGTAAGGTGATTTAGGAGAATAAATTCTTTAAGTTTCACAAAACTCTTTGTATATATTATCTCATTTAACTCTTGCACTAATACTGTGAGGTAGGCATTATTTAGTAATAATAGTAGTAGTAGTAGTAGTAGTAGTAGTAGTAGTAGTAGTAGTAGTAGCAGCAGCAGCAGCAGTAGTAGTAGTAGTAGTAGCAGCAGCAGCAGCAGCAGTAGTAGTAGTAGTAGTAGCAGCAGTAGTAGTAGTAGTAGTAGCAGTAGTAGCAGTAGTAGCAGTAGTAGCAGTAGCAGTAGCAGCCGCAGTATTAAGCCCCATTTTCCTCACAGCAGCAATTGGCATTGTTTAGATGTAAACACACCCCTCCTGAATTGCTGCCTTGTTGTAGCACAGGGGTTTGCATATAGTGAAAGTGATGGAATTCCAGCTGAGCTATTTAAAACCCTAAAAGATGATGCTATTAAAGTGCTGCACGCAATATGCCAGTCAATTTGGAGAACTCAACAGTGGTCACTGAATTGGAAAAGATCAGTTTACATCCCAATCTTAAAGGAGGGCAATGCCATGGAATGTTCAAATTACCAAACACATGTACTCATTCCACATTGCCAGAAAAGTTATTTTTAAGATTCTGCAAGCTAGGCTTCAGCAATATGTGAATGGAGACTTACCACAAAAGCAGGCTGGCTTTTAAAGAGGCAAATGAACTAGAGACCAAATTGCCAACATCCACTGCATTATGGAGTAAGCAAGGGAGTTGCAGAAAAAGAACAAACAAAGTATCTACTTCTGCTTCACTGACTACACTAAAGTCTTTGACTGCGTGGTGGATCATAACAAAATGTGGCAAGTTCTCAGAGATGAGAATATTACATCATGTTACTCATCTCTTGAGGAAACTGTATGCAGGCCAAGAAGCAAGAGTTAGAACCAAACATGGGACAACTGTTTGGTTTAAAATTGGAAAAGGAGCATGACAAGACTGTCTATTGCCACCTTTTTTATTTAGCTTATATGCAGAGTACATCATGTGAAATGCCAGGCTGGATGAATCAAAAGCTGGAATTAAGGCCCCTGGGAGAAACGTCAACAATCTCAGATATGTAGGTGATATGGCTCTAATGGCAAGAAATGGAGGAGAATTAAGAAGTCTCTTAATAAGGAAGAAAGAAGAGTGTAAAAGTTGGCTGGAAGCTTAACATTAAAAAAACTCTAAAATCTTGGCAACTGGTTTCATCACTTCCTGGCAAATTGAGGGAGAAGAAATAGAAGTAGTGTCAGATTTTATATTCTTGGGCTCAAAGATCACTGCAGATGGTGATTACAGCCATGAAATTAAAAAATGTTTGCTCCTTGGAAAGAAAGCTATGGCAAATCTGGACAGCATACTAAAAAGCAGAGCCATTACTTTGTTGGCAAAGGACCATATAGTAGCAATGTATGGCTGTGAGAGCTGAACTATGAGGAAAAGCTGAGCACCACAGAATTGATGCTTTCAGAGCGTGGTGATGGAGAAGACTTTTGAGAGTCTCTTGGTTAGCAAGGAGATAAAATCAGTCAATACCTAAAGAAATTAATTAAAACTATTTACTGGAAGGTCAAATACTGAAGCTAAAGCTTAAATATTTTTGCCACATGATGAGAAGACAGGACTCATTGGAGAAGACACTAATGTCAGGAAAGATTGAAGGTAAAAGGCAAAGGGGACAGCAGAGGATGAAAAGGATTGATGGTGTCATGGAAGCAGCAATGAACATGAACTCAGAGAGACTTGGGGAGATAAAGAAGAATGAACGGGTCTAGTATGCCAAGGTCTGTGGGGTCACAAAGAGTCAGACATGACTGAACAAAGAAACGATAGATGCAACCACACCATAATCTCATTAAGTCAACTAGGTGAGGCAAGTACTGTAGATATATGTACACTGCAAGTTAATGGAGGGGGCCTGCAGTTAATGGATGTTAAAAGCAGGATTGAAACTCAGTTCTCTCTTAACTTCAAGTGAAGAGCTCTTTCCCAGAAAACATTCTGGGGTCAGAAGACGATGCTGGCTAATCTGTTGTTCTGTGTTCAGTGGTGAATTGAGAAAAGCACTGGCTTGGAGGAACTGAGTTTGAATGCTACCTCTGTTTTTGGATTATAGACTTGGAGTTGGAATGGACTTTAGGAGTCACCTAATCCATCATTATTACACATGTGGAAACAAGCTTAGAGAGATTACAATGACTTGCCCAAAGTCACAGAACAGCATGGAACAGTGAAAAGAGTGTTTCATTTGGCATCAGAGGAATCTAGTTCAAATCCCAGCTTTGCCACTGACTACCTACATGATCTCAGAAAAATTATTTGCTCTCTAGTGTTCTGTTTTCTCTTGTATAAAATAAAGAATTGGATAGGATGACCTTTAAGGCACCTTCCAGTTCTCAATCTATGAACCTATAATGCCTTTTTGGCATATTTCTGCCTCATTAGAGAATCAGCTGGGGCACTGAAAGATCAAGAGATTTGTCCCAAATCCTAAAGTTCTGTGTCTGAGGAAAGATCTGAACTCAGGCCTTTCTGAAATAGAGACCTATTCACCAAGTCACACTAGCTCTTAGTTTTGGAGAATAATTCATCAAACTAGGAAGTGACCCTGTTGGTGTGAGTTTTTCTGCCTCATCTTGTTCTCTCTCTCCACCCTTTGCCTCTGGTCTCCATCCCTCAACTGAAGAACACTTTACCCTGCTTGATCCAAATGCACCCCCTGGCACTTGCCCACATTGTGAGAACTTCAAATGAGAGCCCTGCTTACCCTTTCAGCTTTGGATCTTTAGGGAACTTTCTCAGGCTGCTGCAAATTTTAAAGCCTGAGCTCCATCTCTTAGGGAAATAATTCCACAGTCCACTCACCATGTGGAAAACCCTTCTGACATTTTCTTACTCTCCCACTCCAGCTGGTCTGGCGGAGCATTAAAGATCACAAATTCCCTCTGAGAAGCTGGGGCAGTGAATGGTATTTACACTAGTAAATGGAGAGGGCAGGAGTGAGGGGGTCTAGGGGTCTGCTGCTGCTGTTGCTACTTTTGGGGCTGGAGAGTGGCCCTAACACCTGTTGTCCTGGAACCAACACAAGAGACATGACCCATCAGGGCAAGATGAACTTTCACTGAAATCATTCCTGTGCCTCAGAAACCAGCCCAGAATGTGTGAAACTAAGCATTTTGGTAAGTTAGCCTACTGTGATAAATAGGCCTAGAGATACTGTGAGACTCCATCAAGAAAAGGTCATTGAATCTGAAATCAAGAAGCCTTCTACCACTCACTGAAGGCATGTGACCTTGGATAAGTCTTAGGGTCATTGAGATCATCTAATCCAAAACTCTAATTTTACAGATGAAGTGAGTGAGGCTCACAGATATTAAATAAATAATTTTTTAAAAAAAGATATTAAATACATGAGGTCAATAAATACTGAAAGTCTCACTTCTGACTCAATATCCAAAACCCTTTCCAAAATCTATGAATTTAGCTAATGACACGTGTATTGACTGTGACATCTGATGTTGACCTGGTATATTGGTTGAATCTAGTACCATGGCAGAAATTAAATAATAATGACATTAATAACAATATTATCTAGCATTTGTAGAGGACAAACTGTATCTCAGGCACTATATTAAGCACTTTACAAAAAAGCCATCTCATTTGATTGTCACAACAACCCTGGGAAGGAGGTGCTGTTATTATTCCCATTTTACAACTGAGAAAACTGAGGCAGATAAAGGTTAAGTGACTTGCCCAGGATCACACAACTAGTGTGGCTGAGGTCAGATATGAACCCAGGTATTCCTGACTCTCAGCCCAGAGATCTATCCACTGTATAACCTAGCTGCCACAAATTTGATGCATTCTACACGTTTATCTAACTGTGTGTCTCTTTTCATTTTAAGAATGATGTGGTCCCCAAGAGAACCCTTAGCCTCTTGGATAGAAAAATAAAAAGAATGGTAAGAGATGACTGTTCTTCCCTCAAAGAGTTTGTATTAAGCTTTACCCTATGCCAGAATATGATGAGGATTGTGAATTTGCTGCTGTTGTTTCAGTGGTAGATATTGGACAACTGGTTAATAGATTGAGTTACTTGCTTCAATGAACCTGAGTTGACTTTCTCACCATTTATTTAATTAGGTAATGATAGGGTGCCTTTCCCTGGTAGGAAGGTGTTTTACCTACAGAATCAAGCTAGACCATGCTCCTTTGAATAGGGCCAGGAGATTTGCCTTTGGGACAAGACAAAAAGAAACTTTCCTCTACGTCCTTCACCACTGTAACCATCATCCAAGAAGGGCTATCTCCCAGAGGCAATAAATAGGGTGCCAAAGACCATTGAGGAACTGTTAAGAGACTAGAGATATCATTCCAACTGGACTTGGTAGTTCTAGACTGAAAGAACCTTACTACCACCTTCACTGAGGTGACTTGGCTCTTTGAGAACACATTCTCTGCTTTCAAGTCAGCCAGAGTTGGCAAAATTGCAAAATTTCAGATAATATTCCAGCATCTGGCTCAGGAAGAATGTTGAACAGGGGTTATATGAGGTCAAAGCTATTTTCATAACAATACTGAGACATTTTAATTCAACTGTAGTAGATATTGATAGATATAACCCACATAAGCCAAAGCTCTTTGGGGAGGAGGTCCTCAAAAATTTTAAGCACATAAAGAGGTCCTGAGATCAAAATGTTTGAGAACATTTGGTAGTGAGTATACAGTAATGCAAAATCCAATGCCCTTGCCATATCACAATGTCTTTGAACCCCACTTTGCTCATTTGTAAAATTATGATAATAATAATCTTTGAATTTTCTACTTTACAGCATTGGTCTATGGATGTAATGCATTCTCCTCCCTCCACCTCTAGCTCTAGGAATTCATAGATTTTTTTTTCAAAGCTGAGTTTAGAGGTCCCCTGCAAGAGACCTTTGAGAGTCTCCTAAACTGTTATCACCAGCCCTTTCCCTCATCCCAAATTACTTATATCTATTTTGCATATCTTTTGCATTTAATTATCAGTGTATCTCCAAATGTGTTGTTTCCTCCTAGCAGAAGGAAAGCTGCTCAGGGTAGAGGCAGTTTTTTATTATTTCTGTCATTAAGTTCCCAGAGCCTAGCACATAGTTGGCATTGGAGAAATGCATGTTGACTTAGATTGAAAAATGAGATAATGGAATGTTTTTACAAATCTATCAACTGCTATATAAACAGATAATATTATGATGATCTTTAAGCCTGGAATGCTCTTCTCCTTCCCCTCTACCTCTTAGAATCTCTATCTTTCTTCAAAACTCATTATCAATAGATGGATAGATACATATACAAAGATGATATAGATACATTGAGAAATTAACTAGATATAGGTAGATAACAGAAAGAAAGAAACATGGATATGAGAGAGAAGAAGAAGAAGGAGAAGAAGAAGAAGAAGAAGAAGAAGAAGGAAGCGAGAGAGAGAGAGAGAGAGAGAGAGAAGAGAGAGAGAGAGAGAGAGAGAGAGAGAGAGAGAGAGAGAGAGAGAGAGAGAGAGAGAGAGAGAGAGAGACTTTGCCATGGTACAGTAGATAACATACTGGACCCGGAATGCGGAAGATCTAAGTTCAAGTCCAACCTCAGATTCTTACTAGCTATATGACCTTGGATGAGTCACTTCTCTCAGCCTCAGTTTTCTCATCTGCAAAATGGATATAATAATAACACTTACCTCCCTGGATTGTTGTAAGGATCAATAAAAAATAATAAAGTGATTTGCAGATATTAAAGCACTGTACAAAGGCTAGTTATTATCATTGTTATTAGTATCATTCCTGTTTTTATTTCAGGCTCTGGGCTTAAGGCTGGGGATATAAATATGAGAAAACAAAGTTGTTTCTGTCCTCTGTTACATTCCAATGGGGGAAGATAATACATAAAGGAGAAATGGAAGGGTACTCATGCACTGATGGTTCTCAAGGAGACCTTTCTTGATTTTGTGCCTTCAGCAACTAACCCTCCGCCTTTACTGTGTATTTATTTACCTTGTACCTATGGTGTGTTAACTTCCACTTATGGACATCCCTTCCCCTCCCCCCCAGAATGTAAACTCCTATAGGGAAAGGATTATCTTGCTTGTGTTTCTATATCTTCAGCACCTAGGACAGAGCCTGATGTAAAGAAGGTGTTTCATAACTACTCACTGATTGCTCACATTTATGTAATGTGTATATTGTTTATCCCCAGTTAAAAGAAGGTTCCTTGAATGCAGGGATCATCCCATTTTAACTTTTGTATCTCTAGTGCCTAGTACAGTGCCTGATATACAGCAGTCACTTGGTAAATATTTGTTTAATTGAATAGCATGATAAGATAATGCCTATGAAGTGTTAGAAATCTGTAAATTTCTATATAGCTATATCTCTTATTAGAGTTCATGCGTGAAAGTCACTCTTCATTTACACCTACTTCTCAGAATCCCTAACTTTCCCCTAGATTCCTCTCAAAGGCCACATCCTAGATGAGACTGCTTAGAGACAACTAGACAGATCAGTAGTTAGGGCGGAGCTTGGAATCAGGATAATCCTAGTTCATAATCCAGCCTTAGGCACTTCCAACCTATGTATGATCCCTCTGCCTCAGTTACCTTAACTGTAAAATGGGCCTAATTATAGCAGCTGCCTCCTAGGTTTGTTTTAAGAATTAAATGAGATGATACGTGTAAAGTGCTTACTTAGCAAGCATGTGGCAAACACTGGGTGCTTAATAAAAGCTTGTTCTTCTCCCCCTTCATTGGTCTTCTCAGTTAGTAGTTTCCTCTCCCCATTTTCTATCCCCTGGAAATTACTTTGTATTTTCTTTGTATATTTTTTGCATTTGTTTCTATGTGTTCACTTCTATGGTTTTGTTTAGTTTTAGTTTCGAATTCAGGCTCCGGGACCTATTTCCATTTTGTTTGTGAATCTAGCTAGCAGAGTGCCTAGCACACAGTCTAGCTATGTAGGGAGAAAAGCAGCCATGTTCCAGGCTAGCGATGGCCATGCCACTGCAACACTCCCTACTGTGGCCTTGACCAGATCAAAGTGTAATTGGGAAATAGTTAACAAAACAAATTTTAAAATACAACAAAATATGGATAACATTTCATTTAAAAAAACAAATCAATATGTGAGCCAGCAGGAATCTTTATGCACCGATTAGTGAACCCTTTTCTTTTAAGAGTTTGACAATGCTGCTCCTGACTATGCTAAGAGGTACTAAGGCTGAGTGAGGTAGCTGGAGCATGACTGGGTGGGGACTTGAGAACTGTTTACAAGTATTTGAAGGGCTACCATATAGAAGAAGGGTTTGGTCTGGTCTGCTTAGTTCCTATGGGGCAGAACCAGGAGAAGTAGGGGTTTGGGGGTTGGGGAATTTGTAAAGAAGTAAATTTAGCTAGATGTTGGAAAACATTTCCTAAGAAATAGAGTAGGAAATCTAGGTGGTGTAGTGGATAGAGTGCCAGGCCAGGAAGACTCTTCTTCCTGAGTTCAAATCTGGCTTCAGATACTTCCTAGTTGTGTGACCCTGAGTAAGTCATTTAACTCTATTTGCCTCAGTTTCCTCATCTGTCAAATGAGTTGGAGAAGGAAAGGGCAAATCACTCCAGTATCTTTGCCAGGAAAACCCCCAAAGGGGTCACAAAGAGTTGGACACAGCTGAAACGACTCAATAGCAACAGAATGAGTAGCCTAAGGAGGGGAGGGTTCCTCTTCAGTGACAATTTTCAAGCAGAGACTGGCTGGTACTTGCTTGACTGTGGGATGCTTTCGTGGGATTCTTTGGAGTGGTTTTGGTTAAAATAAACTGGGCACTGAGATCCCTTATAAGTCTAAAATTCTATGATTTGGGAAAACATTATTCCAGTTTTACAGCTGGGGAAACTCCTTCTGAGTACTAGCCTATGGATTGTGTGAATGCTCTGGGTTTTCTATCAATCCTCCTTAAAAGTCCCAGATCAGTCTTCAGGCCTGGGGTCATCTCTCCCCTCACTATGGAGGACACATGAAAGAAAATGATAGATTTGAGCATGAATGATCAGCACAGGCCAGTAGCTGCTCCCATAGAGAGGTATCACCAATTTCTCTGATGTCTTAATTTCCCCAAGGCTGTCTTGCTGTGCCAATAGAGACACTCCCTACCCTGTCAGGGTTATGGATTCTCAAGGTTTCTTGAGAGGCCTTTGAAATGAGCACTCACCTTCTGCCTTGGGCTCAGCGAGACACAATCCATCCAAAGAAAATTTAATGTCTGACTCTGTGTTTGTGCTTGACAAATAGGGCTGGGCTCAATGCTATGTATTATTTAAGCTCATGTGAACACCAGTGAGATGGAGAGTATTGTTTGTCCAGGGAATTTTAAGTGGGGGCTAGCATGGGAAAGATTCTTTACTCATTCTGAGCTTTAGGGAAAAGTAAACAAGAAAATCATTCATAGGCAGCCAAGCTCTAGTGGCAATGAGCTTCTGTACCAGCCATCACAGACAAGGATGAAAGTTGGGGGCTTCTAAAGTGGATAACTGGGAGGAGGGATGTCTGGGAGAAATCCTGTTACAGAATCCTAGTTCAATGGAACATAGCATTTAGAATCAGGAGGACTTGGGTTTGAAATACCTCCTGTCCTTTCACATCCACTAGCTATGTGATCCTGGACCAATCACTTCACCTCACTGTGCCTCAACTTCCTCATCTGTAAAAATGGTCATAATAGCAGCACAGATGTGACAAAAGTGAGGGATGAAAGAAAGGTAGACAGCCCAAATGCTCCATTGTTCCTTTCCCTCTCACTGGCTGGAAGAATTGAGAAATCAGTGATAGAAGGTCTCCACCACATTGGGTGTACCTTGAATCCAACATGGTATCTTGGACACAAACAAGCATCATTTGAAATGGGGCATGATTTGAATCATTCAGGGAGCTACATAATTACAACAGAACTCTTAACTACTCAATCATTTAAGTACCTGAGAGTTGAATAAGATCATGTACACAAAGCACTTGGCAAATCTTACAGAGATGCATCATTGCGGGTGATTCAGAGGCAAGGATTCAAATCCCAACCTCTGTGATTTGGTAGCTGTGTCACATTGGGTATTAAGAATAATAATGACCAGTATTTCCCTAATACTTCCAAAGAACTTTGCAAATGTTATCTCATTCATTCCTCACAATAACTCTGAGAGGTACTTGCTATTATCACCCCATTTTGCAGATGAGGAAACTGAGGCTGAGAGAAGTCAAGTGACTTGCCTAGGGTCACAACAGCCCGTAAGTACGAAGCTGGATTTGGACTCAGATCTTCCTGATTTCGAGTCCAACACTCCATACACCCCACTCTCTGGATGCCTAAATAGTGTCTTTAACCTCTTGGGTTTTCAGTTTCTTCCGCTGTAAAATGAGAGGTTTAGAATAGATGACCTTGAAGGTCATTTCCAGCTCTAAATCTACAAACCTTTGGAACCTTTTGGGTGGGGAAAAATGATTATTAAAGTTCTATCAACCACAGCACGATTTACAGTATAAGTGCCTTACCATACTTTTTTTCCACGTGTTCCCTCACTACTTGTAGCAGCAGCTTCAGTTGAGTCATGCATCTTCAGACAAGGCTAAAAATGGGACAAAGGAAACAGCTTCTTTCCCCAGAATTCAGACAGAACAGAATTTCAGAGCAAGAATTCAGAGGAAGGGACCTCGCTAGACATCTTGTCCAACCCATATTTGAGCTAGAAAACCTTCTCCAACATGCACGTTGGACTAGTGGTCATTTAGCTTTGGCTTGGTGCTTTCCTGTGAGGGGGAACTCCATACCCAATAGAAGTCTGGTCAACTTCCAGACAGCTCTGATTGGCAGGAAATTTCTGCTTATCTCAAGTATTAATCTGCTTCTTCATTTACTTCTAACCACTACTCTCTGTTCAGTCTTCTAGGGACAAACTAATTTCTCTTCCATATGTCAGTCCTTGAAATCCATGAACATAGATATCATGGCCCAGACATCCCCCCACACCTTTCATCTCTTTTACAAGCTTAACTGCTTCAGTTCTTTCTACTGATCCATCTTCTTATGACATGGACTCTCAGGGCCCTCCACTATTCTGGCTACCCTTCTGTAGACATTCACCAGTTCATCATTGTCGTTCCTCAACTGGCCCTTGGGACTAAGCACAAGACTCCAGTATTCTGCTCTTTCTAGGTGTCTGTGTGTGGGGAGGAGAGGGGGCCTGTGTGGCAGGATAGCTCTTGAAGCCACTATGGTGTCCTTGCAGGGATTCCTTCTGAGTGAGGCAGGAGGAAGATGATGAGACAAATTCCAAATGGAAGAAAAGACTTTGGACATATGAAGGAGACCCATTGGACCTGGTAGCCTGATTTACCATCTGAGGCAAAGAAAAGCTGGAGGTCCATATCTATCTATCTATCTATCTATCTATCTATCTATCTATCTATCTATCTATCTATCTATCTATCTATCTATATCTATCTACCTACCTACCTATCTATCTATCTATCTATCTATCTATCTATCTATCTATCTATCTATCTATCTATATATATATGTGGAGAGAGAGAGGTATAAGGTATGTATTACCTTATGTTACCCTAATATATACCCAAACCCTATAGCCTAATGTTTTAGAAAGTGACAGCCCTCCAAGAAGAGATACAAGAGCTCTATTCCTCATGAAGGTGAAGGATTATGGATAAAATGAGAGCATATTTGTAAAACATTTGTAAACCTTAAAACACTTTATAAAAGCTAGGTATTATTATGGGTGTGGAACACTGCATATAGTATTAGAATTTTTCAGTATATTTGGTTAGTCTTGCTGAATTTTTCTTTTCATTCTTCTTTGTTATATAATACCATGTAACTTCTCTTTTAAACCTTGGGGAAATAAAATGGCTCCAGAGGTCCATATAGTTCCCCCCTCTGAGGCTTAAGGAGTTTTATTTTACATGAAAAATTGTGAGTATAATACTAATAATGATGACTTGAGCCCCTAGTTGGGAAAATTCCTGATCTTTAGACATAGATTTGGCTCTCTACATTAATTTACATTCATATCAATCACTAGTTGGCTATAGTAGAGCTTTCTAGTTTCTTCTTTGCAATGATGTAACATTCAAGTTGCCAGAAACATCCAGGTAGAGAAGTGGCAGATTATATTATAATATCTTTGGATAGATATGCACCAGGAGGGGAGCTGGTAGAAAAGCAGGTATTTTTTCTTGAAACTACTCTCAATCCTTGAGTCAGTAGAAACAAGTGGCATCTGTTTCAGGATGCCTATACAGTTAATGGCTCTCTTCCAGTAGTTTCCTTCTCTGTCACAGCTCAGTCTTAGATTCTATTTCTCTTATACTTAGTTGTTCCCAGACAACCATTTCTTTCTGCTTCATTTTACTATGACTCCCACTTCCAGACTTTCATAGTCTCTATCTTATTCTGAGATAATTCCTCCCTCTTATGCAAGTTCCTTGGAGTGTAGTCAAGTCTCTCACACAATGGCTTTGATTCAAGGAGGTGTACAGGCCCGATTCACACTCAGTTCTGATTGACTGAATCAATCAAAAAGGGTTCTCAAAGATTTTAAATAGGGTAGAATAATCAGTGGAACCCAACCCTTATGATTATAAGAGATGACTCTCTGGGAAGGAGCCCCAAATCCTGAATAACTCTCTAGAGATTTGGAGATTCAGCATTATTACTTTATACATCTATATTTCTGTCTTTTATCTCCTGTAAAATCTTGCCTTCACTATGTGACTGGACTATCTTTATTCTTATCACACATTTTCCTGATAAGTCCTTTGCTTCCTCAAAGTTCCTCATTAGTTGTTTGTTGCAGTCTGCAATTGGGATTGGAAGTTTAGTATAGTAGGCACACAGGATGGCTGCTACCATTTCATCAGGATTGCAGAAGAAACTGAGAGGCCAGACATGTTTTATTCTAGTATTATAGCTATGAGACCACACCAGTGTGTTTGCTCCTTTAATATCAAACACCAAGCCCAACTTAATTTGCTTCTGGTTAGGGGTATTTACTAAGGTAGTATAATAGAATAGTTGGTACAAAGTGTCCCCCCAAAAGTCTATGACATTTTCTTTCACAATTAAATGCAAGACCTGGGGGAAGTGGGATGAAACTTATAGGACACATATGGCAAGGGAAGTCATAGTTTATGAAATTCTCTTTGCCAGAAGTTAATTTCTTCCCTTTGTGGGACCCTCATGAAGTTCTCCTTAGGCACAAAGTAGATTTCCTGTCCTTAAAGCCAATTTTTTTTCTCAGCATGTAATTTGTTCTTGGTTCCAAATACGGACACTGCTTGCTGGCCATTGCAGTTCCCGTGACATTTATAGGATGCTGGCTAGAAGTCAATATCATCCAATCCTTAAAAGTTCCCAAGGTCCTCCTGTGATCAAGACTCTTTTGTCCACTTCCATTTTTCCCAAGTAGTTACTTTTCTGAGGCTTGCTTCTGAAATAGAGAAGCAGAGCATAGAAGTTAGGTCTGAAGTGAATAAGACCTGAGTTAAAATCTTGCCTCAGACACTTACTGGCTGTGTGACTCTTGACAAATCACTTAATATCTCTGTGCCACAATTTCCTTACCTGCAAAATTAGTATGATGATAGCACCTGTCTCCCAGAGTTGTTGTGAGGATGAGATAAGATAACATATAGAAAATGCTTTTTAATCTTTAAAATGCTATATCAATTTTGATATTGTTATTTCATTGTTATTCTTGTCAAGATAATAATAATTATTATTTTTATTATCATGTTTCTATATGCTTGCAAGACATTGAAATCCTGGATTCTGAACTGACTGGTTATTTTATCCAGGATCCATAAGTAACTGAGTCTTCTTAATCAATCTCAACATACTTCCTGGTAGCATCATTTCATTTCATCCAATGGCTAGAGACATTCTACTGCTTCCTAACTTGCTTAAAGTAGACTGCAATTTTTCAGTACCCGTTGGTTGATATATTGGTTCAGTATGTGTATCATCACCTAATAAAGACATCAGGACAAAGGATCTTTCTTTTCTTTGATAAGGGGTAGTTGATTGATTGAATGGATTCCCACCCTTACATTCTCCTACAAATTTACTACTTTCTGTTCTCAACAAATCTACTAAAGTCTTTGGCAAAATCTATAGTCCCAAATCTCTCTCTAGTGACTTGAGGAGGTTCAATATTATTCTCTTATATTTGCACATATTTATTTGTGTCCATGTTGGCTCCCTCATTGGAATGTAAGGTTCTTGAAGGTAGGGACTGTTTGTACTTTTTCTTCATGTCCCTAGAGCTTTATGCAGTCCCTGGTACATCATGATAACTTAATAAATACTTGCTGGTCGATTGACCAATTGATGAAGGCTATTTCCATGGCTGACCTAAAAGATAATTGTGTGATAATAGTAATTATATTCATATTAATAATTTGCTTTAGTTCTTTAAGATTTGCAGAGCTTTTTCAATACAATACTACCTCTAGGTAACAAGTACAGGTATTAATATCCCATTTTTACAGTTCAGAAAACTGAGGTTTAGAGAAGATGGATCCAGTCCAAGTCTCCTAACTCCAAGTCCAGTGCTCTATGCCCCTCACCTCAGCAGCACTTTGGCCAAATCCATTTACCTCTTTGTAACCCAGTCACAAAATGGGTATAAACTAGGAAAGACAGTTTGACATATTGTCATCAAGAGAAATTGGATTCAAGTCCTCTGACGCTAGTTATGTGACCCATTGGCAAGTCACTAAGCTTCTCTGTTCTCCAGGCAACTTGCTATGAGGCCATTTTAGATAAGTTTGATTTGCACGGTTTTGGAGATTTCCAAAATGGGAGCTTCCTTTACTGATGAAATCACAAGTCTTAATAACAATAGCAATCACCCCCCTTCCCCCATGCCCTATCTTAACATCTCTATGTTGTGAAGAATTTACTTGGCACATATTTTTAATGCTTAAAGTGTGATTAGAAATGTGACTTATTAATATACTTCTTCAATATTTCCATATTTCAAGGATCCTTGGTTTTATGCATGTGGGCATTCCTTCTACTGAAACATTTCAAACAGATTTTGCCTTGAGACTGTCCTTGAAAACTCTTTCACTCTCCACCCTACCAAATGAAATCAATATACATCTAAATAAATAATCAACTCCTTCCACTTCTGAATTTTATTCATCTAGGTTCTCTTCATAAGGTTCTAGCATAGCTTTAGAACTGTAGTACTGTAGAGAGAGGGCAGAAGACCTTGATCCTAGCTCTGCCTCTTCCTTATGTGGGTGACGTTGGCAAGTCAAGTTAACAAGAGGCATCATGGGAGAAAGGAAAGAATCTGAAAACTTATTAAACTTAATATTGAGTCTTTATTAGCTATACTATCTTGAACAAGTCACACCCTCTCTGGGCCTCAGTTTCCTCATCTGTAAGTAAGATCACTGAATGATGTTTGAAGTCACTTCCATCCTTTGATTACGTACATAATACATACAAATATACACATATACATATATGCACATACCTACACATACATGATATATATGTGTATATATACATATATAAACATACATACATAACTTTGTAATACATAAAATGATATCTATAGGCAATTATCATTTCCCTTTAGATTAGCTGGAAAGGGAGACATTTTCCCCCTAAAATTAGTATTTTCCAGACAGCCTAGCAAATATCTGTCTCTCCTCAGCATTCAGGGAGAAATACTTTTGGACCAAGCTCTTTATAATTATTGTTATGATTGTAGCTCATTGGATTTGTACCCAGCACATTGGATTCATATCCAGAATAGCGATACGGTTTGGTCTTTGTTTATACAATCCTTACTAGAATATCTAAGACCTCTATTATATCATTGAGGGGGAAAAGTCTCAGAGTAGTTGCTTTAATTGTTTTCTTTTCTGAATCGTTCTTCCTACAGCACATATCTGACTACACCATTTTCTTTTTGGAAGGAAGGAGAGAAAGAATGAAAGAAGGGAGGAAGGAAGGAAAGACAAGGAGGAAAACAGGAGGGGAGAAAGGGAGGGATGGATAAAGGAAAAAAGGGAGAAAGGAAGGGAGGAAGAAAAAAGAGGAAGGAAAGAAAGGAGGGAGAGAGGGAGGAAGGGGCAGAGGGAGGGAAAGAGTAAAGGAGGGAGGGAGAGAAGGAAGGAAAAAAGGAAGAAAGAGAGGGAGGGAAAAAGGAAAGAAAGAAGGGAGAGAGGGAGGAAGAGAGGGAATAAAGGACAGAAGGAAAGAAGGAAGGAAGGAAAGAAAGAAGGAAAAAAAGACTCCAGGGGCTTCCTCCTGGTTATACAGAAAAGTTGCACCCTAACCCTTAAAACTCTCCAAAATCTGGCTTCAGGGAGAAATACTTTTAAAATTACAAAAAAATGAAACCTATGTAAGACTTATAAAACTTCTTTTATATTCCTCTACTTCATTCCCTCTCTGATCTAGCCAAACTGGTCTGCCTGCTATTTTCTTAGCTTGATACTCTGGCCCTTTCTCTCTGTCTCAGGTCAGGTTGTCTCTCAAGCTTAGAACGCCTCCTTCCTTTCTCACTCCTGCCTCTTAGATGCTTTTAAGGCTCCCCTCCTTGGTGAACTCTTTCCCTATACCACTAGTTGCTATCTGTCTCCCTCTCATCTCCCTCCCCATCCCAACCCCACCCCCCATTCTGTTTCTCTCTCAGTGTTTCTTCTCAAACTACCTAGTAACCATTTATCAGTGTACACATTCTATCTCCCCGCTAGACCACAAGCTTCTTGAGGTAGGGACTGTTAGACTTTTTGGCACCTAGCTGAAAGGAATTATATTGAACTATCCAGGGTAAGGAAAAGAAATGACAAACCTCTCCAGTATCATTGTCAAGAAAACCCCTTGGACAGTATTGGCATGCTATGGTCCATGGGATCAGGAAAGATCAGGTACAACTGAATGATTGAATACCACCACACGAGGTAAAGCAGCTCATTTGTCGCCAGGTCACTTTAAGGACTATGTTTGGCTAACTCCTAATGCTGGGCATAGTCAACTCATTGCCTAGCTTCTGAATATACCAAACATGTAGAATCTTGAAAGAATAAACTGAAATGGTCCAATCTGAAGGCACAAGCTGACACTGTCATCCCAACATTCCAACTCCATTAAAGAGCAGCAGTGATTAACACAGCAAAAATGTGGCTTCTGCCCCTACAACACTACCTGTTACTTACAAGACCACCTCAGCCTCTTAAAGAAGAATTAACTCGCACCTGTATTTGGGGAGACTTGCAGAATTTCTGAAGTGGAAGGAAGCTTAGAGATCCTTTGGAATAGGGATTTTTTGTGTCATGGACTTCCTCCACCTCCCTTCCTCTGGCAGTCTGCTGAAGCTTAGGGACCCCTTCTTAGGTCATGTTTTTAAATATATAAAATGAAATATAGAAGACTATTAAGGAAACCAATTATACTGAAATATATCTATAAAATATTTTAAAAACAGATTCATGTAACCTGTATCAAATAACATGCTATCTTGGGGAGGGAGGAGAGGAGGCGAAGGGAAAATTTAGAACTCAAAATCTTATGAAAGAGAATGTTGAAAACAAGCAAATAAATCAATAAACAAACAAACAAATGAATGAATATATGAATAAAACCAAGTTCACAGACTTACAGTTAGGAAGCTCTGCTCTAGTCCAGGCAGCACTGAGGAGAATTAGAACATGCATCTTTCACCACATCTTCTTCATCTGTCTTGTCTCATTTTTGTCTTCTTATCCCCAACACCTAGCGCTATATCTAACATATAGTGGGAACTTAATAAAAGATTCTTGGTTGATTGATCCCACTTATAGACACCACCCTAGTTTAAAAACCTAATTTAGGTTTTTATCGCCTCTCATCTGGATTCTTAAAATAGCTATCTAATAGGTCTCCCTTCTCTTCAGGCTCTCTCTTCTTTAAACCATCGTCCTCTAAAGTGCTCTTCCTAAAGCATGAGCTTAATCTGTCACTCCTTTGCTCAACAGTCTTCAATGGTTCCCTACTACCCGAAGAACAAGAGACAAATGCTTTGGACTGACATTTAGGCTTATCACAATCTGACCCCAATTTGCTTATTCAATGATTCTGTGACACTTTTCCAATCTTCCTGCTTCCTGCCCTGTCCTTTACAATTTACCTGAAGAGAAGGAGGAGCTCAATATTCTCCTTCCAATGGTATGCAGTGCAGTGCAAATTCAGAGTCAAAGAATCTTGGTTCAGATTCTGGTTTTGCTGTGCATGGCTTGTGTGGTTTAGGGTAATTGACTTTACCTCTCCCAATCCAGGGGGCTGGGATTAATGATTTCTTAAAGTCTATTCCACTTCTAAATCTCTGGCCCTTTAGCTAATTTGCCAGGTTGTCTCCCACCTTGCAAGTGTTTAGTAAATGTGTTTGAACTACTGTATTGTTGAATTGTGTCTGTGCTCCCAGCCAGTGAGTGTTCTAGAGATTCCTACTCTTCCAAGACTGTTTAGATTCAGCTTTCCCTCATCCTCCCTACACACACACACACACACACACACACACACACACACACACACACACACACACACACACACACACCCTCTCATAGTTTCTCTCTATGTTGTTTTCCTATTGGTTCATCTATTCACTCATTCATGCCTCTGTTCACCTAGCCATCTTCCCATCCTGCAGCCCCTCTACCTCATCAGCCTAATCTTCCTGGTTCCTCATGCAGAGGGATGGGAGGAGAGACAGAGAGAGAGAGAGAGAGAGAGAGAGAGAGAGAGAGAGAGAGAGAGAGAGAGAGAGACACAGAGAGAGACACAGAGAGAGAGAGAGACAGAGAGAGAGACAGAGACAGGGAGATAGAGAGACAGACAGACAGACAGAGACACAGAGAGATAGAGACATAGAGATACACAGAGAGACACAGAGAGAGACACACACACAGAGACACAGAGAGAGAGAGACAGAGAGAGAAAGAGAGAGACAGTCAGACAGAGACAGAGACAAAGAGAGACACAGAGAGAGAAACAAAGAGAGAGAGACAGACAGACAGACAGAGACAGAGAGACAGAGACAGAGAGAGACACAAAGAGACAGAGACAGACAGACAGACACACACACACACACACAGAAACAGAGAGAGAGAGAGAGAGAGAGCATTTGAAAGCACACCTTGTCCTTGATCTGCTAGTCAGAGGGAAGCCTTCACAAAGCCACATTATGTGAAGTAACTGAAGTATCTTGGCTGGAGAGTTGGGGAGTGAGACTGTGAATGAGCCAGGGACAAAGACATTCCAGGGACAAGATTACCTATAATTGGAGCAGCAGCGTGCATGTGATGGCAGGGCTGGGGCCGGTAAATACTATGAGGACAAAAGGGAGGCAAGTGGATGTGTACTTCTCCTGGGCCAGTTACTATAGTTTCCACTTGACTGCTGGGAGGGCTGTAACCAGGCAACTGAAAGAGGGGCCCCTGTGAAGAGCAATGGATCCATCAAGGGAATGGATGAATGGATGGATGGATGGATGGATGAATAGATGGATGGATGGATGAATGAAGCATTCATTAAGTGCTTCCTATGTTCAAAGCATTGTGCTAACCTCTGGGGATACAAAGAGAAAATCAATGAGGAGTTTCTTTTCTAGATGGGAGAAACAACACACATGGAAGGTTTCAGCTGCAAGTTAGATGAAAAAGTCCCATGGTTCTCAGGGTGAGAAGCAGGTGTTAATATCTCTCTTTAAATTTCATTTCTACTGATGAAATCCTATCAATTTCTGATGTTGAACAGTTGACAGTGAAACACTGGAGAGATCTCCCTCAATGGCATGTGGCCATGGGTGACCAAGTGTCTTGGTGGGGCCCCCTTCCGCCCCCATACCCTTTGCTGTTCTGGGCTGCAGAAGGAAATGCTGAGGCAGCTAGGTGGCACAGTGGATAAAACACCAGCCCTGAAGTCAGGAGGATCTGAGGTCAGATCTGGTCTCAGACACTAACTGTGTTACCCTGAGCAAGTCATTTAACCCCAACTGACTCCCCAAAAAGAAAAGGAGATGCTTTAGGGGGAATTATAGGTTCATATCCTAACTCTCTGATTTTATAGATAAGGAAACTGAGATATTAAGTGACAATCAAAGTCATAAACCTGTTAAATGTCTGAGATGGGATCTGACCCTAGCTTCTTTGATTCCAGTCACTGGTTTTTCCATTGTACCATTGTATTCAAAAAGACAACATATATGTATATAAATCTATTCAGAATAAATAAATACAGACTAGTGAGTAAGAGAGGACACTAACAGTTGGGAGGAGAATGAAGCAAGGCTGTAGAAAATATGTGAGGTCATGGAGATATAAAAGACAACATCTGGCATTGAGAGGATTCATGAGGAGTGGGGGAGTGAGGAATCTGCTATAATGCCAACATCACCCTGAGAGACTGGAAGAATGATTGTCCCTTCAACAGAAGATGGTTGGGTTTGGGGGAAAAGATAGTGAGTTCTGTTTGGGATATAATGAGAATGAAATATCTCTAAGACATCTAGTTTAAAACATTTATTAAGGAGAGAAGGGAATAAGGGAGGGAGGAAAGCATTTAAGTACTTACTAGGTGCCAGGTACTATGCTAAGTACTTTACAAATAACTCATTTAAGCCAATAGGCAGTTGGTAATGTGGGGAATGGATTTCAGGGAGGGTCTGGGCTTGGATATATAGATGTGTATACCATCTTCATAGAGATGGTAATTAAATTCAAAGTAGATGATGAAGTCACCAAGAGAGCGATATGTGTATGCATACATGCACACATACACATACATATATGCATATATACACATATGTATGTATACATACATATACACACATACATGAAGAGAGAGAGGAATATACAGAGACAGAGGGACAGAGATGAGTGAGTGAAAGAAGAGGAAGTGGAGATAATTAGTGTTGGTAGCTATTTTTAGGAGTTGGAGAAAGGGAGAGGAGATATAGAATCATGGTTTAAATGAATGGCAGTGTCTAGGGAAATTTTTTTTTCCTTTTCAGTGATGGGGAAATACAAAAGTGTTTTTAGGAAGCAGGAAAGAAATCAGAAGGTAGGGAGCAACTGAAATTCAAAAGAGTGGGATGGGGTGATAGAGCATGTAGTTTTCTGGAGAAGACGGGGTGGCATGGGACCATGGGCGCTCATACAAAAGTTTACCTAAGCAAGGAGAAGGACACTTTGTTATTGGAAAGTGGGAGAGAGGAGGAGAGAATGGGAATTGGTATGAAGAAGTCTTGGTAGGAAGAAGTCTTGAGAAGAAGAGATGGGAAAGAGAGAGAGAGCTCACATTGAATAACCTCAATTTTCTCATTAAATTAAGAAAGGCAAAGAGTAGACTGAGAGAGTCAGTTGAAGGATAGGTCAGGGAAACTTGAAGAGACAAGAGGAGGTATGAAATAGCTTCTATGAGTGAGACAGGGGATAAATTAGGGAAGAATAGAAGAGCTGCCTTGCTGCAGTGTGGGCCCAGTTGAGGTTAAATAACTTCAATTTGTAGAGGACCCAGTCAACTTAGTTGCATGACATCCTTAAGCTTCCTTCAGTAAATGAATAGGGTGGAGGAGGCAAATGGTGGGAGTCATCTAAGCTAGAGGTTTCACAAGTAATGAGGGGCCACAGGACAAGGGATTGAGGAATTCAAAGGCAGAAGAAGCAGAGGTTGTATTGGCTAACCATAGGGTAGATATTGGGAAGGGAGGAAAGTCAAGTCAGTCAAACGATAAGCATTTATTGAACACCTACAATGTGCCAGGCACTGAGCTAAGTGCTGGGGATACAAAAAAGGCAAAAGATCATCTCCGCCTTCAAGGAGCTCACCATCTAATGGGGGAGACAAGAAGCAAATAGATATTAATTTATTAGCTACATGCAGAATAAATAGAAAGTAATCAACAAAGGGAAGGCACTAGAATTAAGAAGGACTGGGAAAGGCTTCCTGTAGAAGGTGGAATTTTATCTGGAACTTGAAGGAAAACAGGGAAACCAGGGAGTGGTTTCCTGTTCCCTGGAATAGGGAAACCAAAGGTGGAGATGGAGTGTCCTAAGAAGAGCCAGGAGGCCAGTGTCACTGGATGGAAGATAACATGTGTAGAGCTGTAAGAATGTTGGAAAGGTAGGGAGGTTGCAAAGGGCCTTGAATCCCAGAGGATTTTCTATTTGTTATCCTAGATAAGTGTGATAGGTGTTATATATGACAGTGATTGGTGATAGGCAGCCACTGGAGCTTATTGAGAAGAGAGGCACGGTCAGACTTGCAAATCAGGAAAAGAAAATTAGTAACTGAATGGAGAATGCACTGGAATGGACAGATCCATCAACAGCTATGACAATAGTCCAGATGTGAGGTGGTGAGGACCTACACTAGGGGATGGGTGGTAGACTAATTGAAGAGGTTCTGCAAAAGTAAAATAGGCAGGCCTCATCAAAGACAAAGAGTGAGGAGTACATCATGACTTCTAGGATGTGAGCTTGTGGGACTGGGAGGATGGTGATGCCTTAGAAAGTGAAGAGAAGTCTATAAGGGAGGAGAGTTTTAGAGAGGAAGACAAATAGAGGGAAAGTCAGAAGAAAAGCAATGGTCTGAAAAAACACTGAGGGATGGAGGGATCATAGTTTGCAATGAGGGTAAAGATTAACTTTAAGAGACATGAGGACTGGAGGGAGGGAGTGGAATGATAGGAGGTTGTGGTCAGATAAAATAATGTCAATTTTTTGATCAAAGAAGTGGACCTCTTGCGGGTCATTGTGAGATCAGGGTATAACCATTTCTATGTGAGGAGGAAGTGAGATTGGAGGAGACTGAGGAAGTGGGAAGTTACATTGTTTGAGGGAAGATAAGTGTGAATGTTGACACTCTCAACACCAAGGGCAAGAGTTGGAAAAGAGTGGAAGGGAGTTGTCAGGGGCTATAATATCTGTGATGCTATCCTAGGGACTTAGAATCATAGAGCTTTAGATCTCGAAGAGCCCTTGGAGGTCATCTAGACCAAGAACTTTTTATAGATGAGGAAACTGACGCCCAACAAGAAGTCAAATTAAGAAACATTTTTTAAGCTCTATGGGCCAAGGACTGTGCTAAGATACAAATAAAATATGAACAAAGACAGACTGTCCTTAATCAATAATTAATAAACATTTATTTAGCCAAGAATTGTACTGTTATAGATACAAAAAGAGCAGAAGACAGTCCCTGCCCTCAAGGAACTTACAATTTAACGGAGGGGAAACAACATGCAAACAAATGTAAAAAGTAAGTTTTATAAAGGATAATTAGGAAAGAACAGAGAGAAGACACTAGGATTGAGAAGGGTTGAGGAAGACTTCCTGTAGAAGGGGGAATTCTGTTGTTGCTGGTTCTTTTTTCAGGCATCATCATGGGGATTGTCTTGATTTGCTCATGAATTGGATTTCAATGAGGCAGTGATGTATAAAGTCATCAGTCTCACTCTTTCCTCTGGAGTCATTGAAGTCCAGTGGCAACACGAAGGTCATGTGGGATTTTAGTTGGGACTTAATGGAAGCCAGTGGTCAGAACAGAGGAGGGAGAGAGTTACAGGCATGAAGAAGAGGGGACAGCCAGAGAGAATCTGTGGAGCTAAGAGACAGAGAGTTTTAAGGAGACTGAATTCTAACGGAAGAAGACAGGTTATAAAAGGGAGATGAAAAGCAAAGAAAAAGAAGAAAGCAGGAGGAACTGTATGGAACATGGTGGTGAGCTCTGGAGGCTCTTGGAGGAATGTCAATGGAAGAGGGGGCCAGAAGGGGCAGAGGGAAAGAGCAGGAGGAGGATGATGGGAAAGTAGGAAGAGTGAAAAGTGATCTGCTCAAGGTCATAAGAAGCAGGGCCAAGATTCGAACTCAAGTCCTCTGGTTTCTGTATTCATTGTTCTCATTGTACCAAAGTTACTTATTCAGTAATACAGGTGATAAGTGTCAGACGCAGAACAGAAGTCTACCACCAGGCCTATTCTAGGCAAAGTGAGCTCAGTCCTTGCCTACCAATGAAGCAAGTTCCATGGGCTGGTACTATGGATAAAACAATTGGTTTGGGTCCGTTCCCCCTCTTTTTTCTTTTCCTTCTCTCACCTATGATCCTCACCTGCATGTTTGATTCTTATAGCATCTAGTGAAGTGAGATCCTTTTCCTCCTCTTCACACTGGCCTTGGGCCAATTACTTCACCTTTCTGAACTTCAGTTTTATCATATGTAAAAATGAGGGCACTGGGCTCAATGGCCTTTGATATTTCTTCCAGTCCAGGTCTACGATCCTCTGGCATTAAGGACTGCATCAGATGTATAACTAGGGTAGGATAACTGGAGCTTTGTCCAGAGTGCTGACATGAGGAAAATGCTTCTTCCCTGTGGAGGTCTTCCAAATCACTGATAAATGCCATCTACCTCTCCTGACACCCATTCTTAGGGGCTGATTCCCATGACATCCCTTTCCAGGGGCTTATCCTTCCACTTTGAGCTTGAGAATTTGGGAATTAAGGATATAAGCCAGACTCTCTGGGGGTCAAGTCACCCCTCTCCTGGTATGATTGAAGCTGACCTTTGCAATGTCCTCCACCCTTTACTCCACCACACCTTTGTTTAATTGTATTTGCCATGAGTACAAGAATCCCTAGTTAAGGCTCTGACCTACACTTTTTTCATATCTCCTCTAATGTTTCCCTTGTTTCTTCACTATGAACAATCAGATATTAACCCAGAGATATGCATGAGTGTGTGCGTGTGTGTGTGTGTGTTGGTGGAAATAATAATACTTTTAACATTTTTCTGGGAGGTGGAGAGCAGTCATTTAATATTTAATATCTTTTGATTGGGCTGACCAGTAACCTTGAGGCCCAAATTTTCTGTCTGCTTTGCAGAGGTGTTCTCATTTCTACCTGAAACTTTTACCTCATGTCTTCTACCCTCCCATCTTTAAGGTCAACCACAGCAAGGATAGATAAGGAAAGAGAAGAGAAAAAGAGAGGAGAGGAGAGGAGAAGAGAGGGGAGGGGATGATAGAGGGGAGGAATGAAGGAAGAAGGAGGAAAAGAAGGAAGGAGGAAAGGAGGGAAGGAAAGAAGGAAGAAAACAAGCGTTTATTAAACTCCTTCCACTTGCCCAGCATTGTGCTAAGCTCTATTTCAATATTACCTCATTTGGTTTTCACTGTAACCCTGGGAGGTAGGTGCTATTATTAACCCCATTTTACAGTGGAGGAAACTGAGGCAAATAAAAGCTAAGTGACTTGCCCAAGGTAACACAGCTAATTTAAAGTTTACAAAGCACCTTTTCTATGTGGTCTTATTTGATCCTTATACCAAAATGGTATAAAGTGAGGAAAGGGGGTTTGGAATCAAGAAGACTCCAGGTTCAAATCCTGCCTCAGATACTTATTAGCTGGGTGACCCTGAACAAGTCACTTCTGTCTCCCTCATCTTTTGGGAAAGATCTGTAGAAGATAGGGTTTTAGTTGGGACCTAAAGGAAGCCAGTGACCAGACAAACTCCATCACCTCCCACCTCTACCTGCTCTCTTCCCACAGACTATAAAGTGCTGAGAAAGTGCTGACCTTGCAAGGTCAAGGGAGTTTCTTCCTTGGTTTCTGCTTACTTCAATGATTTCACAGGTTCAGTTGTATGAATTACTTTGCTATCATAAGCAGATGCATCAGTCATTAAGAGAACATTTTTTAAGCATTTTATGTACCAGACACTGTACTCAGTGTGTCTGAGATACAAAGAAAAAGCACAGTCTCTGTCCTAACAGGGGAGACAATATGTAAATAGTTTGTTACATACAAGATAACACAGGATAGATGGGAGGTGTTCAGAGAGGACTAGCACCTCATTGTTCATTCACTTTTGGTGTCTACTGGGACTCAATTCTCACCTGTGTCTATGAGAAGCTGTAGCCCAAGCAGGGGTCATACCCCAGTGAACTATCTCAGAAGACAAGACAAACCAGACTGAGGGTAACTGATAGGTGAGTGAGAACAATTTATTCTAAGCAGGGACTGTGGAGCTTTTAGCACTTGGTCAGTTACCCAAGATGCCAAGATCAATTACCCAAGATGCCAAGGTCATCCACTGCATCCTGGGTCATAGCTGGTCATCTTAGCTTTTACTTTACCACTGGACTTTCACCATTCTGTAATAGAGAGTGAGGTGGATGACTGTGCAATCCTATCTCACTTAAATCTGATTTACTTGCAAGTCAAGACATCCCCAGGATGTCCTTGGTCCTCTTTGAAAACAAAGGATGAGCAACACCCTGTAGATGGGAGGTAATTTCAGAAGGAAGGCAATAATTACTGGGGTGACCAGCCAAGGCTTCCTGGAAAAAGTCAAATTTGAGCTGAAACTTTGAAGAAGCTGGGGAAGCCAGCAGGAGATGGAAGTGAGAAAGGAGAACATTGAAGGAATGGGGGCGACCATTGCAAAGGCACAGAACTGAGAGATGGGTTGCCATGTGTGGAGTACAGCAAGAAGACCATTGATACTGGATTGCAGGTTATTTGGAAAGGAGTTAGGTTGGACCAAATTAAAAAGACATTTAAAGGTCAAAACATCTTATATACTTGATTCTGGAGGTGATAGGGAGTGACTGGAGTTTATTAAATAGGGAGGCGTTCATATGGTCAGACCTGCACTTTAGAAAGATCACTCTATTAGTAGAGTGGAAGATGAATAGGCCAGGGGAGACACTTAAGGCAGATAGACCAACCAGCAGCTCTTGGAACAATTCAGGGATGAGGTGAGAAGGACCTGTATTACCAGGGTGATGGCACTGTCAGAGGAGAGAAGTATGGTGGAAGTGTTAGGAAAGTAGAAACAGCAAGATTCTTCCACAGACTAGATTTGAGGTGATGAGAGTGAGGGGCTGAGACTCACATTAGGGTGGTGAGTGAGTGAGCCTCTTAGTTACTGGGAGGATGGGAGTAATAGAGAAATTCAGAAGAGCGGAGGAAGTTTTTTTTGGGGGGGGGCAAGGGAGGTGGATAATGAGTTCTATTTTGAACACCTTGAGTTGGAGATGCTTATGGATCATCTGGAAGAATGTGAATTATGGAAAGTCTGAGGCCTTGAAGGCTACCATTTATTGATGATACCACACTGTGGGAAGGATCTGCTGAAGCAGAGGAACATCCTGAGAATGTTATCAGAATGAAGGGATGAAGTCAGGAAGTCCTAAGTTCAGACCCTGCATTAGACACCCTACTAGTTGAGTGACCCTGCCTGTCACTTAACCTCTCTTTGCCTCACTTTCCTCATCTGTAAAATGGAGATAATAATAACACCTGCCTCCCAGAGTAGTTATAAGGATTGAATGAGGTAACATGTAAAATCATGTGCAACCTTTTTGAAGTTGTGAAATATCTTTATTATCATTTTGAGAGTTTTCTGAGAGTATTTTGAGAGGAAATCTCTCTCCCCCCCCCCCTCTGTCTCTGTCTCTCTCTCCATATATATTTGAGAATAGAAGACTTCAGGCTGACATAGTAGCTGCCAGAGGGCTTTGGTTCTATGCCTTGTTCTGCTTAACCTCAGAGGGCAGACCTAGGAAGCATGGTGGGTGGTTTATAGACTTTTCCTCTCATTTCTCCTGTGTAGATCAAAGGTCTGGAGCTAAATGGGACCTTGGATCCTTTCCGAGGTCACATACACTTCCCCCCCCCCCCCAATTTTCCAGGTGAGAAAAATGAGTCCCAAGGAAGTAAACTAACATTTCCCATAGGGAATATGCATCAGAGAGAGGATTTGAACTTAAATCCTCTGACTCTAGAATCTGTTTTCTTTCTACTGTGTTGTCCTCTGGTTATCTCTCCTATTAGATTGTGAGCTCCTGGAAGGCAGGGACTGTCTTTTGCCTCTTTTTGTATCATCAGCATTTAGCACAGTGCCTGTACTCACTTAATAAATGTTGTTTGATCACTGTTTAGACTTGAAGTAAGGAAAAAATTCCCTAATGGTGGGAGCTAAAAGTGTGATGGGCTGTCATACTAGGCAGTAAGTTCCTTTCCATTTGAAGTATTTAGATAAAGTCTACATGATTCCTGTTGGGTATGGCATGGAGGTGCTTCTTCTTTGGGTGGGGGTGGACTAGATGAGGTCGCTCCCAACTTTCCGATTCTGTGATTACGTCCAATTTATGCTGTATAGAGCTTGTTTATGGATAAAGTTATCTCCCCTCTTAGACTATGACACATTCCTTGAGAGCAGGGACTCTCTCTTGCCTTTCTTTGTATCACCAGAACTCAGCACAATGCCTAGCACGTAAGAAGGCATTTAATAAATATTTATTGGCTTACTGATTTGGCTTTTTCCTCTTGATTAAGTGGTAACAGAGTTGCAGTTGTGGTAAACAGGGCTGCCTAGAATGTAGATGTACCGAAGTGTACAGGTGGCTGGTTTCCCCAATTGGCTAAGAATTATTGGGCAGGAGGCACTAGTCTACCTCCCACAACATTGGCCTTTTATCCCCTGCTTGTTTTGTTGACAAAAATTGCTGGCAATTACCACTCAACCCAGTCAGAGAGCTTCTTTCCAAGCTTTTGGCTTTGGAGAAACCATCTCAGTTCTCAGCAATTCCTTCCTTTGCTTTTCTCATTGGAGGAAAGAGCTAAATATTTCTTTTTGTCCCCCAGGACTGAGTGTCCCCTAACCACTTTAGGATGAACACTCTTCCTACCTTGCTTTTTGAGTTTCTTTTTTTTTTTCAAATGAATACTGAAGTGAGTATGCCCTCAAGAAACTAGGACAAATGCATCTGCAGCATGAATTTCCTCTGCAGGATGTTTCTTTGGTGTTCTCGTAGTTGTGGAGGCAATAGACCACCCATGGCGGAGGGAAGAGGGGAGCAGTAAGAAGCCTGAAGCCACCAGCAGTAGCCCTAACCAGGGCACTGGTCTCTTTCCCATTGAAAGGCTGCCTGCAAACACCAGATAAAACCAGGGAAAACCAGAGCCTTTGGGATGCTTTTTTTAGGGGGGAGGGAGGGTGTTATAGGTTGGCTTATCATACTGTGATTACAAAGGTACATGCATTAAAAGGAGGGATAATGAGAAAGCCAGGTGAGATTATTTTATGCCAGCCCAGATTCTGGGCAATTTACCCTGAGTGTCTCTGAGTTCCTTTGTGCCCTATGTACCACTGTGAGTCTGCACTGTAAGCTGCCTGAGATCTTGGGCACAGAGAACACTGAAAAGTGGATTCTGGATAACAAAAAAGGAACACTGAATCTGGAGTTAGAAGGTCTGTGTCCATGCCCTAGTTCTGCCACATATTGCTCTAGACTCCATTAGATGTATCCCCAGTGCTTAACACTGTGCTTGGCATATAGTAGGCACTTAACGAATGTTTATTGATTGATTAATTGATTGATCTAGATTTCAATTTTCTCCACTATAAAAGGAAGATACTGGATTAAATTATTACTAAACCATCTAGTCACTTCCAGAAACATCCTGTAATCCACTGATCATTCTTAGCTTTTAACTATTCCCTTGGGTGAGCCTGATCTTCAGAATTTGGAAGACTCTTACCCTGATGAGGTAATGAGTTAGTACAATTGTGTGACACAGATTTTGTTGAGGTCAGGTTGTTGGGTGAATCCACCAGAGATGAGGATGACTTCCAACTGAGTCAGTAGACAAGCCCAATTCTCACCTTCCCTGTGGATCCTTCTCCCCAGAAGAATAACTTCAGTGAAGTATCTCATGGTCCAAATAGCAAGGCAGTGATGGGATGGAGGATGTTGCCATAGGTCAAACCAGAGGCAGTATATAAACCAATGTAAAGAACTGTGGTTGTAAATTCAGAGGATATGGGTTGACACTCCACCCTTGACATTACTTCTAAGGCTTAACCTTCCTAGGACTCAGTTTCCTCTTCTATAAAATGAGGGAACTAGAGTCAATGACCTCTCAGGTTCCTTCCAGTTCTAGAGCTATGTATTGTCCTTGTACTAGACAGGGAGTCAGGAAGACTGAAGTTCAAATCAGACCTCAGTCACTTACTAGTTGTATGATCTTGGACAAGTCACATAAACTTTGCCAGCCTCAGTTTCCTCAACTGTAAAAATGGGAATAATTATAGTCCATACCTTTGCAAAGGTTTTGTGAGAATTAAATCAAATGAGATAATATGTGTATAGCACTTAGCTCAGTGTCTGGCACATAGTAGACATTTAATAAGTGCTCATTTCCTTCCCCTATCCCCATCCTTCCAATTCCTCTTACCCCTGTACATGACGTATAAATTCCAGATCATTCACTCAGATCATTCTTCCTACTGGGAATGTGGTATAGATGGCACTCACCAAGGCTTAGTCCTGGGTCCTCTGATGTTCCCTTCCTACTGTTCTCTTTCCCAGAGGTCTCATCCACCCTCCAGGCTGGGCTGCAACCATCTCTATGTATATGATTCCCACGTGTATAGAATCAGCCCCCAATTTAGAAACAGATTATCTTTGAAAAGTTCATTTGTAAATCTCTTCTTTGGAACTGGGAACATGTGTATCCTCAGAAACTACATTGCAAATGCTAGTTAGGTTCCCTGGCTAACCCACGAAAGCCCATTTCACTCATTCTGTTAAGTGAAGTACTATACATTTGCAAGGAGAAATAGTAGCAATGCTGGTACCTTTAAAAAAGGTAGAAAAACCAACAAGGAACTCATAAATGATTCTTGATTTATCTTGAATGCTTGCTGGTGGTAGAGGAAAAGCAGACCTAATCAATCAATCAAGAAACATTTATTAAATGCTTACTATAGGCCAGGCATTGTGCTAAGTGCTAAGGATACAAAAAAAGGTGAAAGACAGCTCCTGCCCTCAAGGAGCTTACAAGCTAATGTAGAGAGAACATGCAAACAAATATATACAGAGCAAGCTAGAAGCAGGATAAATAGAAAATAATTAACAAAAGGAAAGACATGGAAAGAGGGTTAGGGAGGGATTCCTGTAGGAGGCGGGATTTTAGCTGGGATGTAAAGGAAGCCAGGGAGGTCAGTAGTTGGAGGGAAGAAGGGAGGGCATTTCAAGCATGACAGAATACTTGGACAGGAGAGATGGAGGGTCTTTTTCCTGGAACAACTAAAAGGCCAGTGTCTGTGGAGGAATGAGCATGTCTGGAAGTAAGGTGTAAGAAGACTGGAAAAACAGGAGGGGACTAAGTCATGAAGGACTTTGAATGCCCAGCAGACAACTTCCTATTTGATCCCTGAAGCAATGGTAACACTGGAATTTACTGAGTGTGTGTGTATGTGTTTGTGTGAGTGAGTGTGTGTGTGTGTGTTGGGGTGACATGACTGGACCTGTGTTTTAAGAAAATCACTTCTATGGTTCAATGGAGAATAGATTGGAGAGGGGAGACATGAGAAGTAATCATTATTTACATTTTACAGGTTGAGAAGCTGAGGCTGAGAGAGATTATTTAGTAATTTTTTAGTATGACTCCTTTTGGGGTTTTCTTGGCAAAGGTAATGCAGTGATTGGCCATTTTCCTTGTCAGCTCATTTCATAATTGAGGAAACTGAGGCACACTAGGTGAAGTGACTTGCCCATACTAAGTATATGAGGTCAGATTTGAATTCAGGTCTTCCTGACTCAATGCCCTGCACTGTATCCACTGGGTCCCCTAACTGGTAGTAAGGCAGTAAATGGAAAAACCATTACTTTTATCTGGGAGTTCCTTTTTTTTTGCCTAAGATTCTTTCCCCTCTGTTCACCCTGGAACATTCCTCCAACCCTGGGGATCCTCTTCTCCTCTTGGTAAATTCTTCCAACGGCTTCTATTTTGGGGAGGGGCCCAGAGCTGCCATTTTTCATTTTCCCCCATGCTATATTTCTGACTTTCAAACTTTGCCTCCATTTCTCTTCTTACTCTAGAATTTCCCATGTTGCTCTGGGTCTACTCACCTTGGCATATCCTCTGTCATGCCAGCTCTCTTCTCCCATTGATGAGTACTTCCTAGGATCTCTATTTGGGGAGGAGCCCAGACTGAACATCCTTCGTTTTCCCCCTGGTTCTGCTTTGTACTGCCATCTCTCCACTAGGGTACTTCCCACCTTCTCTTTTTTTAATGTTTATTTATTTATTTTTAGTTTTCAACATTCATTTCCACAAAATTTTGAGTTCCAAATTCTCCCCATCTCTCCCATTCCCCCCACCCCAAAATGCTGTGCATTCTGATTACCCCTTCTCCCAATCTGTCCTCCCTTTTATCACACCCTCCCTTGCCTTATCCCCATCTTCCCTCTTTTCTTGTAGGTCTAGATAGATTTCTATACCCCATTATCTGTATTTCTTATTTCCCAGTTGCATGCAAAAACAGTTCTCAACATTCATTCCTAAATCTTTGAGTTCCAACTTCTCTTCATTCCTCCTTCCCCACACATCCCCACTGAGAAGGCAAGCAATTCAATATAGGCTATATATGTGTAGTTTTACAAAAAACTTCCATAATAGTGATGATGTATAGGACTAACTGAATTTCCCTCCATCCTATCCTATCCCCCATTTATTCTATTCTCTCTTTTGACCTTGTCCCCCCTCAAAAGTATTTCCTTCTACTTGCTAACTCCTCTCATTTGCCCTCCCTTCTATCATTCCCCCACCCCACTTATCCCCCCTCCCCTACTTTCCTGTAGTGTAAAATAGATTTTCATATGAAATTGAGTGTGCATGTTATTCCCTTCTTAAGACAAATGTGATGAGACTAAGCTTCACTTTTTCTCTCTCACCTCCTCCCTTTTCCCCTCCATTGAAAAAGTTTTTTCTTGCCTCTTTCATGAGAGATAATTTGCCCCATTTCATTTCTCACTTTCTCCTCACAATATATTCCTCTCTCACCCCTAATTTTATTTTTTAGATATCATCCCTTCCTATTCAACTGACCTTATGCTCTCTGTCTATATATATATGTGTATAATCCGTCCAACTACCAAATACTGAGAAAAGTTTCAAGAGTTATAAATATTATCTTTCCATGTAGTAATATAAACAGTTCAGTTTTAGTAAGTCCCTTATGATTTTTCTTTCCTGTTTACCTTTTCATGCTTCTCTCGATTCTTGTGTTTGAAAGTCAAATTTTCTATTCAGCTCCGTTCTTTTCATCAAGAATGCTTGAAAGTCTTCTATTTCATTGAAAGACCATTTTTTCCCCTGAAATATTATACTCAGTGTTGCTGGGTAGGTAATTCTTGGTTTTAATGCTAGTTCCTTTGACTTCTGGAATGTCCTATTCCAAGCCCTTTGATCCCTTAATGTAAAAGCTGCTACGTCTTGTGTTATCCTGATTGTATTTCCACAGTACTTGAATTGTTTCTTTCTAGTTGCTTGCAATATTCTCTCCTTGACCTAGGAACTCTGGAATTTGGCTACAATATTCCTAGGAGTTTCTCTTTTTGGATCTCTTTCAGGAGGAAATCAGTGGATTCTTTTAATATTTATTTTACCCTCTGGTTCTAGAATATCAGGGTAGTTTTCCTTGATAATTTCATGCAAGATGATGTTGAGGCTCTTTTTTTGATATGGCTTTAAGGTAGTCCCTTAATTTTTGAATTCTCCCTCCTGGATCAGTTTTCCAGGTCAGTTGTTTTTACAATGAGATATTTCACATTGTCTTCTATTTTTTCATTGTTTTGGTTTTGTTTTGTGATTTCTTGGTTTCTCATAAAGTCATTAGCTTCCATCCACTCCATTCTAGTTTTTGAAGAACTATTTTCTTCAGTGAGCTTTTGAACCTCCTTTTCCATTTCGCTCATTCTGCTTTTTAAAGCATTCTTCTCCTCATTGGCTTTTTGAACCTCTTTTGCCAATTGAATTAGCCTATTTTTAAAGGTGTGATTTTCTTCAGCATTTTTTGGGGTTTCCTTTAGCAAGCTGTTGACTTGCTTTTCATGATTTTCTTGCATTGCTCTCATTTCTCTTCCCAATTTTTCCTCTACCTCTCTTACTTGATTTTCAAAATCCTTTTTGAGCTCTTCCATGGCCTGAGACCATTGTGTATTTATTTTGGAGGTTTTTGGATGCAGAAGCCTTGACTTTTATGTCTTCCTCTGATGGTATGCTTTGTTCTTCCTCATCTAAAAGGGTGGAAGAAAATAACTGTTCACCAGGAAAGTAGCCTTCTATAGTCTTATTTTCCCCCCCTTTTGGGGCATTTTCCCAGCCAGTTACTTGACTTTTGAGTCCTTGTTGAGTGGAGGGTAGAGTCTGGGGACCTATAAGTTCTCAGTTCCTCCAAGGTGGCACAATCAAGGGTGAGGAGTTTACTCCTCTCCTGGCCTGCACTCTGGTCTGGGAGCAATCACAAACACTCTTTTCTGCGGAGGATCTGTGACTAGAATTCCCTCTCCAGATCCTCTACCAGGTCCACCAGGCCAGCCAGCATTCCTCCTCACCCCAGGGCCGCCACTTAGGGTTGAGATCCAGATCAGCTGTGGGGGACTTTAGGCTTAGGGCTCCTAAAATGGATGCTGTGTCACAGCAACTATTACCACTCTGGGGCGGCTGGGACCAGATCGAGTTCCTTTCTCATGAAAGTGAAAGCACTTTCTCACTGACCTTTGAAGCTGTCTTTGGCATTTGTGGGTTGAGGGAGCTGGGAACTGCAGCTACTTCCAGGGATTCCATGCACCCTGAGGCCTGCTCCAATCCTGTCCCTACCAGGCAGCCAAAGTAGAGCTGTGCTCAGCTCTGTGCCTGGTGCAATAGACCTTTCCTCTCAGCCTTCCAGGATGTCTTGGGCTGGAAATATCTTTCACTCTGTTGTTTTGTGGCATCTGCTGCTCTAGAATCTGTTGAGTCATTTTTTACAAGTATTTTATGGGCTATGGGGTGGGGGGAGCTTCTACAGGTCCACTCTTCTTCTCCACCATCTACCACTCCCCACCTTTTCATCTCCCTCTTGTGCGTCTCCCATGAAAATATAAGCTCCTTGAAGAAAGGAACTGTCTTTTGTGCTTGTATTTGTATCCTCAGCACTCAGCACAGGGCCTAGCACATAGTAGGTACTTAATAAATGCTTATTGCCTGCTTGCCACTCTGGTTCCATCTGTAGCATATTTCTTAAATCTTAAGTTGCTATAGAAACACAAACTATTATCATTATCAAGTGATGCCTTTTGTTATTTTTACCCTTAATGGTATCATAGGTTGAGAGATAGGAGGGACTTCAGAGGCTGCCTGATCCAAGCCCTTTATTTTAGAGGAGAGGAAACTGAGACCAAGGGAGGTTAAAGGGCTTATTATTTGAACCCACATTCTCTGACATCAGAGCCGGTACTCCATCTTACCATGTGGCTTCCCAAAAGCATACACTTCTTGAGGGCAGGCACCATTTTCTTTGTATCTTTGGTTCCTAGCTTGCTTATTTATTTAATTTTGGATTTCACCTGTCATTTTATCAATCAATAAGTATTCATTAAATATGCATTATGTTCTAGGAGCTATGCTAATTTATGTAGAAAAAGAAAAAACATAAACAAAGTCTTGGACCTCTAACTTAGCATACTTTTGGAGAAGACTTGGATGTATTTAAGTATGTGCAAAAGATGCACAGAGTGGCTTTTCTGGAGGAAGGATTTATCATTTGAGAGAATAGGCAGAATCTGATCTCTGAAGTATTTAATTTTATTAAATTGTCATTAATTATTATTATTACAGTATTATTAATCCCACAATACTTAAGCTGAATCTCAAAGGAAGCCAGAAATCCTAAGAGGAGGAGAAGGTGAAGGAATGCTTCCCAGGCATGGACAACAACCTGGGCAAAGGTATGGAGGTGGGAAATGAAGTGTTTTCTGTGAGGAATGGCACATAGACTAGTATGGTCAGACCAAAGAATGTGGGGATGACTGCAGTAAGAAATGCCATCCTTCTCTCAGTATCAGCCCTGCTAGAATCTTGAGGCCTAGACAGTGCAAAGGTACAAAGATCAGAGACAGAGCATGGTATATAAAGAAAGCAAGTAGATCTGTATGGTTGGACCACAGAGTACATGAAGGAAGTATGGCTAAGAAAGCTGCTGACATAGGAAGGAACTGGATTGGGAAGAGCCGTGAATGATAAATAGAAGAATTTATTTTATGCACATGGGAAATTGCCTATTAGCAAAGTCCTTCACTGATGTAGCACTTTATAGCTAATCAATGTTTCTTGGGGTACCGAGAATAAATGACTTCCTCAGGGTCACATGGTCAGTACATGACAAAGAGGGGACTGAAACCCAAGTTTTCTTGACTCAGAGGTCAGCTCTCAAACCAATTGCTAAGCCAGGCTTCCATTTGCCTGGTATACAACAGGCACTTAATAAATGCATGTTAATTGTTTGAATCTTCCATGTCTTGATTTGAAGGTTCTTGGAGGATAGATGTGTAGGAGTAGATAGAACATTGGCCTGGAGTCAGAAAGACTCATCTTCCTGAGTTCAAATCTTGCCGCAGATACTTACTAGCTGTGTGACCCGGGGCAAGTCACTTCACCCTGTTTGCCTCAGTTTCCTCATCTGTAAAAAGAGCTGGAGAAGGAAATGGCAAACCATTCCAGTATCTTGCTAAGAAAACACCAAATGGGATCATAAAGAGTCAGACATGCCTGAAAATGACTAAACAAAGGAGCACAGTCATCATCTCCATATTTTTACCTGCCTTGGGCCATACTTTTTTTCCCTTCATATTTATTTATTTATTTTATTTTTAATTTATGGAATAAAAGAAATATTTCTATAACATAGTATGATAAATTGTACATGAAACTGCAAATTTATTATGGTCAACTTATTATTACTTTAAAATATACAATAAAGTTATCAAGTAAATTTCTTTTTTCTTTTTTCCCTTTTTTCTTTTCTCTCACCCCCCACTCTAGAAATGACTACCACTAGACACAAATAGGTGTGTGTATATACACACATATATGCATATACATATATGTATGAATATGTACATACAAGTATATATGTAAAACCATCCTATACATACTTGTATTTATCAATTCTTTTTCTGAATGGAGATAATAACTTTCTTCAATGTCCTTTATAGTTAATTTAGATATTCATAATAGTCAATATGATGTATTTGCTCAAAGTTATTCTTAAAACAGTATTGCTTTGAAAAAGTCCAAACTTGATAAATATCTGTTGCTCTTGTTAGCATTGATGAACAGAGCTTTAACTAGGGCAGGGTGATGGAGACCTTGCCCCAGGGTACTCCGAATTTAGAGGTCACTGAAAATACTTTTATCTGAAAAAGAAAGACCATAAATTAGCACCTAGTTAGCAAGAAGAATTAAAGTAGAAAGCTACCAGATGGCCTGTTTCTTTCTCTTCCCCCACTTCTGTAAGTCGAGTGACATTCTCCCTATCCTGCTCCCCATCCCTTATGGTAACTTCCCTAATAGTGGCTTCTTGGGATCCATGGTCTCTCCTCCATGAGGGTTAGCCCATTTGGTGCTGCCCATCCAGGGATCCAACTTGCATCTCCCTGTGTACCAAAGTTTGTAGTGACAGCTCTGATGATGAAGAAACCCCGCCGATCTCTACAAAACCTCACATCTGTCTTTTGCTTTGCCCAAACTCCTTTTCAGCTGTTCAAGGACTCATTGCATTTATCCGCTAAATTGTGCCAGACAATTCACACTGTTCCTGCCTGCTATATCGGGAAGGACTGATAGCATCATTCGCACCTGAAGGCGAGCCAGGGGACCCGATGTGTTCTCTGTGATCCCAGCCTGTGAGAAGAGGTAGAAGGGAGCCTTACCCTCTAACTCAAGCAGCCGAATCCAAGGTAGAAGGATGATGAGGCAGCATGACTGGATTTCTCCTCCAAGACCAGTCAAAAGCTTCTAACACCATTCTGGGGCTGGATAAATAGGGAAAGTGCCAGGCTTCAATTCCTCCTCCTCCTCTCTTTGCCTTAATAGCATGCTTGCTCTCCAGCTGTGAGAAGCACCTGTATATTCAGTGTTCTCAAAGAGTGTGTGACATTTGTTATTTGGAAATGCACCAAGTAAAAAGCAAGAAGGAAAAGCAGTTTATGGGGCTTTTGTTATTTCAAGTATAAGAGGCCATATTGGTAAATGTGTCAGGCTCATACTTTAAAAATGATAGATTATCTATCGCCTTCTGTTTTATTAGCTGACAGACTCTGTTAAGGGCTTCGAGTATTTCTCTTCCATTGCCAGATTGTACTGTTTGGGAGGCAAAGAGAAAGGGGATCATGAATGGTTTGGGCCGAGGTCCAACCAGGGAAGGGGGTTGTTAGCTAGATCAGCTCTGCTCTCGATATGGAACTTCCTAAGGAGGCCTTGAAAGAGATCAGACATTGGGGCCCCCATATGCCACTCACACTTCTGCCTCCTGTGTCTGGGCATCATTCCTGATGTCTAGTGTAACCTTTGAAACTCTTCTCATGCTACTTACAACCTCTATCCTGGCCCATCCCAAGTGCCGTTTTCTTTTCTGGAAAGCACAGTGACATTTCCTTCCATCTATTCTCATGAAAGCAGCTAGGTAGAACAATGGGTAAATGGGTAGATTTAGGAAGACCTGAGTTCAAATCTGACCTCAGATAGTTACTAGCTGTGTGACCCCAAGCAAGTCACTTGATTGTCATTGCCTGTTTCCTCAACTACAAAATGGGATAATAATAGCACCTACCTCCCAGGGTTGTCGTGAGACTCTAATGAGATGATATTTGTAAAGCACTTAGCGCAGTGCCTGGGACATAGTAGGTGCTATATAAACGTTAGCCTTTATTATCTGTTCTCATCAAAGCAGCTAGGTAGAGCAGTGGACAGAGTACTGGATCTGGAGTGAGAAAGACAGTTCAAATCCAGCCTCAGACACTTGCTAACTGTGTGCCCAGAGGTAAATCACTTATTTTCTCTCAGCCTCAGTTTCCTTATCTGTAAAGTGAAGAAAATAATAGCACCTGCATCCTGGGATAGTTGGGAGAATTAAATGAGATGAGGTTTGTAGGGTACTTTGCACACCTTAAGGCACAATAAAAATGCTCTCTATATGTGTATGTGTGTGTGTGTATGTGTTTGTACATATGTATATATATACATATATTATAAATTAGTGGTGTACAGGTGTGTATGTATATACACATATATTTATATACACAGCTATCCATATAAATATACCTGTACATATACACACATATATCATATACACATATACATATACATAATGCATGCACATATAATACAATATATCCATATAGACATACATATGTACACATACACAAATATACATATCTCTCTATACACACATGTGTGCACATGCATACAGAATATGTCAATATGTGAATATACATATATGCACACACATGTATAAATATACACACATGCACATCCATAGCCATCCATACACACATATACATATCTACACATACATATACATGCATATACATATATAAACATGCAATGTAATACATATAAACATATACACACACATATAAATGTATGTATAAGTACATAGTATTTCCCCCATTTGAATATAAACTCCTTGAGGGTGGGGACTGCTTTTGTCATCCTTTGCATGGCCACCAGTGCCTGGAGTCAGTAGGGGCTTCCTAACTGTTTGCTGGTGGATGATTTTTCATTCTCTAGTTTTCTCTCTCTTTGTCGTTTGGCTGGATTATATAGATCCAGTCCTGATGTGTGATCTCACTGCTATGGGGAACTTCTGCTGCATGTGGCCACCTGCTTTGCACCTTATAGTCTTAGAGAGTTTCCTTGAGGCACTGAGAGGATAAGGGACTCACCCTGCCTGCCAGGAAGTGTCAGAGGTAAGGCTTGAGTCAGGGTCTTCATTCTGAGGGTGGCTCTCTATCTACTGTGATCCATATGAAGCATCTTGGCCTTATACACTGCCTTGTTCCAAACTGCATCTCTCACATGTCTATGTCTTTTTTCTCTAGCTCTAATAAGAGCTGACATTTATAGAACCCTTAAAAGTTTACAAAGTGCTTTACACACCTGATACAAGCTGGTTAATCTGGGCTTATCCTCTGAAATAGGAGAAGGGAGCTGTTGGCAGAAACTCTTAGAATTACTGATGAGTTCATTTGTTGGGGCATCTGTCTGGCTGGAAAGAGAATTCTGCCAACTCATGTGCTCCTTCTCATCTGACTTGCTCCTGAGTACTGTACCCAGAAATGGCCAGTGCCAAAGAATAGCCATTACTAGGCAACTGGGGGTGCAGTGGATAAAGTGCTGGGCCTGACATCTGGGTTACAATCTGATTGTAGACGTTAGCTGTGAGACCCTGGGCAAGTCACTTCACTATGACCTGCCTCAGTTTCCCCATCTGTAAAATGTGGGTAATAATAGTAACTACCTCCTAGGGTTGTTGTGAGAGTGTAATGGCAAGCAAAGTAGGATCTTTTGGTGTTTTTGTTTTAGTACAATCAAGTGCCTCTGATTGAATAGTGTGATTAAAAAAGATCTTCCCTACCCATTAATGGACCTAGGAAGATTTGTAGGAAGGCCCACATCTTTCGCTAATGAGGCAATGGTTCTCAAGCGTTGTGATGCCCTCTGGCTCTGAACAATGTATAAATACTCTGAGGTGAGGTTTTACTTTGGAGCTTACTGATTGGAAGTGTTTGACCAGATGAGACTCTGGGCTGCCACCAAGGGGACCCCCAGCTTTGAAAACCCGGATGTTGGTGTTCCTCTGTCTGGTAACTATGTATGTATGTAATGTCAGACAGTTGTATGTGTTTGTTGATCTGTGTTGTATGTATTGCTTATGTCAGGCAACTGGAAGCCCTGTCTGTTGATTTTGATTTCTCTGTATTTTCTCTGAAGTTCGGAGTGCTGACTTTTTCCCCTGAACTAAGTGAATCATACACGAGCTTGATTAAAGTGACTGTTGACCCCTCAAAAATTGCTTTTCTTTTAGAGAAGCAGGTCTGAGAACCTGTGCAGCAGGCCCTCCTGTGTGTGCTGGGGTGCTTGCTGTTACAGAGGATCAAAGGAAGGAATAATTGAGAAGCACTTAGCCCAGGACCTGGCAATTGGTAGGTACTTGCTAAATATTAGCTATTATTATTTTTAAGAGGCAGCTAAGTGGTTCAGTGGATAGAGTGCTGGGCCTAGAGTCAGGAAGACCTGAGTTCAAATGTGCCCTGGCGATCACTAGCTGCGTGACCCTGGGCAAGTCACTTAAACCTGTTTTCCTGTTTCCTCATCTGTAAAATGAGCTAGAGAAGGAAATGGCAAACCACTGTAGTATCTCTGCCAAGAGAATCCCAAATGGCATCATGAAGAGTCAGACATAACTGAAAAATGACTAAACATTATCTCCATTTTACAGATGAAGAAACTTGAAGGAGAGAGAAGCTCAGAGATGCACAGTCAAGGGGTGTCATTGAATAAAGAAGAGGGAATGGGACCCTGACTGGACCTGATAATTCTTTGGTAGAGGGATTCCTGGATGAGAAATTCTGTCTACCAATGAAGTTTAAAGTTATGGTCCTAGAGAATGGAGCCTTGGTATGACTTGCCCAGGGTCACAAAGCCAATATGTGTCGGAGAGGATACTTGAAATCAGGTCTTTCCTATTTCTAAGGCCAGCTTTTTATCCATTATTTCACTGGAATAATATTAAATGTAATAAGAATAAGTATAGTTTTATACTTGGGTTAAAAAAATCAACTTCACAAATACAAGTTAAGGAAACATGGCCAGATAGCAGCTCATTTGGAGAAGACTTTTATTTTTAACTATGAGTCACTAGTGTGATGTGGAAGCCAAGGAGACCAGTATAATCTTGCTTTGCATTGAGAGAAGTACAGGGTATAGAAAGAGGGAGGTGCCTCTGCCCTGGCAGATCAACCTGGAGTATTATGTTCTCTCCTGGTGTCACATTTGAGGCAGGACATTGATAACCTGGAAAACACAGCATAGATGGAGGATGGAGAGGAGCCTTGTGCTCATGACTGAGGGGAAGCAGATAAAGGAACTGAGAATGCCTAGACTGCAGGAGAAAAGACCTCTAGTTCATGGCCACCTCCTTCAAGTACTTGAAAGTCTATCTCTAGAACCTCAGAGAACCAAAGTAGGAACAGTGAGGAGAAGGTACAAAATGCAAATGTAGACTTGTTGGGACAAATGTCGGGGAAAGCTTTCTAATGTTTAGAGCTGTCCCAAAATGGAATGGGCTGTCTCAGAAGAGGGTGTCCCCTACTCAGAGCTCTCAAGCAAAGGACTGAATGACATTTATTGATGGGGAGTGTTCTGGGGCTTAGAGTTTGATGACCACTTAGATCCTTTCTGATTATAAAATGCTAAGATTCTGTGACTGGTGCATATTAGGGCAGCTAGATGGTGCAGTGGGTGGAACACCAGGTCTGGAGTCAGGAAGACCTGAATTCAAATCTGACTTCAGATGCTTACTAACTGTATGACCCTGGACAAGTCACTTAACTCTGCTTCAGTTTCCTCATCTGTAAAATGAGCTGGAGAAGGAAATGGCAAATCATCTTTGCCAAGAGAACTCCAAAAGGGGTCATGAAGAGTCAGACATGACTGAAACAATTAACAAAGAGAATAGGACATTTGTAAAGTTCAATATAAACTGCTACCTATGTGGTCTATCAAAGCCATTCATAGTAGCTAAGTAGAGCAGTGAAAAGAGTCAGGAAAACCTGAGTTCAAATCCTGCTTCAGTCACTCCGTGACCCTGGGCAAGTAACTTAACCCCTGTTTGCTTCACTTTTCTCTGCTATAAAAAGGGTATGGTAGCAGCACCTTGCTCACTTGGTTGTGGTCAAGATAAATGAGATCACACATATAAGACTTCATAAACCTAAAGTGCTATATAAATCCTTTTAATATCATTATTATAACCTCTCCTGTTTAGGGTGGGTCTGGTTACCAGAATCTACTTAATGTGTGCCTTCATTTTCTCAAACCTAAACCAGGTGTGAGATCCAGGATGATAGTGATATAATAGAGGCACCCCAATAGCCTTTGTCCCCTAAATCTCTTTGCAAGTTATCAATAAACCTCATCATTAGATCAAGTCTATGGCTCTCTGCCTCTGCCCTGATGTTTCTGACATTTGATCATTTCTTGATCTGGTAATAAGACACAATAATCCAATGAGTCAGTCCCATGCCTGACTAGCTCAAGACCTTATTCCTAGGTCCCTTCATAGCTCAGCTCAAATATTACCTCCTGATTCCCCATCCTATGACAGTAGCCCCTCACTCCAATTATCTTGTGCTTTTTTCTGTAGATGGCAGCTATCTTCATTGAAAGAATGTAAGTTCCTTGTGGATGGGGTCTGGTTTTTTCTTTGTATAACTAGCACCTAGGACAGTGCTGGCACATAATAAGTGCTTGTGAAATGCCTGTTAATTTATTATTGAGAAAATGAAGCGTAATGGAAAGAGTGTTGGATTCAGAGTAACTGGTACCACTGGAGGAAGCATCCACCTCCATGAGGTCATGGAGGCAGTGTGATCCAGTGGAAAGAACACAGTTTAAATCCCAGTTCTCCCAGTGATTACCTGGGCAAGTCAGTCTCTGTTCTGTATATCTCAGCTTCCTCCTCTATAAAGTACAGTGGTTATACAGTGGTAAGGTTTTTTTCAGCTCTAAATCTGTGTTCCTGCTTACATGACCTTTAGCAAGTCAGCTGCCTCTCTGCCTCAGAGTCCTCTTCCATAAAAAGCAGTGGTTGCACTAAATGACTGGTCCCTTTCAGCTCTAAGTCTATGCTATTATTACATTACTTTGGGCAAACCATTTCTCTCTGGATCTCAGTTTCCTTATCCATAAAATGAAATGGTTCCTCATCTATAAAATTGATTGGGTGGCCTCTAATCTCCCTTCTGCCAATAAATCTATGACTTTCTGACCCATTGAATTATTCTGTATTATTATCAGATCAAGAAATGATCAAATATCAGAGACATTGGGGCAAGATGTGGGCACTGGGGAGTACAGACCTAAGGCTGGAATGGGAGAGGACCCCCAGGATATTCACTTCATCAGTTTCTGGTATTAGAATTGGGGAGTCCCAAAGTGGATGGGACCAGAGAGGGAATGAATGTGGTCAAGGAGGAGAAAGGCAAATCAGGTGAAGTGGATAGGACTGGACTTAAAGGTCCTCTGCTGAGGGAAAACTTCAGAAATGCAGGTACTGTAGTTTAAAATATGACTTGTCAAGCAAAGAAATGAAAGCAAGACAGTGTGGTCAAATAGAAAGACACTGACAGTGAATATATATTTTTAAATTTTAAATTTATTTATTTATTTTTAGTTTACAGCATTCAGTTCCACAAGCTTTTGAGTTTTAAATTTTTTCCCCTTCCCTCCCCTCCCCAAGATAGTGTGCAATCTGAAATAGACTCTACATATACATTCATATTAAACATATTTTCACATTAGTTATGTTGTAAAAAAGAATTATAACTGATGGAATGAACCATGAGAAAGAAGATACAAAACAAAACAAAAAGAGAGAGAACAAATAGACATTGAATTGTCAGCTCTCTCAGAGATTCCCAGCTCTATCACTGACCAAACTGTACAACTTTGGGCAAGCTGCTTTCTCTTTGCACCTCAGTTTCCTCATCTATAAAATGAAGAAGTTGGAGATGATCCTTTCTATCTCTAACCCTTTGATTGTAAGGGAGATGAAAGATGAGGGGCAAAATGTATAAGAGAATCATGGCTCTTGAGTGGACCCTAGAGGCCATCTATTCCAATTTCATCATTTCACAGATGGAGGAAACTGAGACCCAGAAAAGGAACGTGAGCTTGCCCAAAGTCATACAGGTAGGATCATGAATGCATCATGAATTTGGAACTGAAAGAAAGAGGTAATGTAGTCCAATCTCTGTTTTACAAGGGGAGAAGTTGAAACACAGGGAAATGAAAGTCCCATAGACAGAAAATGTCAGAATTAGCCTTTCAAGCTATGTCCAATGACCCTCAAATTCAGGGCTCTAGACATTAAGCCATAATTTCTCCCAAGGATGTGCGAGAGAAGGTTGCAACCCAGGAGGAGTCATTATAATAATCAATAAACATATGTTAAGTGCCTACTATGCGCTAGGCATTGTGCAAATAAAAAGAAATACAGTTCCTGACCTCAAGGAGTTTATAGTGTAATGGGGCTGCCGAGTCCCACTGCTGCTTCCAGTGAGAAACGACCTTATGGCTTGGGCTGCCTGTGTGCAGGGTTGTGGTTACAGCTCCCAGTGTATCCACACCTGCTGCTTCATCACTTGCCTGTCGTCACAGGACTTTGTGGTATAATAGTAAAATGGTATGGGTGATGTCTTGATTTGTGTGTAAATTGGATTTAAGTGAGGCAGAGTTGCATGAAGTCGTCAGCCTCACTCTCTCCCCCAGAGTCATCATAGTCCAGTGGCAGGACAGAGTCAAGACAACTGGCGATGGCTCAGGATGCAGTGGATGACCTTGGTGTCTTCTGTGTCTAACCAAGTTCTAAGTGCTTCACTTCACCTGCTTCATCTGCCTTTATGGCCTTTGGAACAAATTGTTCTCATCTGCCCATTCCACCAGGAGAAGTCCAGCTCTGGGTGTCTTAGCAGGCTTTTAACGATCACACTGCTTACCTCCTGGTGTGAGGAAGGGGATAGAAAAGGTGCCCTAAAAGGTGTCTGCTTACCCAACCCTGGCCTGATTATGTGGCAGGCAGGGAATCCCACTCTGCAGTTGAAACACACAAAAATGTACAAAATCATCTGCAAAGATGATTCCACTCATCATGGAACTCCACTTGCATGGAACATGTGCACACTTACGGACATCACAAAATCCAGTGGACCTGAAAGATGAAGTACACTTGTTAAGAGAACTCAACAGGTATCATATCCAAATAGCAGACCTGAGTGAAACAGGTTGGAGTTGGATACACCTTTTTCTGGAGTGGACGCAGCGAAGAGGAGTGCTGTGAAACTGGTGTGGGTTTTGCAATCAAAACTAATCTAATCAGCAAGCTGGTATGCCTGCCAAAAGGAGTGAATGACAGGCTCATGACAACGTGATTGCCACTCGCAGGAAAATGCCATGCCACCATCATCAGTGCCTATGCTCTCACCATGACCAACCCTGATGAAGTCAAAGAAAAATTTTGTGAAGACCTAGCGACCCTTATCATCAATGTGCCAAAAGAGGACAACTTATAATTCTGGGTAACTTTAATGCTAGAGTAGGTTCAGACTACCAGACTTGTCAGGGAGTCCTAGGGAGCAGTGGAGTTGGAAACAGCAACAGCAATGGTCATTTACTGCTGAAGACTTGCACATCACATGACCTCATCACCAACACTGTTTTCCGTTTACCTAAACACAATAAAACTTCATGGATGCAGCACCCTCACAGCAAACATTGGCATCTAATAGACTATGTGATTGTAAGGAGAAGAGATAGACAAGATGTGAGAGTGACAAAAGTGATGTGTGGTGCAGAGTGTTGGACTGATCATAGACTTATCCTTTCCAAGTCTAATGGGGGAAGGTAGTCCCCCCCAGCAGAAAAGTAGGTGGGAAGGGATGTAGTCATCTTGGGGGCATGATAGAGAAGTTCAAGAAAGTTCAACAGGGTAGCAGATGGAAAATAGGGTGAAAACTATGTTAGAGCCCTTCCTTAAATGGAGATTTTGTAGTTCCTGCCTCTTCCCTCCAATCAGAGGGACAGCAGAGATCAATGGGATGTTACTGCCAAAGTTGATGCAATCTTGACAATAATGAGATTTCCCAGTGATGAATTTCCTGAGGCCAGAAGGCAAGATGGAAAAGTCCAAAGAGGTCTGAAGGCAGTGTGGGCAGTGAGAAATGTTAGGAAATGGAAGGACTGCCTTCCTTACGGCTTACTCTAAGTCACATTAATTCCACATAGAAAGAATTGTAGAGGACAAATCTTTAGGGGATAGTGGATAGTGGCAAACTTAGGAAATAGTTTCTGGAGGCTCAGATCTCTTGTCAACAAAAGGATGGCAAGTAAAGGCTACCCCACCCTAGGACACCCAAGTGACCTCTAGGTTTCTACCATGGTGACAATGCCTCACTTATAATAGAAGTGAAATACAGTAGGGACAAAGCTAGCCTCCCTTAACACTCTAACAAGGGTGCTATGGACTGGATCATGCTACTTTTTTGATGTCCTGCAAAGGAAACACCGAATGTTGGAAGCTCAGAGTTACAGGACCACAGAATCATGGAACTGTAAAATTTCAGGCAGCTAGTTGGTGCAGTGGACACAGTACTGCACTTGGAATCAGGAAGACTCATCTTTCTGAGTTCATATCTGACCTCAGACATTTACTAACTGTATGATCCTAGGTGAGTCACTTTACCATGTTTGCCTCACTTTCCTTATCTGTAAAATTAACTGAAGAAGGACATGACAAATCAATCCAGAATCTCTGCCAAGAAAACCCCAAACGGGGTCATGGAAAGTCAGACTTGACTGAAAATTAATCGAACAACCACAAAGTTAGAAAGCAGTAGTAACACAGAAGCTTGGAATCCCAGAGTTATATAATCAAGGACTCTGGGAAGACCCCTCAAACTCTCTGGGGTTTCAATTTCTTCATCGTCTAAAGTTTCGCTCCTATAGCCCTCATAGGACTGGTGTGAGGTTCAATGAATTCATGCATCTCAAGGCAATGTGTTCTAGCAGAAGGAGCCCTGGACTTGGAGTGGGCAGAGATCTGGGTTTAAATACAGGGGTGGATGTGGGGGTGGGGAGGGAGTCATTTAAACTCTCTGAGCTTCAGTTTACATATTGGCAAAAATGGAGAGGCAGTAATGCTTGTGATGTCTACCTTGTTGACTTTGGGGAGGAAATCCCCTGGCAAACATTCAAAGTGTTATGGAAATGTGAGGTGTTATTAATATCTGGGCATGTGCTTTGAAAGCCATAAAACTCCCCCTACACATGTGAAAAATGGTTGTTGTTATTATGGGATCTTAGAATCTGCGAAGTAGGGACTCAAAGAATTACAACCATAGAATTATAGTATTACAGAGCCATAAAAATACATAGAATTACAAACCTGGAGAATGATGCCTTCTAGAGGTCCACAGACGGTGTAGGAGTAAAGGGTTGGGGGATAAATATGGGGAGGTTAAGGATCAGCAAATAGAAATTCTAGAGGAATGAAAGGTCCATGAGGCCCCTCTCAATGTTTTTTTATTTGGTCTCTGTATCCCCAGTGCCTAGCACAGTGCCTTATATATTTGGAGAGTGGGCATTAAGGAAGAGAATGCTGGGCATGACAACTCCCGCCATCAATGCAAAATGGTCATTCTTTTATAACGTAATCAAGTGAGGAGTGCCCCAGAGCGCTGAGAAATAGACTGATTTGTCCATCCTCACACAGCTAGTGTAAGTCAGAAGTAGGACTTCATTGTTGTTAGTGGCTAATGTTCATATAGAGCTTTAAGGTTGCAAAGCTCTTTACATACACGCACATGTATGTATGTGTATATATGTATACATGCATGTTTGTGTGTATATTTATACACATACCTATATGTATATATATACATACACATATGTAAGATTATATATAGCATGTAACAATACATAATGTAATATATGATGCATAATTATGTGTGTAAGTATACATATGTGTATATTTATAACATTGCATCATTTGGTTTAAATAGGAACCATTTTAAATCCCATTTTTACAGATGAGGAAATAGATATAGGTAAAAAAGCTTGCTCAGGGTCATATGGCCAGTAAATTTCTGGGACAGAATTTAAATTCAGGTCTTCCTAACTCCGTGGGCACCCCGTATTTGCTCTGGCCTTTGGCTCTACCTAGAACACATAAGGTGCTTAATAATTGTTGCACAGGGCAGTGGAAGGAGCTCTGACTCTGGAGGCAGATGAGATGGTTTTAAATCCTGACTCTGCCACTTACTACTTTGTGACTTTGGGCATGTCACTCAATCCCCCCTGTCTCATTTTCCTTCCCTGTAAAATAAAGGTGCTGGACTAGAGGGCTTCTAAAATCTCTTCTAACTTTTGATCTATGATGCTAAACTTGCCCTCTCTTGGCCCCAGTTTTCTTTTCTGTAAAACGATGGGGATAGACTCAATGGTCTCTAAGGTCACTTACAGCCTCACATCCTATGATTCTATAAATTGAATTAAAATTAAAATTAAAATAAGAACTATCAACTTGCTTCCACTTAAGAAGGAAAATGAACAGGTTTCCCAAGAAACCACCTCTTCTCCTACAGTTTTCCTGGGATGGCTTATGAATCCCTCTTTCTTTCCCTGGTCCTTCATCTCTTGGTTTTTGCACTCTCCTTTTCCTCATCCATTGGGTTCCCTTTCTCCTCACCTGTCCCCACTCTAAGCCCCCTGACCTACCAGGCAGAAATGATTCTATAAATATGTAAATTAATTACTTGAAACTCTCCCAGGGAGAAGACTTTGGTGGTGCAGACTAGAGATATTCCTCTTGGATTCCCACTGTGGCAGATATCCTGGGGCTGGAGAGATGGTAATCAGCTTGATTTTTCCATCCCCACTGCTCCCACCCTCTTGCTCCTACCTTGCATTTTCCATCCCATGCAGCTCAGCTCACAAGCTAGATAAAACTTGGTTATGATAATAATATAAATTATTATGCATCACTTTTATATGAAATATAACATTTCTATATAAAATTTCTCTATATAAAATTATATATAAAATTTCTATGTCTTTTATCTCATTGAACACCTACAAAACTCTAGGGGGAAGGGAATAAGCATTTATGCAGCACCTACTACGTGCCAGACATTGTGCTGAGTGCTCTACAAACATTGTCTCATTTGATCGTCATTACAATCCTGTGGGGTAGTCCCCATTTTACAGTTGAGGAAACTGAGGCAAACAGAAGTCAAATACCTTAGTCAAGGTCACACAGCTAGTAAGAGTCTGAGGCTGGATTTGAACTCAGGGCTTCCTGACTTTAAGCCTGTGCTCTGTAAACTGTGATCTGCCTAAATGATAAAGATATTATAATCTCTGAGAGAGTGAATGAGTGAGAGAGAGAGAGAGAGAGAGAGAGAGAGAGAGAGAGAGAGAGAGGAAGAGAGAGAGAGAGAGAGTAGTCAGAAGATATTAAATGATTTACCTAAAGTCACAAAGTTGGAAGAAGTAGAATTTGAACTCAGGTCCTATAGTTCTAAAGCTAATGTGTTTTCCAAGTAATCACATGATCTTGAGTTTATGACTATGGATTGATGTTCAGGGGACCCAACGCAAGCCTTTGACCCTATTAATACCATCATGTAATGTAACCAACACCCAATGAGTTACCTGACCATATGTTAGAACAATAATGGTAACATACTTCTTTAGACTTCTGAGTATTAGAAGTATACATGTAGAAAAAAAATTAATTATATTCACTAAGAATTTAATAATTACCTCCTAGAAGCAAAACATTCTTCTAGGTACTGAGAATATAAAGACAAAACAGTTCCTGTAAATTCAAGGAGTTTACATACATTTTACAGTGGGAGAAAGACAACGTGTTTAGAGAAGTCCATAGAAAAGGTATACAGAATAATTTAAGGAAGGGGAATACTCTCATAACTGGAAAGGATAACTTGGGCAGGAGATGGCACCTTACCACAAAATTGAAAGTCATTAGGAATTCTAAGAGATGGAAGTAAGGAGGGAGACATCGAAAACAAGTTGGGCAAAGGCACACAGGTGAGAAACAATATCAGGTATAGGAAACTTCATAGAAACCAGGTCATCTGGAAGGTAGAGTGTATGAGGACTACTGTAATATGAAATCAGTCCAGAAAGTTAGACTGATTCCAGAATTGTCTAGAAACTTGAATCCCAAATGGATTTGTATTTTATCCTAGAGTTGATAGGGAGCTACTGAACCTTCTTATGAGTGATGTAGTAAGACCTCCGTTTTAGAAACATGCTTTTCACTGGCCCTGAAGTCAGGAGGACCTGAGTTCAAATCCAGCCTCAGGCTGGATACTTACTAGCTGTGTGACCTTGGGCAAGTTGCTTAATCCCAATTGTCTTGCCTTTCACTCTCCAAAAAATAAAAAAAGAAAGGGAGATGCTTCTGACATTTTGGGGGAAGGATGGATTGGAAAGGAGATCAGATCAGAGAAAAATAAGATTTTTGCAAGAGTCCAAGAAAGAGAGGATGAGAGCTGGGGTGGTGACTGTGTTAAGAGAGAAAAAAGAAATAAATGGAAGAGAGGTCACAGGAGTAGAATGGGGGAGCCTGGCAGCTGCTTGAATGTGTGGGGAGGGGAAGCTGAGGCTTCTTCTGAGATTCTGGGTCTGGATGACTAGAATCATGGGGGTGTCCTTGAGAGAAATAGGGAAATAAGGAGGAAAGAAGGGAGTTATAGTGAGTTTTATTTTGGACATTGAGTCTGGGATGCCTTTGGGACACCTAGAGAGACGTTATCTCTGCTGATCTTTACAAAAAGACTTGAAGATATTATTCCCATTTTTGTGATGAAAAGACTGAGGTCTGGAGGTGGGGAATGTCATATCCCAAATCAGAGAGCAAATAAAGGGCAGATTAGAGACTACAACTCAAGAGCCATTACTATTTATGTTTTGCACCCTGCCTTGAGTGAATTGAATCCACTGCTTAGAACAGTGCTTGGAACATGTTGTGTTATTCAGTGGTTCCACCATCGTTTCTCACTCTTTGTGACTTCTTTTGGGGTTTTCTTGGCAGAGATACTGGAGTAGTTTGCCATTTCCTTCTTCAGCTCGTTTTACAGATGAGGAAACTGAGGTCCTGAAATGATTTGCCCAAGGTCACACAGCTAGGAGGTGTCTGAAGCCAGATTTTAACTCAGGTCTTCCTGACCTCAGGGTCAGCACTCTGTGCACCATGGCACCACCTAGCTGTCTGGTTCTTGGAATACAGTAGACTCTTAATAAATGTTGATTGATTGATCATCTAGATGTGCTTTAACTTGGGAACACAAGATCATAGATCTGAAAGCTCTAGGTGCCCTCAGAGACTCTCTAGTCTAA